>NC_133330.1:107339145-107675108 GCF_042186555.1 Aquarana catesbeiana | reverse complement strand
GTGGGTCAGGTAGGTCAGTGTATGTAGGTCAGTGTATGACAGGTAGGTCAGTGTTTGTGAGGTAGGTCAGTGTTTGTCAGGTAGGTCAGCGTGGGTCAGGTAGGTCAGTGTATGTAGGTCAGTGTTTGTCAGGTAGGTCAGTATATGTAGATCAGTGTGGGTCAGGTAGGTCAGTGTATGTCAGGTAGGTCAGTGTATGTCAGTCAGGATAGGTCAGTATATGTAGGTCAGTGTTGGTCAGGTAGGTCAGTGTGAGTCAGGTAGGTCAGTATATGTAGGTCAGTGTGGGTCAGGTAGGTCAGTGTAGGTCAGGTAGGTCAGTGAAGGTCAGGTAGGTCAGTGTGGGTCAGGTAGGTCAGTGTATGTCAGGGAAATTAGTGTATGATGTAGGTCAGTGTATGTCAGGTAGATCAGTGTGGGTCAGGTAGGTCGGTGTATGTAGGTCAGTGTTTGTCAGGTAGATCAGTGTGGGTCAGGTAGGTCAGTGTGGATCAGGTAGGTCAGTGTATGTCAGGTAGGTCGGTGTGGGTCAGGTAGGTCAGTGTGGGTCAGGTAGGTCAGTGTGGGTCAGGTAGGTCAGTGCATGTCAGGTAGGTCAGTATAGGTAGGTTAGTGAGTGTCAGGTAGGTCAGTGTATGTAGGTCAGATAAGTCAGTATGGTTAAGGTAGGTCAGTGTGTATCAGGTAGGTCAGTGTATGTAGGTCAGTGTGGGTCAGGTAGGTCAGCGTATGTAGGTCAGTGTATGTCAGGTAGGTCAGTGTTTGTCAGGTAGGTCAGTGTATGTAGGTCAGTGTATGTCAGGTAGGTCAGTGTTTGTGAGGTAGGTCAGTGTTTGTCAGGTAGGTCAGCGTGGGTCAGGTAGGTCAGTGTATGTAGGTCAGTGTTTGTCAGGTAGGTCAGTATATGTAGGTCAGTGTGGGTCAGGTAGGTCAGTGTATGTCAGGTAGGTCAGTGTATGTCAGTCAGGATAGGTCAGTATATGTAGGTCAGTGTTGGTCAGGTAGGTCAGTGTGAGTCAGGTAGGTCAGTATATGTAGGTCAGTGTGGGTCAGGTAGGTCAGTGTAGGTCAGGTAGGTCAGTGTATGTCAGGTAGGTCAGTGTGGGTCAGGTAGGTCAGTGTATGTCAGGGAAATTAGTGTATGATGTAGGTCAGTGTATGTCAGGTAGATCAGTGTGGGTCAGGTAGGTCGGTGTATGTAGGTCAGTGTTTGTCAGGTAGATCAGTGTGGGTCAGGTAGGTCAGTGTGGATCAGGTAGGTCAGTGTATGTCAGGTAGGTCAGTGTATGTAGGTCAGTGTGGGTCAGGTAGGTCAGCGTATGTAGGTCAGTGTATGTCAGGTAGGTCAGTGTTTGTCAGGTAGGTCAGTGTATGTAGGTCAGTGTATGTCAGGTAGGTCAGTGTTTGTGAAGTAGGTCAGTGTTTGTCAGGTAGGTCAGCGTGGGTCAGGTAGGTCAGTGTATGTAGGTCAGTGTTTGTCAGGTAGGTCAGTATATGTAGGTCAGTGTGGGTCAGGTAGGTCAGTGTATGTCAGGTAGGTCAGTGTATGTCAGTCAGGATAGGTCAGTATATGTAGGTCAGTGTTGGTCAGGTAGGTCAGTGTGAGTCAGGTAGGTCAGTATATGTAGGTCAGTGTGGGTCAGGTAGGTCAGTGTAGGTCAGGTAGGTCAGTGTATGTCAGGTAGGTCAGTGTGGGTCAGGTAGGTCAGTGTATGTCAGGGAAATTAGTGTATGATGTAGGTCAGTGTATGTCAGGTAGATCAGTGTGGGTCAGGTAGGTCGGTGTATGTAGGTCAGTGTTTGTCAGGTAGATCAGTGTGGGTCAGGTAGGTCAGTGTGGATCAGGTAGGTCAGTGTATGTCAGGTAGGTCGGTGTGGGTCAGGTAGGTCAGTGTGGGTCAGGTAGGTCAGTGTGGGTCAGGTAGGTCAGTGTGGGTCAGGTAGGTCAGTGCATGTCAGGTAGGTCAGTATAGGTAGGTTAGTGAGTGTCAGGTAGGTCAGTGTATGTAGGTCAGATAAGTCAGTATGGTTAAGGTAGGTCAGTGTGTATCAGGTAGGTCAGTGTATGTAGGTCAGTGTGGGTCAGGTAGGTCAGCGTATGTAGGTCAGTGTATGTCAGGTAGGTCAGTGTTTGTCAGGTAGGTCAGTGTATGTAGGTCAGTGTGGGTAAGGTAGGTCAGTGTATGTAGGTCAGTGTATGTAGTTCAGTGTATGTCAGGTAGGTCAGTATGGGTCAGATACGTCAGTGTGGGTCAGGTAGATCAGAGTATGTAGGTCAGTGATTGTCAGGTAGGTCAGTGTGGGTCAGGTAGGTAAGGCAAGTCAGTGTATGTCAGGTAGGTAAGTGTATGTCGGTCATTGTTTGTCAAGTAGGTCAGTATATGTAGGTCAGTGTGGGTCAGGTAGGTCAGCGTATGTCAGGTAGGTCAGCTAGGTCAGTGTATGTCAGGTCAGTGTATGTAGGTCAGTGTATGTTGGTCAGTGTATGTCAGGTAGGTCAGTGTGGGTCAGGTAGGTCAGTGTGGGTCAGGTAGGTAAGGTAGGTCAGTGTATGTCAGGTAAATCAGTGTATGATGTAGGCCAGTGTATGTCAGGTAGGTCAGTGCGGGTCAGGTAGGTCAGTGTATGTAGGTCAGTGTTTGTCAGGTAGGTCAGTGTATGTAGGTCAGTGTATGTCAGGTACGTTAGTGTGGGTCAGGTAGGTCAGTGTATGTCAGGTATGTCAGTGTAGGTCAGTGTATGTAGGTCAGTGTGGGTCAGGTAGGTCAGTTTATGTAGGTCAGTTTATGTAGGTCAGTGTATGTCTGGTAGTTCAGTGATTCTCAGGTAGGTCAGTGTACGTAGGTCAGTGTGGGTCAGGTAGGTCAGTGTTTGTCAGGTAGGTCAGTGTTTGTCAGGTAGGTCAGCGTGGGTCAGGTAGGTCAGTGTATGTAGGTCAGTGTTTGTCAGGTAGATCAGTATATGTAGGTCAGTGTGGGTCAGGCAGGTCAGTGTAGGTCAGTGTATGTCAGTCAGGATATGTCAGGTAGGTCAGTGTGGGTCAGGTAGGTTAGTGTGGGTAAGGTAGGTCAGTGTATGTAGGTCAGTATATGTAGGTCAGTGTGGGTCAGGTAGGTTAGTGTGGGTCAGGTAGGTCAGTGTATGTAGGTCAGTGTTTGTCAGGTAGGTCAGTATATGTAGGTCAGTGTGGGTCAGGTAGGTCAGTGTAGGTCAGGTAGGTCAGTGTATGTCAGGTAGGTCAGTGTGGGTCAGGTAGGTCAGTGTGGGTCAGGTAGGTCAGTGTATGTCAGGTAAATCAGTGTATGATGTAGGTCAGTGTATGTCAGGTAGATCAGTTTTGGTCAGGTAGGTCAGTGTATATAGGTCAGGTAGGTCAGTGTATGTAGGTCAGTGTGGGTCAGGTAGGTCAGTGTATGTAGGTCAGTGTTTGTCAGGTAGATCAGTGTGGGTCAGGTAGGTCTTTGTATGTAGGTCAGTGTGGGTCAGGTAGGTCAGTGTGGATCAGGTAGGTCAGTGTATGTCAGGTAGGTCGGTGTGGGTCAGGTAGATCAGTGTGGGTAAAGGTAGGTCAGTGCATGTCAGGTAGGTCAGTGTAGGTAGGTTAGTGTGTGTCAGGTAGGTCAGTGTATGTAGGTCAGATAAGTCAGTGTGGGTAAGGTAGGTCAGTGTGTATCAGGTAGGTTTGTGTATGTAGGTCAGTGTGGGTCAGATAGGTCAGTATATGTAGGTCAGTGTATGTCAGGTAGGTCAGTGTTTGTCAGGTAGGTCAGTGTATGTAGGTCAGTATGTGTAAGGTAGGTCAGTGTCAGTATGGGTCAGGTAGGTCAGTGTGGGTCAGGTAGATCAGTGTATGTAGGTCAGTGATTGTGAGAAAGGTCAGTGTGGGTCAGGTAGGTCAGGAAAGTCAGTGTAGGTCAGTGTAAGTCAGGTAGGTCAGTGTTTGTCGGTCAGTGTTTGTCAGGTAGGTCAGTATATGTAGGTCAGTGTAGGTCAGGTAGGTAAGTGTATGTCAGGTAGGTCAGTGTATGTCAGGTAGGTCAGTGTATGTTGGTCAGTGTATGCCAGGTAGGTCAGTGTGGGTCAGGTAGGTCAGTGTATGTCAGGTAGGTCAGTGTATGTCAGGTAAATCAGTGTATGATGTAGGCCAGTTTATGTCAGGTAGGTCAGTGCGGGTTAGGTAGGTCAGTGTATGTAGGTCAGGTAGGTCAGTGTATGTAGGTCAGTGTATGTAGGTCAGTGTGGGTCAGGTAGGTCAGTGTGGGTCAGTGTAGGTCAGTGTTTCTCAGGTAGGTCAGTGTGGGTCAGGTAGGTCAGTGTGGGTCAGGTAAGTCAGTGTTTGTCAGGTAGGTCAGTGTGGGTCAGGTAGGTCAGTATATGTAGGTCAGTGTGGGTCAGGTAGGTCAGGTAGGTCAGTGTATGTCAGGTAGGTCAGTGTATGTCGTTCAATGTATGTCAGGTAGGTCAGTGTGGGTCAGGTAGGTCAGTGTATGTAGGTCAGTGTTTGTCAGGTAGGTCAGTATATGTAGGTCAGTGTGGGTCAGGTAGGTCAGTGTATGTCAAGTAGGTCAGGTAGGTCAGTGTATGTCAGGTAAATCAGTGTATGATGTAGGTCAGTGTATGTCAGGTAGGTCATTGTTTCTCAGGTAGGTCAGTGTATGTAGGTCAGTGTGGGTCAGGTAAGTCAGTGTGGGTCAGGTAGGTCAGTGTGGGTCAGGTATGTCAGTATATGTAGGTCAGTGTGGGTCAGGTAGGTCAGTGTGGGTCAGGTAGGTCAGAGTATGTCAGGTAGGTCAGTGTGGGTCAGGTAGGTCAGTATATGTAGGTCAGTGTTGGTCAGGTAGGTCAGTGTAGGTCAGTGTATGTCAGGTAGGTCAGTGTATGTCAGGTAAATCAGTGTATGATGTAGGTCAGTGTATGTCAGGTAGGTCAGTGTGGGTCAGGTAGGTCAGTGTATGTGGGTCAGGTAGGTCAGTGTGGGTCAGGTAGGTCAGTGTATGTGGGTCAGGTAGGTCAGTGTATGTAGGCAGTGTTGGTCAGGTAGGTCAGTATATGTCAGGTACATCAGTGTGGGTCAGGTACGTCAGTGTATGTCAGGTAAGTCAGGTAGGTCAGTGTAGGTCAGGTAGGTCAGTGTATGTCAGGTAGGTCAGTGTGGGTCAGGTAGGTCAGTGCATGTCAGGTAGGTCAGTGTGTGTCAGGTAGGTCAGTGTATGTAGCTCAGGTAGGGCAGTGTGGGTCAGGTAGGTCAGTGTGTATCAGGTAGGTCAGTTTATGTAAGTGAAAAAGGAAGGAAAGGGATTTTTACGGTGCAATTTATTCAAATATAAAAGAGAAGGCTATATGTTTTTTTCACTTTCTGTTAAAAAACAGTTTTATTGTTTACATTAAAAACAGACATATATGTCAATAATTTGTGACAATACAATTAAAACAGCGTGGTCAATAATGGAGGATAACATATAGGATATACGCTACGAATTCACAAATAGTCGTTATTGCATACTAGCCCGACATGTTTCGCATTAGTCGCTTTATCAAGGGGTATGCAATTGAGTAGCGAGTCATCCAAAACTTTTAAATTATTCTACAAAAGAAGAAAAAGGGTTTTACATATAGAAAAAATATATATTTTGCAATAATAATACAACATGAGATAAAGAATGTGTTATCACTCTGAAGCACCCATAAAGGCTTACCCCCAAAAATAATTGACCCTAGGTGGACTCATCAGGACCAGTGTATGCAGACACAGCCGAGCGGGATAGCAAGGGAGGCTAAATATGCAACCACAGGGAGCAGTCAGGTGAAGCTGTTGTACAAAACAAAGGGGTATTCAATATAAGGGGATAAATATCATTGTATAAAGGCTTCATTGGATTTGTAGAGAGTATAAAGTTAAGTAAGTATCACTTACATCAAAGAGTTATTATAAGTTGCATCTGCGATCCGAGAGATGCAGTTAAACGCCAGAAATGGCAATAGCCAGAAATAGGTAAATGTAATATACGTTTGGAACTGGAAAACAGGACCTAAACACAATTTGCACAAGGATATGGTTAAAGTTTGGAATTAAAACTATGCTCCATAAAGAAAGTATTGAAAAATGATGTTGTCAATCAACATCATAATGAGAGTTTGTTCAGAGTATAGAGTTTTCAATTAACTTAAAAGGGAGAAAAGTTATAGATAAATTAGACACTCAACCAGAGTTCAATAGATATAGCCATAAAAACATAACTCTAGAATATGGAGCAAGGTATGGTGATAAACACCAGTCACATTACCTAGCTTATGTCTTCGCTTGCAACCTCCGGCGCTGGCAGACATGGCTGTCAGATTAGCCGGTTTAAATACTGCTCCCCATCGAGACGGCGTGTGACGTTGCCGGCTCGATGCGGACGTGATGGCGCTACTGCGCATGCCCGGGAAGCCAAACCTCGTCGAACCTCAATCCCCACAAATCACCGCGCCGGAGGAGACAGCCAACATGCGTGCCAATACGCATGGTAGCTCCTCCCGCACAATGATCACGCGGGGACGGAGGGGGCGGGGAATGGTTGCGATGGAAACCAGCTCTGCTGAGGGCGACGAATGCCATCGCCTGTCGAGAAGCTGGCTTGGAGGGGATGCACGGCGCGGGTTGGGCACATCAAAAAGGTGTGCCCCGGGCGTCCGTGTGTTTATGTAGGTCAGTGTATGTCAGGTAGGTCAGTGTTTCTTAGGTAGGTCAGTGTATGTAGGTCAGTGTGGGTCAGGTAGGTCAGTGTGGGTCAGGTAGGTCAGTGTATGTAGGTCAGTGTATGTCAGGTAGGTCAGTGTTTGTCAGGTAGGTCAGTGTTTGTCAGGTAGGTCAGCGTGGGTCAGGTAGGTCAGTGTATGTAGGTCAGTGTTTGTCAGGTAGGTCAGTATATGTAGGTCAGTGTGGGTCAGGTAGGTCAGTGTATGTCAGGTAGGTCAGTGTATGTCAGTCAGGGTATGTCAGATAGGTCGGTGTTGGTCAGGTAGGTCAGTGTGGGTCAGGTAGGTCAGTATATGTAGGTCAGTGTGAGTCAGGTAGGTCAGTGTAGGTCAGGTAGGTCAGGTAGGTCAGTGTATGTCAGGTAGGTCAGTGTGGGTCAGGTAGGTCAGTGTGGGTCAGGTAGGTCAGTGTGTATCAGGTAGGTCAGTGTATGTAGGTCAGTGTGGGTCAGGTAGGTCAGTGTATGTAGGTCAGTGTATGATAGGTAGATCAGTGTTTGTCTGGTAGGTCAGTGTATGTAGGTCAGTGTGGGTAAGGTAGGTCAGTGTATGTAGGTCAGTGATTGTCAGGTAGGTCAGTGTGGGTCAGGTAGGTCAGTGTATGTCAGGTAGGTCAGTGTATGTCAGGTAGGTCAGTATGGGTCAGGTAGGTCAGTGTGGGTCAGGTAGATCAGTGTATGTAGGTCAGTGATTGTCAGGTAGGTCAGTGTGGGTCAGGTAGGTCAGTGTATGTCAGGTAGGTCAGTGTATGTCAGGTAGGTCAGTGTATGTCAAGTAGGTCAGTGTATGTCAGGTAGGTCAGTGTATGTAGGTCAGTGTATGTTAGGTCAGTGTGGGTCAGGTAGGTGAGTGTATGTCAGGTAGGTCAGTGTATGTTAGGTAAATCAGTGTATGATGTAGGTCAGTGTATGTCAGGTAGATCAGTGTGGGTCAGGTAGGTCAGTGTATATAGGTCAGGTAGGTCAGTGTATGTAGGTAAGTGTGGGTAAAGTAGGTCAGTGTATGTAGGTCAGTATGGGTCAGGTAGGTCAGCGTGGGTCAGGTAGATCAGTGTATGTAGGTCAGTGATTGTCAGGTAGGTCAGTGTGGGTCAGGTAGGTCAGTGTATGTCAGGTAAGTCAGTGTATGTCAGGTAGGTCAGTGTATGTCAGGTAGGTCAGTGTATGTAAGTCAGTGTATATTAGGTAGGTCAGTGTGGGTCAGGTAGGTCAGTGTATGTCAGGTAGTTCAGTGTATGTCAGGTAGATCAGTGTATGTAGGTCAGTGTATGTCAGGTAGGTCAGTGTAGGTCAGGTGGGTCAGTGTATATCAGGTAGGTCAGTTTATGTAGATCAGTGTAGGTCAGTGTGGGTCAGGTAGGTCAGTGTGTGTCAGTGTATGTCAGGTAGGTCAGTGTGTGTCAGGTAGGTCAGTGTATGTAGGTAAGTGTATGTCAGGTAGATCAGTGTGTGTAGGTCATTGTAGGTCAGGTAGGTCAGTGTGGGTCAGGTAGGTCAGTGCATGTCAGGTAGGTCAGTGTAGGTAGGTCAGTGTATGTCAGGTAGGTCAGTGTATGTCAGCGTGGGTCAGGTAGGTCAGTGTGTATCAGGTAGGTCAGTGTGTGTCAGGTAGGTCAGTGTATGTCAGGTAGATCAGCGTGTGTCAGGTAGGTCACTGTGGGTCAGGTAGGTCAGTGTTTGTCAGGTAGGTCAGTGCTTGTCAGGTAGGTCAGTGTGAGTCAAGTAGGTCAGTATATGTAGGTCAGTGTTTGTCAGGTTGGTCAGTGTGGGTCAGGTAGTTAAGTGTATGTGAGGTAGTTCAGGTAGATCAGTGTATGTAGGTCAGTGTATGTCAGGTAGGTCAGGTAGGTCAGTGTATATCAGGTAGGTCAGTGTATGTCAGTGTATGTAGGTCAGTGTTTATCACGTAGGTCAGCATGGGTCAGGTAGGTCAGTGTATGTCAGGTAAGTCAGTGTTTGTCAGGTAGGTCAGTGTATGTAGGTCAGTGTGTGTCAGGTAGGTCAGTGTTGGTAGGTCAGTGTATGTCAGGTAGGTCAGTGTAGGTCAGTGTAGGTCAGGTAGGTCAGTGTATGTAGGTCAGTGTAGGTCAGTGTGGGTCAGGAAGGTCAGTGTATGTAAGGTAGGTCAGTGTGTGTCAGGTAGGTCAGTGTATGTAGGTCAGTGTTTGTCAGGTAGGTCAGTGTGGGTCAGGTAGGTCAGTGTGAATCAGGTAGATCAGTGTATGTCGGGTAGGTCAGTGTATGTCAGGTAGATCAGTATATGTAGGTCAGTATGGGTCAGGTAGGTCAGTGTAGGTCAGTGTATGTCAGGTACGTCAGTGTATGTTGGTCAGGGTATGTCAGGTAGGTCAGTGTGAGTCAGGTAGGTTAGTGTGGGTCAGGTAGGTCAGTGTATGTAGGTCAGTGTTTGTCAGGTAGGTCAGTGTGGGTCAGGTGGGTCAGTGTATGTCAGGTAGGTCAGTGTATGTAGATCAGTGTAGGTCAGTGTGGGTCAGGAAAGTCAGTGTGTGTTGGGTAGGTCAGTGTGTGTCAGTGTATGTCAGGTAGGTCAGTGTGTGTCAGGTAGGTCAATGTATGTAGGTCAGGTAGGTCAGTGTGGGTCAGGAAGGTCAGTGTGTATCAGGTAGGTCAGTGTATGTAGGTCAGTGTGGGACAGGTAGGTCAGTGTATGTCAGGTAGGTCAGTTTATGTAGGTCAATGTATGTCAGGTAGGTCAGTGTTTCTCAGGTAGGTCAGTGTATGTAGGTCAGTGTTTGTCAGGTAGGTCAGTGTGGGTCAGGTAGGTTAGTGTGGGTCAGGTAGGTCAGTGTATGTAGGTCAGTGTTTGTCAGGTAGGTCAGTATATGTAGGACAGTGTATGTCAGGTAGGTCAGTGTATGTCAGGTAGGTCAGTGTGGGTCAGGTAGGTCAGTGTATGTTAGGTAAATCAGTGTATGATGTAGGTCAGTGTATGTCAGGTAGATCAGTGTGGGTCAGGTAGGTCAGTGTATATAGGTCAGGTAGGTCAGTGTATGTAGGTCAGTGTTTGTCAGGTAGATCAGAGTGGGTCAGGTATGTCAGTGTGTGTAGGTCAGTGTGGGTCAGGTAGGTCAGTGTGGATCAGGTAGGTCAGTGTATGTCAGATAGGTTGGTGTGGGTCAGGTAGGTCAGTGTGGGTCAGGTAGGTCAGTGTATGTCAGGTAGGTCAGTGTGGGTCAGGTAGGTTAGTGCATGTCAGGTATATCAGTGTAGGTAGGTTAGTGTGTGTCAGGTAGGTCAGTGTATGTAGGTCAGATAAGTCAATGTGGGTAAGGTAGGTCAGTGTGTATCAGGTAGGTCAGTGTATGTGGGTCAGTGTCGGTCAGGTAGGTCAGTGTATGTAGGTAAGTGTGGGTAAAGTAGGTCAGTGTATGTAGGTCAGTATGGGTCAGGTAGGTCAGCGTGGGTCAGGTAGATCAGTGTATGTAGGTCAGTGATTGTCAGGTAGGTCAGTGTGGGTCAGGTAGGTCAGTGTGGGTCAGGTAAGTCAGTGTATGTCAGGTAGGTCAGTGTATGTCAGGTAGGTCAGTGTATGTAAGTCAGTGTATATTAGGTAGGTCAGTGTGGGTCAGGTAGGTCAGTGTATGTCAGGTAGGTCAGTGTATGTCAGGTAGATCAGTGTATGTAGGTCAGTGTATGTCAGGTAGGTCAGTGTGGGTCAGGTGGGTCAGTGTATATCAGGTAGGTCAGTTTATGTAGATCAGTGTAGGTCAGTGTGGGTCAGGTAGGTCAGTGTGTGTCAGTGTATGTCAGGTAGGTCAGTGTGTGTCAGGTAGGTCAGTGTATGTAGGTAAGTGTATGTCAGGTAGATCAGTGTGTGTAGGTCATTGTAGGTCAGGTAGGTCAGTGTGGGTCAGGTAGGTCAGTGCATGTCAGGTAGGTCAGTGTAGGTAGGTCAGTGTATGTCAGGTAGGTCAGTGTATGTCAGCGTGGGTCAGGTAGGTCAGTGTGTATCAGGTAGGTCAGTGTGTGTCAGGTAGGTCAGTGTATGTCAGGTAGATCAGCGTGTGTCAGGTAGGTCACTGTGGGTCAGGTAGGTCAGTGTTTGTCAGGTAGGTCAGTGCTTGTCAGGTAGGTCAGTGTGAGTCAAGTAGGTCAGTATATGTAGGTCAGTGTTTGTCAGGTTGGTCAGTGTGGGTCAGGTAGTTAAGTGTATGTGAGGTAGTTCAGGTAGATCAGTGTATGTAGGTCAGTGTATGTCAGGTAGGTCAGGTAGGTCAGTGTATATCAGGTAGGTCAGTGTATGTCAGTGTATGTAGGTCAGTGTTTATCACGTAGGTCAGCATGGGTCAGGTAGGTCAGTGTATGTCAGGTAAGTCAGTGTTTGTCAGGTAGGTCAGTGTATGTAGGTCAGTGTGTGTCAGGTAGGTCAGTGTTGGTAGGTCAGTGTATGTCAGGTAGGTCAGTGTAGGTCAGTGTAGGTCAGGTAGGTCAGTGTATGTAGGTCAGTGTAGGTCAGGTAGGTCAGTGTGGGTCAGGAAGGTCAGTGTATGTAAGGTAGGTCAGTGTGTGTAGGTCAGTGTTTGTCAGGTAGGTCAGTGTGGGTCAGGTAGGTCAGTGTGGGTCAGGTAGGTCAGTGTGAATCAGGTAGATCAGTGTATGTCGGGTAGGTCAGTGTATGTCAGGTAGATCAGTATATGTAGGTCAGTATGGGTCAGGTAGGTCAGTGTAGGTCAGTGTATGTCAGGTACGTCAGTGTATGTTGGTCAGGGTATGTCAGGTAGGTCAGTGTGAGTCAGGTAGGTTAGTGTGGGTCAGGTAGGTCAGTGTATGTAGGTCAGTGTTTGTCAGGTAGGTCAGTATATGTAGGTCAGTGTGGGTCAGGTAGGTCAGTGTAGGTCAGGTAGGTCAGTGTAGGTAAGGTAGGTCAGGTAGGTCAGTGTATGTCAGGTAGGTCAGTGTATGTAGGTCAGTGTGGGTCAGGTAGGTCAGTGTGGGTCAGGTACCTCAGTGTATGTAGGACAGTGTGGGTCAGGTAGGTCAGTGTTTCTCAGGTAGGTCAGTGTATGTAGTACAGTGTGGGTCAGGTAGGTCAGTGTGGATCAGGTAGGTCAGTGTATGTGGGTCAGTGTATGTAAGGTAGGTCAGTGTGGGTCAGGTAGGTCAGTATATGTAGGTCAGTGTGGGTCAGGTAGGTCAGTGTATGTCAGGTAGGTCAGTGTATGTCAGTCAGTGTATGTCAGGTAGGTCAGTGTATGTCAATCAGTGTATGTCAGGTAGGTCAGTGTATGTAGGTCAGTGTTTGTTAGGTAGGTCAGTAAACGTAGGTCAGTGTGGGTCAGGTAGGTCAGTGTGGGTCAGGTAGGTCAGTGTATGTCAGGTAGGTCAGTGTATGTCAGGTAAATCAGTGTATGATGTAGGTCAGTGTATGTCAGGTAGGTCAGTGTGGGTCAGGTAGGTCAGTGTATGTGGGTCAGGAAGGTCAGTGTATGTAGGTCAGTGTTTGTCAGGTAGGTCAGTGTATGTAGGTCAGTGTGGGTCAGGTAGGTCAGTGTGGGTCAGCTAGGTCAGTGTATGTCAGGTACGTCAGTGTATGTCAGGTAGGTCGGTGTAGGTCAGGTAGGTCAGTGTATGTCAGGTAGGTCAGGTAGGTAAGTCTATGTTAGGTAGGTCAGTGTGGGTCAGGTAGGTCACTGCATGTCAGGTAGGTCACTGTGTGTCAGGTAGGTCAGTGTATGTAGGTCAGGTAGGTCAGTGTGGGTCAGGTAGGTCAGTGTGTATCAGGTAGGTCAGTGTATGTAGGTCAGTGTGGGTCACGTAGGTCAATGTATGTCAGGTAGGTCAGTTTATGTAGGTCAGTGTATGTCAGGTAGGTCAGTGTTTCTCAGGTAGGTCAGTGTATATAGGTCAGTGTGGGTCAGGTAGGTCAGTGTGGATCAGGTAGGTCAGTGTATGTCAGATAGGTTGGTGTGGGTCAGGTAGGTCAGTGTGGGTCAGGTAGGTCAGTGTATGTCAGGTAGGTCAGTGTGGGTCAGGTAGGTTAGTGCATGTCAGATATATCAGTGTAGGTAGGTTAGTGTGTGTCAGGTAGGTCAGTGTATGTAGGTCAGATAAGTCAGTGTGGGTAAGGTAGGTCAGTGTGTATCAGGTAGGTCAGTGTATGTGGGTCAGTGTCGGTCAGGTAGGTCAGTGTATGTAGGTCAGTGTGGGTAAGGTAGGTCAGTGTATGTAGGTCAGTATGGGTCAGGTAGGTCAGCGTGGGTCAGGTAGATCAGTGTATGTAGGTCAGTGTGGGTCAGGTAGGTCAGTGTATGTCAGGTAAGTCAGTGTATGTCAGGTAGGTCAGGTAGGTCAGTGTATGTCAGGTAGGTCAGTGTATGTAAGTCAGTGTATATTAGGTAGGTCAGTGTGGGTCAGGTAGGTCAGTGTATGTCAGGTAGGTCAGTGTATGTCAGGTAGGTCAGTGTGGGTCAGGTGGGTCAGTGTATATCAGGTAGGTCAGTTTATGTAGATCAGTGTAGGTCAGTGTGGGTCAGGTAGGTCAGGTAGGTCAGTGTGTGTCAGGTAGGTCAGTGTATGTAGGTAAGTGTATGTCAGGTAGATCAGTGTGTGTAGGTCATTGTAGGTCAGGTAGGTCAGTGTGGGTCAGGTAGGTCAGTGCATGTCAGGTAGGTCAGTGTAGGTAGGTCAGTGTATGTCAGGTAGGTCAGTGTATGTCAGCGTGGGTCAGGTAGGTCAGTGTGTATCAGGTAGGTCAGTGTGTGTCAGGTAGGTCAGTGTATGTCAGGTAGATCAGCGTGTGTCAGGTAGGTCACTGTGGGTCAGGTAGGTCAGTGTTTGTCAGGTAGGTCAGTGCTTGTCAGGTAGGTCAGTGTGAGTCAAGTAGGTCAGTATATGTAGGTCAGTGTTTGTCAGATAGGTCAGTGTGGGTCAGATAGTTAAGTGTATGTGAGGTAGTTCAGGTAGATCAGTGTATGTAGGTCAGTGTATGTCAGGTAGGTCAGTGTGGGTCAGGTAGGTCAGTGTATATCAGGTAGGTCAGTGTATGTCAGTGTATGTAGGTCAGTGTTTATCAGATAGGTCAGCATGGGTCAGGTAGGTCAGTGTATGTCAGGTAAGTCAGTGTTTGTCAGGTAGGTCAGTGTATGTAGGTCAGTGTGTGTCAGGTAGGTCAGTGTTGGTAGGTCAGTGTATGTCAGGTAGGTCAGTGTAGGTCAGGTAGGTCAGTGTATGTAGGTCAGTGTAGGTCAGGTAGGTCAGGAACGTCAGTGTATGTAAGGTAGGTCAGTGTGTGTCAGGTAGGTCAGTGTATGTAGGTCAGTGTTTGTCAGGTAGGTCAGTGTGGGTCAGGTAGGTCAGTGTGAATCAGGTAGATCAGTGTATGTCGGGTAGGTCAGTGTATGTCAGGTAGATCAGTATATGTAGGTTAGTATGGGTCAGGTAGGTCAGTGTAGGTCAGTGTATGTCAGGTACGTCAGTGTATGTTGGTCAGGATATGTCAGGTAGGTCAGTGTGTGTCAGGTAGGTTAGTGTGGGTCAGGTAGGTCAGTGTATGTAGGTCAGTGTTTGTCAGGTAGGTCAGTATATGTAGGTCAGTGTGGGTCAGGTAGGTCAGTGTAGGTCAGGTAGGTCAGTGTAGGTAAGGTAGATCAGGTAGGTCAGTGTATGTCAGGTAGGTCAGTGTATGTAGGTCAGTGTGGGTCAGGTAGGTCAGTGTGGGTCAGGTACCTCAGTGTATGTAGGACAGTGTGGGTCAGGTAGGTCAGTGTTTCTCAGGTAGGTCAGTGTATGTAGTACAGTGTGGGTCAGGTAGGTCAGTGTGGATCAGGTAGGTCAGTGTATGTGGGTCAGTGTATGTAAGGTAGGTCAGTGTGGGTCAGGTAGGTCAGTATATGTAGGTCAGTGTGGGTCAGGTAGGTCAGGTAGGTCAGTGTATGTCAGGTAGGTCAGTGTATGTCAGTCAGTGTATGTCAGGTAGGTCAGTGTATGTCAATCAGTGTATGTCAGGTAGGTCAGTGTATGTAGGTCAGTGTTTGTCAGGTAGGTCAGTAAATGTAGGTCAGTGTGGGTCAGGTAGGTCAGTGTGGGTCAGGTAGGTCAGTGTATGTCAGGTAGGTCAGTGTATGTCAGGTAAATCAGTGTATGATGTAGGTCAGTGTATGTCAGGTAGGTCAGTGTGGGTCAGGTAGGTCAGTGTGTGTGGGTCAGGAAGGTCAGTGTATGTAGGTCAGTGTTTGTCAGGTAGGTCAGTGTATGTAGGTCAGTGTGGGTCAGGTAGGTCAGTGTGGGTCAGGTAGGTCAGTGTATGTCAAGTACGTCAGTGTATGTCAGGTAGGTCGGTGTAGGTCAGGTAGGTCAGTGTAGGTCAGGTAGGTCAGGTAGGTAAGTCTATGTTAGGTAGGTCAGTGTGGGTCAGGTAGGTCAGTGCATGTCAGGTAGGTCACTGTGTGTCAGGTAGGTCAGTGTATGTAGGTCAGGTAGGTCAGTGTGGGTCAGGTAGGTCAGTGTGTATCAGGTTGGTCAGTGTATGTAGGTCAGTGTGGGTCACGTAGGTCAATGTATGTCAGGTAGGTCAGTTTATGTAGGTCAGTGTATGTCAGGTAGGTCAGTGTTTCTCAGGTAGGTCAGTGTATATAGGTCAGTGTGGGTCAGGTAGGTCAGTGTGGGTCAGGTAGGTCAGTATATGTAGGTCAGTGTGGGTCAGGTAGGTCAGTGTGGGTCAGGTAGGTCAGTGTATGTCAGGTAGGTCAGTGTAGGTCGGTCAATGTATGTCAGGTAGGTCAGTGTGGGTCAGGTAGGTCAGTGTATGTAGGTCAGTGGTTGTCAGGTAGGTCAGTATATGTAGGTCAGTGTGGGTCAGGTAGGTCAGTGTATGTCAGGTAGGTCAGGTAGGTCAGTGTATGTCAGGTAAATCAGTGTATGATGTAGGTCAGTGTATGTCAGGTAGGTCAGTGTGGGTCAGGTAGGTCAGTGTATGTGGGTCAGGTAGGTCAGTGTATGTAGGTCATTGTTTGTCAGGTAGGTCAGTGTATGTAAGTCAGTGTGGGTCGGGTAGGTCAGTGTGGGTCAGGTAGGTCAGTGTATGTAGGTCAGTGTTTGTCAGGTAGGTCAGTATATGTATGTCAGTGTGGGTCAGGTAGGTCAGTGTATGTCAGGCAGGTCAGGTAGGTCAGTGTATGTAAGTCAGTGTGGGTCAGGTAGGTCAGTGTGGGTCAGGTAGGTCAGTGTATGTAGGTCAGTGTATGTCACGTAGGTCAGTGTTTGTCAGGTAGGTCAGCGTGGGTCAGGTAGGTCAGTGTATGTGTTATGGAAATGATTAAGAGCTCCAATCGAGCCCAAGGTTATCTGCTGCTGTCTCTAATTGAAAAGTGTTGATATGCATGCATATAAAAGTAAACACTCTGAGACACGCTCAGCTCCGTTACTTCTTACACTTCTAATTTATTCAAGGCGGTGCTAATGTTTTATACACACAAATACGTCATTGCTATGTTAGTCTAATAGGTACATCTCATTGGTTAAGATAGAAAAAGAAAATGGAGAATCTTCATAACGAGGTCTGGCTGATCTTGGTTTTATCTTCAGTTCCGCGTTCTTCTGATGTGTGGGATGTAGGGGGTACCCGCCATCTTGAGAAAATATAGGAACAGAGCAAACCTGTATACTTATATAATGAGTAAGGATTACTATTATTATTATTTACATCACATTCCTTCACAATTCCCCCTAAAATGACTATTTTCTCTTTTCTGTCCCTAATACTAAAGGTTCCACTTTGGCCTGGCCCTTCTCCTCAGCAACTCTTTTAGGCTGTATATAGAATTGGGCAGCAACTGTTCACTTCCCTCCTCGATACAGCTGGAGAGGTGCAGTCAGGCGCTATCTATCCCTATAATCCTATAGGATTGTGAGATTATGGACAGGGAGTGACTGTAGAGGAGTGAAGGGTTTGTCATCTTCCATCATAAGGGGGTCCTCTTCTTCTTGGTGGAGAAATGTAGGTGTGCTATTGTCTACAGCCTTGTTCATTAACTTTTTACGAAAGGTAGAATACAGCATATAATCAGGGCTAAAAGAACCAGGATTAATAATACCCTTACCCCTATCTGGGCGAGCACCTTCTGCCACCCACTCATCCAGCTAAAATATTGGTCCCATGGGTCTGTGGTACATGAGTTCTTCTTCAACTCCAATGACAGATCTTCTAATTTCTTTATAGCTAAAGTAACCTTATCATTTGGGCCAATATTATCAGGAATGTATGTACAACAGGTTCCCGTTTTTTCCTATGATTTTACAAAACACCTCCTTTCCCAGTTAGCACCCTGTCTAAGGCCATCCGGTCCTGGAATGTCATGTAGGAAGTGGGGGCTAACTGGTCAGCAATTCCCTGGAGGGCATCTTTAGTGTAATTTACAAATCTCTGTTGGTTATAATATGTGTAGTGTCAGGTCACCTAGAGGCTGGGTGACAGATGCACACCGTTGGGATCAGGAGTGCACCGCAAGGTAGTGGACCCTACGGGTGACTGCTGCGGATTGAACCCTGGGAGGTTCGGGAAGCAGGTCTACTGGATCACTGACACAGATCCCACTGGGAGCTAGAGCATAGATTCCCCAGGGCGCGGAGTCTAAGAGCCAGCAGGTGTTCACCAGAGCCTTTAATGGTAAGGATGGACTGCGCTGCAGTCTGGCTCCAGGTCGCGGCCCCCAGGGTCTCACAGCTCACGCTCACGGTAGACTACAGGAGAAGAGGAAGGAGGCAGCAGGCTGGAACAACAAGGAAAGTAAGGTACAAGCCAAGGTCGGTAACAGGAATCAGATGTAGGAAACACAGGAAGTACACACAGAGGCTAACACACAGTGGTTGATCAGCACTGCTGGCTTGCGGTGCACAGGTTAATATAGGGTTCCCTGATAGGGCCTGGGGTGGGGCCATGCTTAGAGGGGAGGTTACAAAAGCAGTCAGGTGAGGGTCAGCTGGTCTCTAGAGATGAACACATGGAGACAGGTATGCTGATCGACAAACTCTATTGCATAACCATGACATGTAGTTAATCCAATCTACATTCTTGCTGACAGTTTTTATGGGGATCAGAGACTCAAAACCAGCTTTTACCTGGTCCCTGGCTTTAAATTCATCAGGTACCCCCCTTGGGACCCCCATGGCATCTATGTATACATGAGGGTCAAAGCTTCCGGAGAGAGCTGCTCGCTTCCTCCTCTGACTGTATGCTGGGTCAGTGTATGTATCAGGGGTATCTTTGGTTAGGATATGGGGGCTTTCTATTTTCATCTTTTTTGTCTAATGCACTCTGTGGTCGCCCGCCCACCCCCACAGAAACCACAACTCTGTCCCCAGTAACTGTCTGTGTGGCATACATATATGTCCTTACCGTCAGGGATATCACTGTACCAATGGCATTACCATGAAGGGTCAAACGGACAAGGTACTATGTCACAGTAATCTAAGGTAAAGGTGGTCACATGTGTACCTGAAGAGTTACACCAAAACGTAATTATGTTATCATTTTTGTGATGGCCACCCCCTGGGCCCCTCCCCCCTAGATCAAACAGAAAAAGGATATGCAGCGCCCGAAAACACGCTCTCCTGCAGTGATAAGCGTGCATTCAGGTGTTCTTCCTGGCCAACTTGACTGAGGTGGCTGTGGTCAGCAAAACTTGGAATGGACCATCATAACTTGGCTCAAGGATCTCCAGACAGTAGTTGGTGTGTTCCTGTATCTAATTCAGGATCTGGAATGGAAGAAAACACCTGGACATGCATTCAGGTTAATTCTCGTGATAAAGTGGTTACATAATTAATCAACACATCAGACTGCAACTGTAACTGTTGTGGAAAGTAACAACCAAGTCTGGGAGCTGAACCAAACAAAATGTCATAAGGGGATAGGGCATGTTTCCCCTGGGGGTGTGTCTGACACTGAACAGGGCAATGGGCTAACTGTCTGGCCAACTCATGTTAGTCTCTTGGGCCATCTTTAACATCCTGTTTTTAGTGTCCCATTCATCCTTTCTACCTTCCCGCTACTTTGAGGGTGGTATGGGATGTGTAGTGCCAACTGAACCCCCAGTGCTGCCCAAATCTCTTTAGTAAGGGTTGCTGTTAAGGCTGGGCCCTGATCTCTCAATATCACCTCTGGGACCCCAAATCTACATACTATCTCACTCAGTAGTTTCTTAGCTGTGGTCCTGGCAGTCATGACCACTTCCACTAGGGCGTATTCGAATCTGCCACTTCTTGGCACTTGAGAATGATCAATTTGCATCCTCTGGAATGGGGTATAGGGCTTTTGCCAGGTGCTTCTTCTGTGCTTCTTCTGTACTTCTTCTGTGCATCCTGGGTTGCATTTGGTGCAGATAATGCATGATCTGCAGAAGTTGTCGGTCAGTGGAGTAACTCTTGGTGCAACACTTGTTGATAAGAGAGTTCATAAAAGTCTTTGTCAAGTGGGCAGCTCCATGTGCCCATTGCACCACAGCTGGGTACATACTCCTGGGTAGACAAGGCTTCTTGTTGCACTCGAATAGTCCATTTCTGAGAGTTGCTCCTCTCCGTTTCCAGCTTTCCTTCTTATCCGGACTTGTTGTTTCCTGTAGTTCTTTTAGATAAACTCTGTCCACTGGGAAAGTCTGTAAGGTAAGCACGGGGTGGTCTTCTTCTACCACCCTGCTGTCCACTTCCCGTGGACCACCAGCTGTCTGTTTGGCAGCTGAATTGGCTAGATGATTGCCTTAAGCTTCCTTTGAGTTCATTTTGTCGTGTGCTTTACTCAGAATAGTCACTTGGGTTGGGAGAAGCAAGGCATCAATCAAGTTTTCACAGGTGTTCCTGCAGCCATCAGGAATCCTCTGTCCTAGATAACACCATTATCATGGGCAATGCTGAAAGCATATCTTGAGTCCATATGAATGTTGGCTCTTTTTCCCTCTGCCCATTTACATGCTGTAGTAAGTGCTTACAGCTCTGCCTCTTGTGTAGACATCACCGGTGGTAAGGCTTCAGCTTGTAGAACGGTGTTTTCAGTGGTGACCGCGTGTCCTGTGTGGTCATGGGGTGACAAGTCAAGACTCTACTCCTCCTCCTCCTTTCCCCCCTCGAGAAGTGGAAGAAGGGTGGTAGGGTTCAGTGTTTGACAACTTAATAGAGTAATGCTGTCCAGTAGGGATGAGCTTCGTGTTCGAGTCGAACCCATGTTCGACTCGAACATCGGCTGTTCGATCGTTCGCCGAATTGCGAACGATATGGGCCGTTCGCGCCAAATTCGTGTGGCGCGTCACGGCCCATAATTCACTGCGGCATCGCAGTGCATTGCTTGCTGATGATTGGCCAAGCATGCACTATGACCCGCATGCTTGGCCAATCACAGCGCCGCCTTAACAGAGAGCCATAATTGGCCAAAGCCAAGGAGGCTTTGGCCAATTATGGCTCAGGGGATTTAGTACACGCCCCACACTATATAAGGCCGCCTGCACGGCGGCCCTGTGCAGTGTGTTCCGGTGTGCTTAGAGAGAGAGAGAGACAGTGTCATTTTATTTGAGTTAGCTAGATTAGGCAGGACAGTCAGTCAGTTAGCTGCACTTAAAGTGTATTGTGTATATATATGCATCCCAGGTGTTGCATATATATATATACACTGTATTCAGTTTAGCTAGATCCGTTCCTGTTATCTTCTAGACTATTTACATTTAGTGCAGTGGATCCTGCTCACAGTGTTCAGCTAGATCCGTTCCTGTTATATTCCTTCTGACAGGCAGGCTTGTCTTGTTACAGTATTTTGAAGAAAATTACTGGTGTTCTTTTGATCCTATTAGTACCACAGTCAGGCAGCTAGACTATTTACATTTAGTGCAGTGCGTCCTGCTCACAGTGTTCAGCTAGATCCGTTCCTGTTATCTTCTTACTGACAGGCAGGCTTGTCTTGTTACAGTATTTTAAAGAAAATTACTGGTGTTCTTTTGATCCTATTAGTACCACAGTCAGGCAGCTAGACTATTTACAGTTAGTGCAGTGCGTCCTGCCCACAGTGTTCTGCTAAACCTACAAGTAAGTGGGGTGCGTCCTGCTCACAGTGTTCAGCTAAACCTACAAGTTAGCGGGGTGCGTCCACCTCACAGTGTTCAGCTAAACCTACAAGCTAGTGGGGTGCGTCCTGCTCACAGTGTTCAGCTAGATCTGTTTCTGTTATCTTCTTACTAACAGGCAGGTTTGTCTTGTTACAGTAAATACAGCTACCTGAAGAAAATTGCTGGTGTTCTTTTGATCCTATTAGTACCACAGTCAGGCAGCTAGACTATTTACAGTTAGTGCAGTGCGTCCTGCTCACAGTGTTCTGCTAAACCTACAAGTTAGTGGGGTGCGTCCTGCTCACAGTGTAAGCTAAACCTACAAGTTAGTGGGGTGCGTCTACCTCACAGTGTTCAGCTAAACCTACAAGCTAGTGGGGTGCGTCCTGCTCACAGTGTTCAGCTAGATCCATTTCTGTTTTCTTCTTACTGACAGGCAGGCTTGTCTTGTTACAGTAAATACAGCTACCTGAAGAAAATTGCTGGTGTTCTTTTGATCCTATTAGTACCACAGTCAGGCAGCTAGACTATTTACAGTTAGTGCAGTGCGTCCTGCTCACAGTGTTCTGCTAAACCTACAAGTTAGTGGGGTGCGTCCTGCTCACAGTGTTCAGCTAAACCTACAAGTTAGTGGGGTGCGTCCACCTCACAGTGTTCAGCTAAACCTACAAGCTAGTGGGGTGCGTCCTGCTCAGTGTTCAGCTAGATCCGTTTCTGTTATCTTCTTACTGACAGGCAGGCTTGTCTTGTTACAGTAAATACAGCTACCTGAAGAAAATTGCTGGTGTTCTTTTGATCCTATTAGTACCACAGTCAGGCAGCTAGACTATTTACAGTTAGTGCAGTGCGTCCTGCTCACAGTGTTCTGCTAAACCTACAAGTTAGTGGGGTGCGTCCTGCTCACAGTGTTCAGCTAAACCTACAAGTTAGTGGGGTGCGTCCACCTCACAGTGTTCAGCTAAACCTACAAGCTAGTGGGGTGCGTCCTGCTCACAGTGTTCAGCTAGATCCGTTCCTGTTATCTTCTTACTGACAGGCAGGCTTGTCTTGTTACAGTAAATAGAGCTACCTGAAGAAAATTGCTGGTGTTCTTTTGATCCTATTAGTACCACAGTCAGGCAGCTAGACTATTTACAGTTAGTGCAGTGCGTCCTGCTCACAGTGTTCTGCTAAACCTACAAGTTAGTGGGGTGCGTCCTGCTCACAGTGTTCAGCTAAACCTACAAGTTAGTGGGGTGCGTCCACCTCACAGTGTTCAGATAAACCTACAAGCTAGTGGGGTGCGTCCTGCTCACAGTGTTCAGCTAGATCCGTTCCTGTTATCTTCTTACTGACAGGCAGGCTTGTCTTGTTACAGTATTTTAAAGAAAATTGCTGGTGTTCTTTTGATCCTATTAGTACCACAGTCAGGCAGCTAGACTATTTACAGTTAGTGCAGTGCGTCCTGCTCACAGTGTTCTGCTAAACCTACAAGTTAGTGGGGTGCGTCCTGCTCACAGTGTTCAGCTAAACCTACAAGTTAGTGGGGTGCGTCCACCTCACAGTGTTCAGCTAAACCTACAAGCTAGTGGGGTGCGTCCTGCTCACAGTGTTCAGCTAGATCCGTTCCTGTTATCTTCTTACTGACAGGCAGGTTTGTCTTGTTACAGTATTTTAAAGAAAATTACTGATGTTCTTTTGATCCTATTAGTACCACAGTCAGGCAGCTAGACTATTTACAGTTAGTGCAGTGCGTCCTGCTCACAGTGTTCTGCTAAACCTACAAGTTAGTGGGGTGCGTCCTGCTCACAGTGTTCAGCTAAACCTACAAGTTAGTGGGGTGCGTCCACCTCACAGTGTTCAGCTAAACCTACAAGCTAGTGGGGTGCGTCCTGCTCACAGTGTTCAGCTAGATCCGTTTCTGTTATCTTCTTACTGACAGGCAGGCTTGTCTTGTTACAGTAAATACAGCTACCTGAAGAAAATTGCTGGTGTTCTTTTGATCCTATTAGTACCACAGTCAGGCAGCTAGACTATTTACAGTTAGTGCAGTGCGTCCTGCTCACAGTGTTCTGCTAAACCTACAAGTTAGTGGGGTGCGTCCACCTCACAGTGTTCAGCTAAAGCTACCTGTAGAAGGTTGGTGGTGTTCTCATACTACAGGCAGGCAGTTGATTTTGCTAGCTGCAGTATCAGTACATATATATATATATATATATATATATATATATATATCCCAGCTTAGTGCAGCTACAGGCCATTAGTATGTCTGGAAGGCCAAGAAGGAGAGGCAGACAGTCACAAGCCAATAAGAGAGGGCAAGCAGGCTCTGTGTCTAGTGCTGGTCGTGGAGACGGTGCATCCTCATCAGCACGTGGCCATGGGACATGCTTGGCCTTTTTTTCGGCAGCTGGCCATGTTGAGCCGCAACATGCAGAAGACTTGGTCGAGTGTATGACCAAGCCGTCCTCATCCTCCTCATCCTCTCTCACCCATGCCCAGGGTACTTTGTCTGGCAAAGCAGCGGCCTCTTCCCTCGGCTCAATGTCATCAGTGACTCCTTCCCTAGCCCCACCATGTCCTCCTGAGGAGTCCCTCGAACTGTTTGACCACAGTGTTGGGTACATGCTCCAGGAGGATGCCCAGCGTTTGGAAGGCTCTGATGATGATACTGAGCTCGATGAAGGCAGTAACACGAGCATGGACAGAGGGGGTGCCCAAGAAGGACAGCAATCTGGCAGTCATGCTCCCCCTGCTGCAGCATACTGCCAGGTTTGCTCCAGTGATGAGGAGGGAGGGGATGATGAGGTCACTGACTCAACGTGGGTGCCTGATAGGAGAGAGGAGGAGGAGGAGGAGGAGGAGGCGGCACATCACCAACGAGGCAGGATGCCCTCCAGGGGCCAGCCTAAGGGCAGCACATTGACTGCATCACACCCCAAAGCTCCACATGTGCAGGGCGCTGCAGTCTCTGCGCGTTATTCAAAAAGTTCTTTGGTGTGGGCCTTTTTTGAGACGAGTGCATCAGATCGCACCGCTGCTATTTGCAGCATATGTCTCAAGCGTATCTCGCGTGGCCAAAACATCTCCCGCTTGGGTACCACATGCTTGACCAGACATATGTTGACCTGCCATGCAGTTCGTTGGCAAGCGTATCTAAAAGACCCACACCAAAGAACAAAGAGGACCTCTGCTTGCTCCTCATCAGCTGAGATTTCCAACCCCACTAGACCTTCAGTCCTCTCTGAGACCTGCACTGAGAGGAATGAAGGTGTAGAATTAGGTGTGTCACAGCCACGTACTTGTGGGCAATCTGATTTTGGTACACCGACGTCAGATTGTACCAGGCAAATTTCCCTGCCCCAGCTGCTGCACCGCCGAAAGAAGTTTGCTCCCAGCCATCCACATGCCCAACGGTTGAATGCTAGCTTGGCAAAATTGCTAGCACTTCAACTGCTGCCTTTTCAGTTGGTAGACTCTGCCCCCTTCCGTGAGTTTGTGGAATGTGCGGTTCCTCAGTGGCAGGTACCCAAACGCCACTTTTTCTCACGGAAGGCGATTTTGGCTCTCTACCAGCATGTGGAAGGCAATGTCCATGCCTCGCTGGACAGGGCGGTCAGCGGTAAGGTGCATATTACCGCTGACTCATGGTCCAGCAGGCATGGACAGGGACGTTACCTGAGTTTCACGGCGCATTGGGTGACTCTGCTGGCAGCTGGGAAGGATGCAGGACAAGGTGCGGTAGTGTTGGAGGTTGTTCCGCCACCACGCCTCCAAAATGCTAATGATTGTGACACACCTCTCTCCTCCACCCCCTCCTCTTCTTCTTCCTCCATGGCCTCTTCCTCGGAACCAGCGGTGCTCCGTAGTCGTTCAAGGGGCTACGCAAGTACGCAGGCCAAAAGATGCCATGCGGTGCTTGAGCTGGTGTGCTTGGGGGACAGGAGCCACACTGGGGCAGAGGTTCTGTCAGCTCTGCAGGGGCAGGTTCAGAGGTGGTTGACGCCACGCCAACTTAAGGCAGGAATGGTGGTTTGCGACAATGGCACCAACCTCCTCTCTGCCCTCCGACAGGGACAAATGACCCATGTGCCCTGTTTGGCTCACGTCCTTAACTTGGTGGTGCAGCGGTTCTTGGGCAGGTACCCGGGCTTACAGGATGTCCTGAGGCAGGCCAGGAAAGTCTGTGTGCATTTCCGCCGGTCATATAATGCCAGTGCTCGGCTGACGGACCTCCAAAAGGAGTTTAACCTGCCCAAGAATCTCCTAATCTGTGACATGCCCACCAGGTGGAACTCAACGTTGGCCATGCTGCAGTGGCTGCACACGCAGCAGAGGGCCATCAATGAGTACCTGTGCAACTATGGCACCAGGACAGGGTCAGGGGAGCTTGTTTTTTTTTCCCCACGCCAGTGGGCCATGATCAGGGATGCATGCACTGTCCTGTCACCATTTGAGGAGGCCACGAGGATGGTGAGCAGTGACAGTGCATGCATCAGTGACACTGTCCCCCTTGTCCACCTGTTGGAGCACACGCTGCGTGGAATAATGGACAGGGCACTTGAGGCAGAACAGAGGCAGGAAGAGGAGGAATTCCTTAGCTCTCAAGGCCCCCTTTATCCAGACAGTGTTCCTGCGTGCCCGCCGATCACACAGGAAGAGGACGAGGAGGAAGAGGAGGAGGAGGAGGAGGAGGAAGATTGTGTCAGTATGGAGGTGGAGCCTGGCACTCAGCATCAGCAGCAGTCTTTAAGGGATCAGTCCCAAGAAACACATGGACTTGTACGTGGCTGGGAGGTGGCTGCGGACCATGTCGTCCTTAGTGACCCAGAGGACTCCGGACCGAATGCCTCAGCAAACCTACGCTGCATGGCCTCCCTGATCCTGCAAAGCCTGCGTAAGGATCCTCGTATTCGTGGTATCAAGGAGAAGGACCAATACTGGCTGGCAACCCTCCTTGATCCACGTTACAAGGGTAAGGTTGCGGACCTTATCTTGCCATCGCAGAGGGAGCAGAGGATGAAACATCTTCGGGAGGCCTTGCAGAAAGGTCTGTGCAACGCGTTCCCAGAGACTGGGAGGTTACAAACTCCTGTTTCTGGACAACGTGTTGCTGAGGCTTCGGTCAGTCAAAGAAGGAGCGGTGGAGAAGGTGGCCGTCTGACCGATGCGTTCAGACAATTTTTTGGTCCGCAGCCCCAAGGTATGATCGGTTCCAGCAACCATCGCCAGCGTCTGTTTTACATGGTGCAGGAATACCTAGGGGCAAGATCAGACTTGGACACCTTTCCCACCGAAAATCCTCTGGGTTACTGGGTCTTGAGGATGGATCACTGGCCAGAGCTTGCACAGTATGCAATTGAGCTACTGGCCTGTCCTGCATCCAGCGTTCTTTCGGAACGCACATTCAGTGCTGCTGGAGGCGTGGTAACCAATCACAGGGTGCGTCTGTCCACTGACTCGGTCGATCGACTGACCTTCATAAAAATGAATGAGTCTTGGATCACCACCAGCTACCAAGCACCTGATGCTGATGTAACCGAATAATTTTTTTTGAAATCTCAGATCCCTTCAAAGACTGCCTATGCTGAGTGACTATCCCTGAGTAATTATCCTCTTCCTCCTCAATCATCACGCTGATAGCTTGTAAGAACATTTTTGGTTCTGGGTGCCACCACCAGTGCCTAAGGCACAATTTTTCAGCCCCTGTTTAACAGGGGCGTGTAATTACGATTTTTGATGTAATACTTTGCAGCAGGGCTCGTTCCTGCATTCCAACTAGAGTGTCTGTGAGGGGTTGCAGTGTTGTGGCACCAGCACCAGTGCCTAAGGCCCAATTTTTCAGCCCTTGTTTAACAGGGGCGTGTAATTACAATTTTTGATGCAATACTTTGCAGCAGGGCTCGTTCCTGCATTCCAACTAGAGTGTCTGTGAGGGGTTGCAGTGTTGTGGCACCAGCACCAGTGCCTAAGGCCTAATTTTTCAGCTCCTGTTCAACAGGGGCATGTAATTACAATTCTTGATCTAATATTTCACAGCAGAGCCCTGTGAGGGCTTACAGTGTTGTGGCCACAGCAACACCTAAGGCCCAAATTTCTGCTGAGTATATAGGGCAGGACCCTACTTTCAAACAACTAACTTACAAACGACTCCTACTTGCAAACGGAAGGAGACAACAGGAAGTGAGAATAAATCTACCCCTAGGAAGGGAAATTCTCTCCTGTAAGAGTTAATATGGGAAAAACATTTCTCCTTTCCACTGATGCTTTCCAATCCATTGGGACAAAAAGTGAGGTGAAATCTTCTGAAGAGGAGGAAAGACAGCAAAACAAATGTCACAGGGGTGATAACCCTTCCCTATGTTTTCCAAAAAGCTTAAAAAAGATTTTTTGGCTGGAGCTAAACACGTTAAAAATGTACCCGTTCAAAATTACAAAGAGATTCTACTTAACAACAAACCTACAGCCTGTATACTGCTGTTCAGAGTATATAGGGCCTGGTGGCCCCACACCTTTCCTTATTTTAATTTGGGTGCGGGGTTCCCCTTAATATCCATACAAGACCCAAAGGGCCTGGTAATGGACTGGGGGGTACCCATGCCGTTTGTCTCACTGATTTTCATCCATATTGCCAGGACCCGACATTACATTAAACCCGCAAGCAGTTTTAAATGAGATTTTTTCCTTTAAAAATGACATTTGGTGCAGGGACTGTTCTAAACACGGGAAACACGCGTCACTTTACAGGCATACTATAGACACCCCTCAGGTACGATATTTAAAGGAATATTTCACTTTTTTTTTTTTTACTTTAAGCATCATTAAAATCACTGCTCCCGAAAAAACGGCAGTTTTTAAAAGTTTTTTTTGCATTGATACATGTCCCCTGGGGTAGGACCCGGGTCCCCAAACCCTTTTTAGGACAATACCATGCAAATTAGCCTTTAAAATGAGCACTTTTGATTTCGAACGTTCGAGTCCCATAGACGTCAATGGGGTTCTAACGTTCGTGCGAACTTTCGGTCCGTTCGCAGGTTCTGGTGCGAACCGAACCGGGGGGGGGGGTGTTCGGCTCATCCCTACTGTCCAGTAGGAGGGAACACAGGAGTCTCAAGTGTCTGGTAGTGGACAAGTGTTTCGGCTGGACCTTGGTTGAATATGGCAACAACGTCATGGGGAGCAAGCAGAACGAGGCAGTGTCCGAGGACCAAGTTCAAAGTTTTGTCAAGCAAGGTTTGTGTAGCAAATCCAGCTCGCAGACACAATAGGCCTCCTCTTGCTACCGCATCCAGCCGACAGGAATAATATCCTATGAGGCGTAGGCTGATGCCGTGTGATTGGGTGAGTACACCTGCAGCATGTCCCAGACGTTTGGATACAAAGAACTTGAGCGTTTTGCCGTAGGCTGGGAGCCCTAGCGCCGGGGGTGGAGCACTTAAAGGCTTCGAACTTTAGATATTTCTTCAGGAGACATCTGGAAGGGTCTGATTGCAGAGCATCAGTAGGAAGGCTTCTGGAATCCATGCTCTGCACTAGGAAATTAGTCCAAGGAAAATGACAGGTGTTGAGCACCACTGCAATTTGGGCTTTGAGGCTCTGCAGCCCTGGTTGGCAAGATAGCACAACAGGCTTTCTGAGGTGACTTCAACATGGGGTAAGTCAGCTGCACAAAGGAGAAGGTCATCAACATGTTGGAAGAGAATCACTTCCGGGTGTTCCTCTTGTCATGTGTCAAGGATGATAGCCATAGCTTTTGCAAACTGGCTTGGAAAGTTCTGTGCCCCTTGTGGCACAACTGTTTAGGTATGTTGCCGTTTCTTTCCGTGGATGAATGCAAAAAGGTACCAGCAGGAGGGGTGAGGGTGGACACTGAAGAAAACGTTTGTAAGGTCCACCTCTGTGAGGTATTTTGCAGTCAAAGGCATCCACAGTAGGTACCTGGTTCTCTTTTTAGGATTCTCTTCTTGGGGTTATTGTGGTTTCCGGGGCAATGAAGCGCCCTCTTTTAGCTTGACTGAAACTGGTGGCACCTTTAAGTGACCGTTGTCTTCCGGTCCTATGGACCATAGGCACGCAGGGATTCTGTCAAGTACTTCCTGCAGTATTGAACTTGAAGTTTTTGCTTCATTAAGTGTCATCAGGAGAGGCAGAGAACACAAAGCAGATTAGTCTTCTAAAGATAGGGGAGTATGTAACTTCATCCCCCCCTTCAGGCGTGTCCTGATTGAGGCCTGTAGTCTGGACAACACATCAGCTCCTAGTAGATTCAAGGGACATGTAGAGGACACCACAAATCTGGCAAGCAAATCAGGAAGTGGACTGGAGCGGGGCACCCCATCCATTCTTACGCAGGAAACATCAATAGTGGAAAGGAAAGAATTATTAGGCAGGTTCACCGCCCTCAACACACTTTTGGCTGCACCCCTGTCAATGAGGAAAGTGGTAGGTTTTTTGTCTGGGACATCTTGGGGCTCTGCATTCTTTTCTGAAGTGACCCCGTTTCCCACAGTTGTAACAGGTGATCCTTTCCCTGGTATTGGGCAGTGGTGGTGGACTAGTGTAGGCGGGATCTTCGTCATGGGTTACCATGAGGGGCGTTGGTTTTTTACCTTTTTGATTTTCTATACCTCTGGTCACCAACAATAAATCAGACATTTTCATTGAATGGTATTCAGGGCGGGCCACCATCAGGCCTTTTCTGATATCCTCTCTGAGCCCTGAAACAAAAGCAGTTGATAACATGTGTGTGTGTGCCTTTATGAGTCTAGCATGATACTTCTTCACAGACTCCCCTTTATCTTGGATAATATCTTGGATTGTGGTGGTCTGATCCGTCAACTTCTCCTTTGCCCAGTCGTGGAGTTGTGCACAGAACTCCACTCCTGAGGTGTAGGGAGTGGCACTTGTCAGGCTGGCATCATTGAAGCCGTCTGCATGACTGGCCAAAAGACATATCCTGCTTTGATTTGGCATAGGCTGATCAAGTCTCTCCAGGCAGCTGAGTAAGTTTCTTGTATCTGCACTATCCTGTGGTAGAAGGGAATTGGCTGCTTCTCTGGGTCAGGCAGACTTGTCACTAAGGCCGCTGCTTGTGATAGAGTAAAAACGACATACATCACTGGTGCCCCTTCTGGTAACCGAGACTGTTGTTGGGGCGGGGGCTGGCAAGAGGCACTGTTCCTTATGGTTGCCAGCATGTGTTTGAGATCCTCTCGGAACTGAGAGTCTGGAGCCGGATTGGGGGTTAAATCAGTGGGTGGCCTTGCTGCCTGCTGTTGGGCTTCCCACTCAGATGCTTCTTCATCATTAACATATCCGGCCTGGGAATGTGATGCTCCCGTATTGGGGAAGACAGGTGTGTGGTATGAACCATCTTGGTTTAAAACAGGGAGGGCTGGGTACAAGCTGTTTAAGCTTACTGGGTGTACCAAGATGGCCGCCGGCAGGAAGTGCACTGGACTGGGTAGAAAGTGAAGGCATGGGTGCACTAAGATGGCCGCCGGGCTGAGTTGTCACAGTGGGTTGTGCTTGGGTGGTGAGAAAGGAGTGGTTGTTAGACGGAGGGCAGTGCTGTCCCTCCCCTCCTTTGTTTCAAGTTCCAACATATCATCAGCTCTGTGATACACATACATAATACAATCGCCATCTTTCTTAACTTCCTTTATCCAATTTTCTTTATCACACAGGATTTTTCTCCCTGTTTCTTCAGCAACATAACTTTCGCCACTTCTTTCAACTTTGTTAATTATTTCACCATCTTCTTCTCTCCTTCTTTGCAATATCACTTTCTTTACAATATCACTTTCTTTACAATATCACTTTCTTTTCTCTCTCTGTTTCTCGGCTAACAGCTTGAGAGGAGAATACGTACAACCAAGGGGTTAATATTTTTCTCAGCGGTCTTTATCAAAAATTCCTTCGGTGGGGGCACATACTGCGCTCCTAGCTTCTACTGTTTGCTATAACCCTGTAATGTACGGTTAATCTCAGAACAAGAACAAACACGTCAGGGGTAGTGAGGAGCAACGGCCCGCGACCCAACAGATCCCCCGGGCAGCCCCCCCTAGACCTTAACCAGTCCCCAACCCCTCTCGTGTATAGCAAACAGTAAACCACAAATACACTCATGACAGGACATTACACCTGCCACTCTTCGAACTGCAAAATTTCAGCAGGCTAAGATAACCACAAGGGCAGACCACCCTGCAAAAATGAACCCGTTTATAGACTTTTTTTTTTTTTTTTCCAGCTCTACACCAAGAGGCCGACAACTCTTCTTGGGGTGAGACTTCTGTAACACTTTCAGACTGCAAAGCCAGCAGCTGAGATAACCCTCAAAGGTTCGTCGAACCCAGAGTAACCCGTCTATAAACGCTTGATACAAGGGAAACAATCTCATGTTTCCTCCAGAGGCCGAAAGCTCATCTGGAGATGAGACTACCCATTCACACATGTAGCACTTTTAGACTGCTGAGTTTCGCAGTCCAAAGAATGGCAGACAGTGAACAAAAAATACAGTCAGCAGAAACCCATTGGCAGGTTTGTTAAAACAACCTCAGGCGAGGAAATACCTGCCTCTAAGACAGTCTCAGCATACCGACAGAATCCAGCCGTCAACCGAAAGATCAGAGAGTCGTACAGTGGTAAGAATAAAAATCAAACTTACCGGTACTGTTAGGGCTGCGCAAACCCCACTCTCATCAATCGATTAACGCCCGAATGCTTGTCGCGGTATAGCTTCGACTGTAGCCTGAGGTCCTGGGTTTCGGCACCATCTGTTATGGAAATGATTAAGAGCTCATATCGAGCCCAAGGTTATCTGCTGCTGTCTCTAATTGAAAAGTGTTGATATGCATGCATATAAAAGTAAACACTCTGAGACACGCTCAGCTCCGTTACTTCTTACACTTCTAATTTATTCAAGGCGGTGCTAATGTTTTATACACACAAATACGTCATTGCTATGTTAGTCTAATAGGTACATCTCATTGGTTAAGATAGAAAAAGAAAATGGAGAATCTTCATAACGAGGTCTGGCTGATCTTGGTTTTATCTTCAGTTCCGCGTTCTTCTGATGTGTGGGATGTAGGGGGTACCCGCCATCTTGAGAAAATATAGGAACAGAGCAAACCTGTATACTTATATAATGAGATGACGAGAAAAATATGTATGCACATAAGAAAATAGACATTTTCAGATTACTATTATTATTATTTACATCACATTCCTTCACATATGTAGGTCAGTGTTTGTCCGGTAGATCAGTATACGTAGGTCAGTGTGGGTCAGGTAGGTCAGTGTAGGTCAGTGTATGTCAGGTAGGTCAGTATATGTCAGTCAAGGTATGACAGGTAGGTCAGTGTGGGTCAGGTAGGTTAGTGTGGGTCAGGTAGGTCAGTGTATGTAGGTCAGTGTTTGTCAGGTAGGTCAGTATATGTAGGTCAGTGTGGGTCAGGTAGGTCAGTGTATGTCAGGTAGGTCAGTGTGGGTCAGGTAGGTCAGTGTGGGTCAGGTAGGTCAGTGTGGGTCAGGTAGGTCAGTGTATGTCAGGTAAATCAGTGTATGATGTAGGTCAGTGTATGTCAGGTAGATCAGTGTGGGTCAGGTAGGTCAGTGTATATAGGTCAGGTAGGTCAGTGTATGTAGGTCAGTGTGGGTAAGGTAGGTCAGTGTATGTAGGTGAGTGTGGGTCAGGTAGGTCAGTGTGGATCAGGTAGGTCAGTGTATGTGAGGTAGGTCGGTGTGGGTCAGGTAGGTCAGTGTGGGTCAGGTAGGTCAGTGTTTGTCAGGTAGGTCAGTGTATGTAGGTCAGTGTGGGTAAGGTAGGTCAGTGTATGTAGGTCAGTGTATGTCAGGTAGGTCAGTATGGGTCAGGTAGGTTAGTGTGGGTCAGGTAGATCAGTGTATGTAGGTCAGTGATTGTCAGGTAGGTCAGTGAGGGTCAGGTAGGTCAGTGTATGTCAGGTAAGTCAGTGTATGTCAGGTAGGTCAGTGTATGTAGGTCAGTGTATGTCAGGTAGGTCAGTGTATGTCAGGTAGATCAGTGTATGTAGGTCAGTGTATGTCAGGTAGGTCAGTGTGGGTCAGGCGGGTCAGTGTATGTCAGATAGGTCAGTGTATGTAGATCAGTGTAGGTCAGTGTGGGTCAGGTAGGTCAGTGTGTGTTGGGTAGGTCAGTGTGTGTCAGTGTATGTCAGGTAGGTCAGTGTGTGTCAGGTAGGTCAGTGTATGTAGGTCAGGTAGGTCAGTGTGGGTCAGGTAGGTCAGTGTGTATCAGGTAGCTCAGTGTATGTAGGTCAGTGTGGGTCAGGTAGGTCAGTGTATGTCAGGTAGGTCAGTTTATGTAAGTCAGTGTATGTCAGGTAGGTCAGTGTTTCTAAGGTAGGTCAGTGTATGTAGGTCAGTGTGGGTCAGGTAGGTCAGTGTTTATCAGGTAGGTCAGTGTGGGTCAGGTAGGTCAGTATATGTAGGTCAGTGTGGGTCAGGTAGGTCAGTGTGGGTCAGGTAGGTCAGGTAGGTCAGGTAGGTCAGTGTATGTCAGGTGAGTCAGTGTATGTCAGGTGAGTCAGTGTATGTCAGCTGAGTCAGTGTATGTCAGGTAGGTCAGTGTATGTCGGTCAGTGTACGTCAGGTAGGTAAGTGTGGGTCAGGTAGGTCAGTGTATATATGTCAGGTAGGTCAGTGTATGTAGGTCAGTGTGGGTCAGGTAGGCCAGTGTATGTAGGTCACTGTATGTCAGGTAGGTCAGTGTATGTCAGGTAGGTCAGTGTTTGTCATGTAGGTCAGTCTAGGTCAGGTAGGTCAGTATATGTAGGTCAGTGTGGGTCAGGTAGGTCAGTGTATGTCAGTGTATGTCCGGTAGGTCAGTGTATGTCAGTCAGGGTATGTCAGGTAGGTCAGTGTGGGTCAGGTAGGTTAGTGTGGGTCAGGTAGGTCAGTGTATGTAGGTCAGTGTTTGTCAGGTAGGTCAGTATATGTAGGTCAGTGTGGGTAAGGTAGCTCAGTGTATGTCAGGTAGGTCAGTGTATGTCAGGTAGGTCAGTGTGGGTCAGGTAGGTCAGTGTATATAGGTCCGGTAGGTCAGTGTATGTAGGTCATTGTGGGTCAGGTGGGTCAGTGTATGTAGGTCAGTGTTTGTCAGGTAGATCAGTGTGGGTCAGGTATGTCAGTGTCTGTAGGTCAGTGTGGGTCAGGTAGGTCAGTGTGGATCAGGTAGGTCAGTGTATGTCAGGTAGGTCAGTGTGGGTCAGGTAGGTTAGTGCATGTCAGTGTGGGTCAGGTAGGTTAGTGCATGTCAGGTAGGTCACTGTGTGTCAGGTAGTGTATGTAGTGTATGTAGGTCAGGTAGGTCAGTGTGGGTCAGGTAGGTCAGTGTGTATCAGGTAGGTCAGTGTATGTAGGTCAGTGTGGGTCACGTAGGTCAATGTATGTCAGGTAGGTCAGTTTATGTAGGTCAGTGTATGTCAGGTAGGTCAGTGTTTCTCAGGTAGGTCAGTGTATGTAGGTCAGTGTGGGTCAGGTAGGTCAGTGTGGGTCAGGTAAGTCAGTGTTTGTCAGGTAGGTCAGTGTGGGTCAGGTAGGTCAGTATATGTAGGTCAGTGTGGGTCAGGTAGGTCAGTGTGGGTCAGGTAGGTCAGTGTATGTCAGGTAGGTCAGTGTATGTCGGTCAATGTATGTCAGGTAGGTCAGTGTGAGTCAGGTAGGTCAGCGTATGTGGGTCAGGTAGGTCAGTGTATGTAGGTCAGTGTTTGTCAGGTAGGTCAGTGTATGTAAGTCAGTGTGGGTCAGGTAGGTCAGTGTGGGTCAGGTAGGTCAGTGTATGTAGGTCAGTGTTTGTCAGGAAGGTCAGTATGTGTGGGTCAGGTAGGTCAGTGTATGTCAGGTAGGTCAGGTAGGTCAGTGTATGTCAGGTAAATCAGTGTATGATGTAGGTCAGTGTATGTCAGGTAGGTCAGTGTGGGTCAGGTAGGTCAGTGTATGTGGGTCAGGTAGGTCAGTGTATGTGGGTCAGGTAAGTCATTGTATGTAGGTCAGTGTTTGTCAGGTAGGTCAGTATATGTAGGTCAGTGTGGGTCAGGTGAGTCAGTGTATGTCAGGTGAGTCAGTGTATGTCAGGTGAGTCAGTGTATGTCAGGTAGGTCAGTGTATGTCGGTCAGTGTACGTCAGGTAGGTCAGTGTGGGTCAGGTAGGTCAGTGTATATAGGTCAGGTAGGTCAGTGTATGTAGGTCAGTGTGGGTCAGGTAGGCCAGTGTATGTAGGTCACTGTATGTCAGGTAGGTCAGTGTTTGTCATGTAGGTCAGTGTGGGTCAGGTAGGTCAGGTAGGTCAGTATATGTAGGTCAGTGTGGGTCAGGTAGGTCAGTGTAGGTCAGTGTATGTCAGGTAGGTCAGTGTATGTCAGTCAGGGTATGTCAGGTAGGTCAGTGTGGGTCAGGTAGGTTAGTGTGGGTCAGGTAGGTCAGTGTATGTAGGTCAGTGTTTGTCAGGTAGGTCAGTATATGTAGGTCAGTGTGGGTCAGGTAGGTCAGTGTATGTCAGGTAGGTCAGTGTGGTTCAGGTAGGTCAGTGTATGATGTAGGTCAGTGTATGTCAGGTAGATCAGTGTGGGTCAGGTAGGTCAGTGTATATAGGTCCGGTAGGTCAGTGTATGTAGGTCATTGTAGTCAGGTAGGTCAGTGTGGGTCAGGTAGGTCAGTGTCTGTAGGTCAGTGTTTGCCAGGTAGGTCAGTATATGTAGGTCAGTGTGGGTCAGGTAGGTCAGTGTATGTCAGGTAGGTAAGGTAGGTCAGTGTATGTCAGGTAAATCAGTGTATGATGTAGGTCAGTGTATGTCAGGTAGGTCAGTGTGGGTCAGGTAGGTCAGTGTATGTGGGTCAGGTAGGTCAGTGTATGTAGGTCAGTGTTTGTCAGGTAGGTCAGTGTATGTAAGTCAATGTGGGTCAGGTAGGTCAGTGTGGGTCAGGTAGGTCAGTGTATGTAGGTCAGTGTTTGTCAGGTAGGTCAGTATATGTAGGTCAGTGTGGGTCAGGTAGGTCAGTGTATGTCAGGTAGGTCAGGTAGGTCAGTGTATGTCAGGTAAATCAGTGTATGATGTAGGTCAGTGTATGTCAGGTAGGTCAGTGTGGGTCAGGTAGGTCAGTGTATGTGGGTCAGGTAGGTCAGTGCATGTGGGTCAGGTAAGTCAGTGTATGTAGGTCAGTGTTTGTCAGGTAGGTCAGTGCATGTAAGTCAGTGTGGGTCAGGTAGGTCAGTGTGGGTCAGGTAGGTCAGTGTATGTAGGTCAGTGTATGTCAGGTAAGTCAGTGTTTGTCAGGTAGGTCAGCGTGGGTCAGGTAGGTCAGTGTATGTAGGTCAGTGTTTGTCAGGTAGGTCAGTATATGTAGGTCAGTGTGGGTCAGGTAGGTCAGTGTAGGTCAGTGTATGTAAGGTAGGTCAGTATATGTCAGTCAAGGTATGTCAGGTAGGTCAGTGTGGGTCAGGTAGGTTAGTGTGGGTCAGGTAGGTCAGTGTATGTAGGTCAGTGTTTGTCAGGTAGATCAGTATATGTAGGTCAGTGTGGGTCAGGTAGGTCAGTGTAGGTCAGGTAGGTCAGTGTATGTCAGGTAGGTCAGTGTGGGTCAGGAAGGTCAGTGTATGTCAGGTAAATCAGTGTATGATGTAGGTCAGTGTATGTCAGGTAGATCATTGTGGGTCAGGTAGGTCAGTGTATATAGGTCAGGTAGGTCAGTGTATGTAGATCAGTGTGGGTCAGGTAGGTCAGTGTATGTAGGTTAGTGTGGGTCAGGTAGGTCAGTGTGGGTCAGGTAGGTCAGTGTATGTCAGGTAGGTCAGTGTGGGTCAGGTAGGTCAGTGCATGTCAGGTAGTTCAGTGTAGGTAGGTTAGTGTGTGTCAGGTAGGTCAGTGTATGTAGGTCAGATAAGTCAGTGTGGGTAATGTAGGTCAGTGTATGTAGGTCAGTGTGGGTAAGGTAGGTCAGTGTATGTAGGTCAGTGTATGTCAGGTAGGTCAGTATGGGTCAGGTAGGTTAGTGTGGGTCAGGTAGATCATTGTATGTAGGTCAGTGACTGTCAGGTAGGTCAGTGTATGTCAGGTAAGTCAGTGTATGTCAGGTAGATCAGTGTATGTCAGGTAGGTCAGTGTATGTAGGTCAGTGTATGTTAGGTAGGTCAGTGTGGGTCAGGTAGGTCAGTGTATGTCAGGAAGGTCAGTGTATGTCAGGTAGGTCAGTGTGGGTCAGGTGGGTCAGTGTATGTCAGGTAGGTCAGTGTATGTAGATCAGTGTAGGTCAGTGTGGGTCAGGTAGGTCAGTGTGTGTTGGGTAGGTCAGTGTGTGTCAGTGTAAGTCAGGTAGGTCAGTGTGTGTCAGGTAGGTCAGTGTATGTAGGTCAGGTAGGTCAGTGTGGGTCAGGTAGGTCAGTGTGTATCAGGTAGGTCAGTGTATGTAGGTCAGTGTGGGTCAGGTAGGTCAGTGTATGTCAGGTAGGTCAGTTTATGTAGGTCAGTGTATGTCAGGTAGGTCAGTGTTTCTCAGGTAGGTCAGTGTATGTAGGTCAGTGTGGGTCAGGTAGGTCAGTGTTTGTCAGGTAGGTCAGTGTGGGTCAGGTAGGTCAGTATATGTAGGTCAGTGTGGGTCAGGTAGGTCAGTGTGGGTCAGGTAGGTCAGTGTGGGTCAGGTAGGTCAGGTAGGTCAGTGTATGTCAGGTAGGTCAGTGTATGTCGGTTAGTGTACGTCAGGTAGGTCAGTGTATGTAGGTCAGTGTATGTCAGGTAGGTCAGTGTATGTAGGTCAGTGTATGTTAGGTAGGTCAGTGTATGTCAGGAAGGTCAGTGTATGTCAGGTAGATCAGTGTATGTAGGTCAGTGTATGTCAGGTAGGTCAGTTTGGGTCATGGTATGTCAGGTAGGTCAGTGTATGTAGATCAGTGTAGGTCAGTGTGGGTCAGGTAGGTCAGTGTGTGTTGGGTAGGTCAGTGTGTGTCAGGTAGGTCAGTGTATGTAGGTCAGGTAGGTCAGTGTGGGTCTGGTAGGTCAGTGTGTATCAGGTAGGTCAGTGTATGTAGGTCAGTGTGGGTCAGGTAGGTCAGTGTATGTCAGGTAGGTCAGTTTATGTAGGTCAGTGTATGTCAGGTAGGTCAGTGTTTCTCAGGTAGGTCAGTGTATGTAGGTCAGTGTTGGTCAGGTAGGTCAGTGTTTGTCAGGTAGGTCAGTGTGGGTCAGATAGGTCAGTATATGTAGGTCAGTGTGGGTCAGGTAGGTCAGTGTGGGTCAGGTAGGTCAGGTAGGTCAGTGTATGTCAGGTGAGTCAGTGTATGTCAGGTAGGTCAGTGTATGTCGGTCAGTGTACATCAGGTAGGTCAGTGTGGGTCAGGTAGGTCAGTGTGGGTCAGGTAGGTCAGTGTATATAGGTCAGGTAGGTCAGTGTATGTAGGTCAGTGTGGTTCAGGTAGGCCAGTGTATGTAGGTCAGTGTATGTCAGGTAGGTCAGTGTATGTCAGGTAGGTCAGTGTTTGTCAGGTAGGTCAGTGTGGGTCAGGTAGGTCAGGTAGGTCAGTATATGTAGGTCAGTGTGGGTCAGGTAGGTCAGTGTAGGTCAGTGTATGTCAGGTAGGTCAGTGTATGTCAGTCAGGGTATGTCAGGTAGGTCAGTGTGGGTCAGGTAGGTTAGTGTGGGTCAGGTAGGTCAGTGTATGTAGGTCAGTGTTTGTCAGGTAGGTCAGTATATGTAGGTCAGTGTGGGTCAGGTAGGTCAGTGTATGTCAGGTAGGTCAGTGTATGTCAGGTAGGTCAGTGTGGGTCAGGTAGGTCAGTGTGGGTCAGGTAGGTCAGTGTATGTTAGGTAAATCAGTGTATGATATAGGTCAGTGTATGTCAGGTAGATCAGTGTGGGTCAGGTAAGTCAGTGTATATAGGTCAGGTAGGTCAGTGTATGTAGGTCAGTGTGGGTCAGGTAGGTCAGTGTATGTAGGTCAGTGTTTGTCAGGTAGGTCAGTATATGTAGGTCAGTGTGGGTCAGGTAGGTCAGTGTAGGTCAGTGTATGTCAGGTAGGTCAGTATATGTCAGTCAAGGTATGTCAGGTAGGTCAGTGTGGGTCAGGTAGGTTAGTGTGGGTCAGGTAGGTCAGTGTATGTAGGTCAGTGTTTGTCAGGTAGATCAGTATATGTAGGTCAGTGTGGGTCAGGTAGGTCAGTGTAGGTCAGGTAGGTCAGTGTATGTCAGGTAGGTCAGTGTGGGTCAGGTAGGTCAGTGTATGTCAGGTAAATCAGTGTATGATGTAGGTCAGTGTATGTCAGGTAGATCATTGTGGGTCAGGTAGGTCAGTGTATATAGGTCAGGTAGGTCAGTGAATGTAGGTCAGTGTGGGTCAGGTAGGTCAGTGTATGTAGGTCAGTGTTTGTCAGGTAGATCAGTGTGGGTCAGGTAGGTCAGTGTCTGTAGGTCAGTGTGGGTCAGGTAGGTCAGTGTGGATCAGGTAGGTCAGTGTATGTCAGGTAGGTCGGTGTGGGTCAGGTAGGTCAGTGTGGGTCAGGTAGGTCAGTGTATGTCAGGTAGGTCAGTGTGGGTCAGGTAGGTCAGTGTGGGTCAGGTAGATCAGTGTATGTTAGGTAAATCAGTGTATGATGTAGGTCAGTGTATGTCAGGTAGATCAGTGTGGGTCAGGTACGTCAGTGTATATAGGTCAGGTAGGTCAGTGTATGTAGGTCAGTGTGGGTCAGGTAGGTCAGTGTATGTAGGTCAGTGTTTGTCAGGTAGATCAGTGTGGGTCAGGTATGTCAGTGTCTGTAGGTCAGTGTGGGTCAGGTAGGTCAGTGTGGATCAGGTAGGTCAGTGTATGTCAGGTAGGTCAGTGTGGGTCAGGTAGGTTAGTGCATGTCAGGTATGTCAGTGTGGGCCAGGTAGGTTAGTGCATGTCAGGTATGTCAGTGTAGGTAGGTTAGTGTGTGTCAGGTAGGTCAGTGTATGTAGGTCAGATAAGTCAGTGTGGGTAAGGTAGGTCAGTGTGTATCAGGTAGGTCAGTGTATGTGGGTCAGTGTGGGTCAGTGTATGTAGGTCAGTGTATGTAGGTCAGTATGCGTCAGGTAGGTCAGTGTGGGTCAGGTAGATCAGTGTATGTAGGTCAGTGATTGTCAGGTAGATCAGTGTGGGTCAGGTATGTCAGTGTCTGTAGGTCAGTGTGGGTCAGGTAGGTCAGTGTGGATCAGGTAGGTCAGTGTATGTCAGGTAGGTCAGTGTGGGTCAGGTAGGTTAGTGCATGTCAGGTATGTCAGTGTGGGCCAGGTAGGTTAGTGCATGTCAGGTATGTCAGTGTAGGTAGGTTAGTGTGTGTCAGGTAGGTCAGTGTATGTAGGTCAGATAAGTCAGTGTGGGTAAGGTAGGTCAGTGTGTATCAGGTAGGTCAGTGTATGTGGGTCAGTGTGGGTCAGTGTATGTAGGTCAGTGTATGTAGGTCAGTATGCGTCAGGTAGGTCAGTGTGGGTCAGGTAGATCAGTGTATGTAGGTCAGTGATTGTCAGGTAGGTCAGTGTGGGTCAGGTAGGTCAGTGTGGGTCAGGTAGGTCAGTGTGGGTCAGGTAGGTCAGTGTATGTCAGGTAAGTCAGTGTATGTCAGGTAGGTCAGTGTATGTCAGGTAGGTCAGTGTATGTAAGTCAGTGTATATTAGGTAGGTCAGTGTATGTCAGTTAGGTCAGTGTATGTCAGGTAGATCAGTGTATGTAGGTCAGTGTATGTCAGGTAGGTCAGAGTGGGTCAGGTGGGTCAGTGTATATCAGGTAGGTCAGTGTATGTAGATCAGTGTGTGTCAGCGTATGTCAGGTAGGTCAGTGTGTGTCAGGTAGGTCAGTGTATGTCAGGTAGATCAGTGTGTGTAGGTCATTGTAGGTCAGGTAGGTCAGTGCATGTCAGGTAGGTCAGTGTAGGTAGGTCAGTGTATGTCAGGTAGGTCAGTGTATATCAGCGTGGGTCAGGTAGGTCAGTGTGTATCAGGTAGGTCAGTGTGTGTCAGGTAGGTCAGTGTATGTCAGGTAGATCAGCGTGTGTCAGGTAGGTCACTGTGGGTCAGGTAGGTCAGTGTTTGTCAGGTAGGTCAGTGTGAGTCAAGTAGGTCAGTGTATGTAGGTCAGTGTTTGTCAGGTTGGTCAGCGTGGGTCAGGTAGGTCAGTGTATGTGAGGTAGGTCAGGTAGATCAGTGTATGTAGGTCAGTGTATGTCAGGTAGGTCAGTGTGGGTCAGGTAGGTCAGTGTATATCAGGTAGGTCAGTGTATGTAGGTCAGTGTTTATCAGGTAGGTCAGCGTGGGTCAGGTAGGTCAGTGTATGTCAGGTAGGTCAGTGTTTGTCAGGTAGGTCCGAGTATTTAGGTCAGTGTGTGTCAGGTAGGTCAGTGTATGTAGGTCAGTGTGTGTCAGGTAGGTCAGTGTTGGTAGGTCAGTGTATGTCAGGTAGGTCAGTGTAGGTCAGGTAGGTCAGTGTATGTAGGTCAGTGTAGGTCAGGTAGGTCAGTGTGGGTCAGGAAGGTCAGTGTATGTAAGGTAGGTCAGTGTGTGTCAGGTAGGTCAGTGTATGTAGGTCAGTGTTTGTCAGGTAGGTCAGTTGGGGTCAGGTAGGTCAGTGTGAATCAGGTAGGTCAGTGTATGTCAGGTAGGTCAGCGTGGGTCGGGTAGGTCAGTGTATGTCAGGTAGATCAGTATATGTAGGTCAGTATGGGTCAGGTAGGTCAGTGTAGGTCAGTGTATATCAGGTAGGTCAGTGTATGTTGGTCAGGGTATGTCAGGTAGGTCAGTGTGGGTCAGGTAGGTTAGTGTGGGTCAGGTAGGTCAGTGTATGTAGGTCAGTGTTTGTCAGGTAGGTCAGTATATGTAGGTCAGTGTGATTCGTGTAGGTCAGGTAGGTCAGTGTATGTCAGGTAGGTCAGTGTATGTCAGGTAGGTCAGTGTATGTCAGGTAGATCAGTGTGTGTAGGTCAGTGTGGGTCAGGTAGGTCAGTGTGGGTCAGGTAGGTCAGTGCATGTCAGGTAGGTCAGTGTAGGTAGGTCAGTGTATGTCAGGTAGGTCAGTGTATGTAGGTCAGTGTATGTCAGCGTGGGTCAGGTAGGTCAGTGTGTATCAGGTAGGTCAGTGTGTGTCAGGTAGGTCAGCGTGTGTCAGGTAGGTCACTGTGGGTCAGGTAGGTCAGTGTTTGTCAGGTAGGTCAGTGTGAGTCAAGTAGGTCAGTGTATGTAGGTCAGTGTGGGTCAGGTAGGTCAGTGTATGTGAGGTAGGTAAGGTAGATCAGTGTATGTAGGTCAGTGTATATCAGGTAGGTCAGTGTATGTCAGTGTATGTAGGTCAGTGTTTATCAGGTAGGTCAGCGTAGGTCAGGTAGGTCAGTGTTTGTCAGGTAGGTCAGTGTATGTAGGTCAGTGTGTGTCAGGTAGGTCAGTGTTGGTAGGTCAGTGTATGTCAGGTAGGTCAGTGTATGTAGGTCAGTGTAGGTCACGTAGGTCAGTGTATGTAGGTCAGTGTAGGTCAGTGTGGGTCAGGTAGGTCAGTGTGGGTCAGGTAGGTCAGTGTATGTCAGAGTATGTAGGTCAGTGTTTGTTAGGTAGGTCAGTGTGGGTCAGGTAGATCAGTGTATGTCAGGTAGGTCAGTGTTTGTCAGGTAGGTCAGTGTATGCAGGTCAGTGTGTGTCAGGTAGGCCAGTGTATGTAGGTCAGTGTGTGTCAGGTAGGTCAGTGTAGGTAGGTCAGTGTAGGTCAGTGTATGTCAGGTAGGTCAGTGTATGTAAGGTAGGTCAGTGTGTGTCAGGTAGGTCAGTGTGGGTCAGGTAGGTCAGTGTGAATCAGGTAGGTCAGTGTATGTCAGGTAGGTCAGTGTGGGTCGGGTAGGTCAGTGTATGTCAGGTAGATCAGTATAAGTAGGTCATTGTATGTCAGGTAGGTCAGTGTATGTCGGTCAGGGTATGTCAGGTAGGTCAGCGTATGTCAGGTAGGTCAGTGTGGGTCAGGTAGGTCAGTGTGGGTCAGGTAGGTCAGTGTATGTCAGGTAAATCAGTGTATGATGTAGGTCAGTCTATGTCAGGTAGATCAGTGTGGGTCAGGTAGGTCAGTGTATATAGGTCAGGTAGGTCAGTGTATGTAGGTCAGTGTTTGTCAGGTAGATCAGTGTGGGTCAGGTAGGTCAGTGTATGTAGGTCAGTGTGGGTCAGGTAGGTCAGTGTGGATCAGGTAGGTCAGTTTATGTCAGGTAGGTCGGTGTGGGTCAGGTAGGTCAGTGTGGGTCAGGTAGGTCAGTGTATGTCAGGTAGGTCAGTGTGGGTCAGGTAGGTCAGTGCATGTCAGGTAGGTCAGTGTAGGTAGGTTAGTGTGTGTCAGGTAGGTCAGTGTATGTAGGTCAGATAAGTCAGTGTGGGTAAGGTAGGTGTGTGTGTATCAGGTAGGTCAGTGTATGTAGGTCAGTGTGGGTCAGGTAGGTCAGTGTTTGTCAGGTAGGTCAGTGTATGTAGGTCAGTGTGGGTAAGGTAGGTCAGTGTATGTAGGTCAGTGTATGTAGGTCAGTGTATGTCAGATAGGTCAGTATGGGTCAGGTAGGTCAGTGTGGGTCAGGTAGATCAGTGTATGTAGGTCAGTGATTTTCAGGTAGCTCAGTGTGGGTCAGGTAGGTCAGTGTATGTCAGGTAAGTCAGTGTATGTCAGGTAGGTCAGTGTATGTAGGTCAGTGTGGGTCAGGTAGGTCAGTGTATGTAGGTCAGTGTGGGTCAGGTAGGTCAGTGTGGGTCAGGTAGGTCAGTGTATGTCAGGTAGGTCAGTGTATGTCAGTGTGTGTCAGGTAGGTCAGTGTGTGTCAGGTAGGTCAGTGTATGTAGGTCAGTGTATGTCAGTGTGTGTCAGGTAGGTCAGTGTATGTCAATGTATTTAGGTCAGTGTATGTCAGGTAGGTCAGTGTAGGTCAGGTAGGTCAGTGTATGTAGGTCAGGTAGGTCAGTGTATGTTGTGTATGTCAGGTAGGTCAGTGTGTGTCAGGTAGGTTAGTGTATGTCGGTCAGATAGGTCAGTGTGTGTCAGGTAGGTCAGTGTGTGTCAGGTAGGTTAGTGTATGTCGGTCAGATAGGTCAGTGTTTGTCAGGTAGGTCAGTGTGTGTCAAGTAGGTCAGTGTATGTCGGTCAGGTAAGTCAGTGTGTGTCAGGTAGGTCAGTGTATGTCAGGAAGGTCAGTGTAGGTTGGTGTGTGTTAGGTAGGTCAGTGTATGTATGTCAGGTAGGTCAGTGTATGTAGGTCAGTGTATGTCAGTTAGGTCAGTGTGGGTCAGGTAGGTCAGTGTATGTCAGTCAGGTAGGTCAGTGTGTGTCAGGTAGGTCAGTGTATGTAGGTCAGTGTTAGGGATGAGTTTCGTGTTTGAGTCGAACCCATGTTCGCCCGTTCGCCGAATTGCGAACGATATGGGCCGTTGACGCAAAATTCGTGTGGCGCGTCACGGCCCATAATTCACTGCGGCTTCGCAGTGCATTACTGGCTGATTGGCCAAGCGTGCACTATGACCCGCATGCTTGACCAATCACAGCGCCGTCTGAACAGAGAGCCATAATTGGCCAAAGCCAAGGAGGCTTTGGCCAATTATGGCTCAGGGGATTTAGTACACGCCCCACACTATATAAGGCCGCCTGCACGGCGGCCCTGTGTAGAGTGTGTTCTGGCGTTGAAAGAGATAGACAGAGAGACAGTGTCATTTGATTTAAGTTAGATAGATTAGACAGGACAGTCAGTGAGTTAGCTGCACTTACAGTGTATTGTGTATATATATGCATCCCAGGTGTTGTGTATATATATATATATATATATATATACACACTGTATTCAGTTTAGCTAGATCCGTTCCTGTTATCTTCCTACTGACAGGCAGGCTTGTCTTGTTACAGTATTTACAGCTACCTGAAGAAAATTGCTGGTGTTCTTTTGATCCTATTAGTACCACAGTCAGGCAGCTAGACTATTTACAGTTAGTGTAAAGCTACAAGTTAGGGTAGTGCGTCCTCCTCACAGTGTTCAGCTAACGCTACAAGTTAGTGTATTTAGTTAGTTTTTTGAGAGCTCTGCACAGTGTTCACCTAAAGCTACCTGTAGAAGGTTGGTGGTGTTTTCTTGATCCTATCACTACCGCAGGCAGCTAAATAAGCTACAAGTTAGTGTAGTGCGCCCTCCTCACAGTGTTCCGCTAAAACTACAAGTTAGTGTAGTGCACAGTGTTCAGTTAAAGCTACAAGTTAGTGTAGTGCGACCTCTGCACAGTGTTCAGCTAAAGCTACAAGTTAGTGTAGTGCGTCCTCTGAACAGTGTTCAGCTAAAACTACAAGTTAGTGTAGTGCGTCCTCCTCACAGTGTTCAGCTAAAACTACAAGTTAGCGTAGTGCGACCTCTGCACAGTGTTCAGCTAAAGCTATCTGGTGGTGCTTTCCTGATCCTATCACTACTGCAGGCAGCTAAATAAGCTACAAGTTAGTTTTTTGCGAGTTCTGCACAGTGTTCACCTAAAGCTACCTGTAGAAGGTTGGTGGGGTTTTCCTGATCCTATCACTACCGCAGGCAGCTAAATAAGCTACAAGTAATTTTTTTGCGAGCTCTGCACAGTGTTCACCAAAAGCTACTTGTAAAGGTTGGTGGTGTTTTCCTGATCCTATCACTACCGCAGGCAGCTAAATAAGCTACAAGTTAGTTTTTTGCAAACTCTGCACAGTGTTCACCTAAAGCTACCTGTAGAAGGTTGGTGGTGTTCTCATACTACAGGCAGGCAGTTGATTTTGCTAGCTGCAGTATCAGGAGATATATATATATATATATATATATATATATATATATATATATATATATATATATATCCCAGCTTAGTGCAGCTACAGGCCATTAGTATGTCTGGCAGGATGCCCTCCATGGGCCAGCCTAAGGGCAGCACCCTGACTGCATCACACCCCAAAGCTCCGCATGTACAGGGCGCTGCTGTCTCTGCGCGTTATTCCAAAAGTTTATTGGTGTGGGCCTTTTTTGAGACGAGTGCATCAGATCGCACCGCTGCTATTTGCAACATATGTCTCAAGCGTACCTCGCGTGGCCAAAACATCTCCCGCTTGGGCACCACATGCTTGACCAGACATATGTTGACCTGCCATTCAGTTCGTTGGCAAGTGTATCTAACAGACCCACACCAAAGAACAAAGAGGACCTCTCCTTGATCCTCATCAGCTGAGATCTCCAACCCCACTATACCTTCTTCAGTCCTCTCTGAGACCTGCACTGAGAGGAATGAAGGTGTAGAATTAGGTGTGTCACAGCCAAGTACTTGTGGGCAATCTGCTTTCGGTACACCAACGTCAGATTGTACCAGGCAAATTCCCCTGCCCCAGCTGCTGCACCACCGAAAGAAGTTCGCTCCCAGCCATCCACATGCCAAGCGGTTGAATGCTAGCTTGGCAAAATTTCTAGCACTTCAACTGCTGCCTTTTCAGTTGGTAGACTCTGCCCTCTTCCGTGAGTTTGTGGAATGTGCAGTTCCTCAGTGGCAGGTACCCAAACGCCACTTTTTCTCATGGAAGGCGATTCCGGCTCTCTACCAGCATGTGGAAGGCAATGTCAATGCCTCGCTGGACAGGGCGGTCAGCGATAAGGTGCATATTACCGCTGACTCATGGTCCAGCAGGCATGGACAGGGACGTTACCTAAGTTTCACCGCGCATTGGGTGACTCTGCTGGCAGCTGGGAAGGATGCAGGACAAGGTGCAGTAGTGTTGGAGGTTGTTCCGCCACCACGCCTCCAAAATGCCACTACTAATGATTGTGACACACCTCTCTCCTCCACCCCCTCCTCTTCTTCCCCCATGGCCTCTTCCTGTGCTTGGTCCTCAGAACCAGCGGTGCTCCGTAGCCGTTCAAGGGGCTACGCAAGTATGCAGGCCAAAAGATGCCATGCGGTGCTTGAGCTGGTGTGCTTGAGGTACAGGAGCCACACTGGAGCAGAGGTTCTGTCAGCTCTGCAGGGGCAGGTTCAAAGGTGGTTGACGCCATGCCAAATTAAGCCAGGAATGGGGGGTTTGCGACAATGGCACCAACCTCCTCTCTGCCCTCCGACAGGGACAAATGACCCATGTGCCCTGTTTGGCTCACGTCCTTAACTTGGTGGTGCAGCAGTTCTTGGGCAGGTACCCGGGCTTAAGGATGTCCTGAGGCAGGCCAGGAAAGTCTGTGTGCATTTTCGCCGGTTATATAATGCCAGTGCTCGGCTGGCAGACCTCCAAAAAGGAGTTTAACCTGCCCAAGAAACGCCTAATCTGTGACATGCCCACCAGATGGAATTCAACGTTGGCCATGCTGCAGCGGCTGCACATGCAGCAGAGGGCCATCAATGAGTACCTGTGCGACTATGGCACCAGGACAGGGTCAGGGGAGCTTGTTTTTTTTTCCCCACGCCAGTGGGCCATGATCAGGGATGCATGCACTGTCCTGTCACCATTTGAGGAGGCCACGAGGATGGCGAGCAGTGACAGTGCATGCATCAGTGACACTGTCCCCCTTGTCCACCTGTTGGAGCACACGCTGCGTGGAATAATGGACAGGGCACTTGAGGCAGAACAGAGGCAGGAAGAGGAGGACTTCCTTAGCTCTCAAGGCCCCCTTTATCCAGATAGTGTTCCTGCGTGCCCGCCGATCACACAGGAAGAGGAGGAGGAGGAGGAGGATTGTGTCAGTGGGGAGGTGGAGCCTGGCACTCAGCATCAGCAGCAGTCTTTAAGGGATCAGTCCCAAGAAACACATGGACTTGTATGTGGATGGGAGGAGGTGGCTGCAGACCATGTTGTCCTTAGTGACCCAGAGGACTCCGGCCCGAATGCCTCAGCAAACCTACGCTGCATGGCCTCCCTGATCCTGCAAAGCCTGCGTAAGGATCCTCGTATTCGTGGTATCAAGGAGAAGGACCAATACTGGCTGGCAACCCTCCTTGATCCACGTTACAAGGGTAAGGTTGCGGACCTTATCTTGCCGTCGTAGAGGGAGCAGAGGATGAAACATCTTCGGGAGGCCTTGCAGAAAGGTCTGTGCAACGCGTTCCCAGAGACTGGGAGGTTACAAACTCCTGTTTCTGGACAACGTGTTGCTGAGGCTTCGGTCAGTCAAAGAAGGAGCGGTGGAGAAGGTGGCCGTCTGACCGATGCGTTCAGACAATTTTTTAGTCCGCAGCCCCAAGGTATGATCGGTTCCAGCAACCATCGCCAGCGTCTGTTTTACATGGTGCAGGAATACCTAGGGGCAAGATCTGACTTGGACACCTTTCCCACCAAAAATCCTCTGGGTTACTGGGTCTTGAGGATGGATCACTGGCCAGAGCTTGCACAGTATGCAATTGAGCTACTAGGCTGTCCTGCATCCAGCATTCTTTCGGAACGCACATTCAGTGCTGCTGGAGGCTTTGTAACCGATCACAGGGTGCGTCTGTCCACCGACTCGGTCAATCGATTGACCTTCATAAAAATTAATCAGTCTTGGATCACCACCAGCTACCAAGCACCTGATGCTGATGTAACCGAATAATTTTTTTTAAAATCTCAGATCCCTTCAAAGACTGCCTATGCTGATGCTGAGTGACTATCCTGAGTAATTATCCTCTACCTCCTCAATGATCACGCTGATAGCTTGTAAGAACATTTTTGGTTCTGGGCGCCGCCACCAGTGCCTAAAGCCCAATTTTTCAGCCCCTGTTTAACAGGAGCGTGTAATTACAGTTTTTGATGCAATACTTTGCAGCAGGGCTCGTTCCTGTGTTCCAACTAGAGTATCTGTGAGGGGTTGCAGTGTTGTGGCACCAGCACCAGTGCCTAAGGCCCAATTTTTTAGCCCCTGTTCAACAGGGACATGTAATTACAATTCTTGATCTAATATTTCACAGCAGGGCCCTGAGAGGGCTTACAGTGTTGTGGCCACAACAATACCTAAGGACCAAATTTCTGCTGAGTATATAGGGCAGGCCCCTACTTTCAAACATCCAACTTACAAACTACTCCTACTTGCAAACGGAAGGAGACAACAGGAAGTGAGATGAAATCTACCCCTAGGAAGGGAAATTCTCTCCTGTAAGAGTTAATATGGGAAAAACATTTCTCCTTTCCATTGATGCTTTATCACCAATCCTTCTTTCACAAAAAAACCCAAATTTTCAAAAAACATTTGTCATTGGGACAAAAAGTGAGGTGAAATCTTCTGAAGAGGAGCATAGACAGCAAAACAAATGTCACAGGGGTGATAACCCTTCCCTATGTTTTCTAAAAAGCTTAAAATAGATTTTTTGGCTGGAGCTAAAAACATTAAAAATGTACCAGTTTAAAATTACAAACAGATTCTACTTAACAACAAACCTACAGTCCCTGTCTTGTTTGCACCACCTGTATACTGCTGTTCAGAGTACAGAGCCTGTATACTGCTGTTTCCTTTTTTAATTTGGGTGCGGGGTTCCCCTTAATATCCATACAAGACCCAAAGGGCCTGGTAATGGACTGGGGGGTACCCATGCCGTTTGTCTCACTGATTTTCATCCATATTGCCAGGACCCAACATTTTTTGTTACTTTAAGCATCATTAAAATCACTGCTCCCGAAAAAAGGGCCGTTTTTAAAAGTTTTTTTTGCATTAATACATGTCCCCTGGAGCAGGACCCGGGTCCCCAAACCCTTTTTAGGACAATACCATGCAAATTAGCCTTTAAAATTAGCACTTTTGATTTCGAACGTTCAAGTCCCATAGAAGTCAATGGGGTTCTAACGTTCGTGCGAATTTTCGGTCCATTCACAGGTTCTGGTGCGAACCGAACCGGGGGGGGTGTTCGGCTCATCCCTAGTCAGTGTATGTCAGGTAGGTCAGTGTAGGTCGGTGTGTGTCAGGTAGGTCAGTGTATGTATGTCAGGCAGGTCAGTGTGTGTGTGTCAGGTAGGTCAGTGTGTGTATGTCAGGTAGGTCAGTGTATGTCAGGTAGGTAGGTCAGTGTGTGCATGTCAGGTAGGTCAGTGTGTGTGTCAGGTAGGTCAGTGTATGTCAGGTAGGTAGGTCAGTTTGGTGGTCAGCATTGATGGGTACTGGTAAGCCAGGTAGCAACCAGCAAGTGAGCTTACCCCCCGCCACACAACCACACAACCCCTCCGCCCAACCAAAAAAACCCAGCGCCACTAGAGGCCCCCCCGTGCTGGCCCTGGACTTGGGGTGAAGCCCCTGGTCTTTTTAACACCTAGCAACGCCCCTGTCTGTTACACAACAAAATTGAAGTACCAGAGAAACTTGAACAGTATTTGGCTCAAGTAAGCAACAAATCTGGCAAAATGCCGAGTGTATTGCGCACAGAAAATGGAACTGAATATACAGGTGATAACACACAGGCAATTCTCAGAAAGCATTGAATAATATTTTAAACTACTATACCATACAACCCAGAACAAAATAGGGTTGCAGAAATAATGAACTGTACTCTATGTGAGAGTGGAATAACCATGCTGTTTGCTACAGATATGCCAACCACATACAGGGGGGAGGCAGTTATGACCGCATGCTATCTCCAAAATCAACTACCAGGAAAATCAACTGAAAAAACTCCATATGAACTGTGGAATGGAAGAGTCCCGAAATTTGAACCATCTAATCATTTTTGAAAATGAAGCCTATGTGCATATCCCAAAAGAAAAATGTACAAATGTGATGCTTGCGCAAATTTAAGTGTAACTGTGGGGTACAGTGGATCTCAAAAGGGTACAGAATTCTACATCATAACAAAAACAAGGCAACCATCAGTAGAAGTGTAATTGTCGATTACACTACAGTGTGTTCAAAATTTCATGAACTAACACAAATTTTCTGCATCAGTGTCACATGAAGAAGCAATAAAGTGACAGAGAACTAAAAATTAATGCAGACAATCCAAATGCTGTAAATGAAGAAACCAGTCCACAAGAGGCTTCAATCAGAAAATTTACCAGAAACAATAAAGGCATCCCAGCCAAACGTCTGTCCTATGTTACTTGCATAGCATTAAAACCTGATCCAGATTCATGGGATGAGATGAGAAACAAAAGTGGATCAGAGCTGCTGATGAATAGATAACATCTCTTAGACCCCTTTTGCACTGAAAAACATCTCCCGTGCAGTCCCAGTGTGAAAGCCAGAGTGCTTTCACACTGGGGTGCTGCGCTGGCAGGATGTTAAAAAAAGTCCTGCAAGCAGCATCTACACCGCTCCTTCATCACCCCTGCCCATTGAAATGAATGGGCACCGCTGCTGAAGCACCTGCAAAGCTCTTTCGCAGCGGCACTACACGGGTGCATTTAACCCTTTATTAAAAGCGCCCCGCTAGCTTCTGAATAGCGCCACTAAAACAACGGTAAAGCACCGCTGAAACTAGTGGGGTTTTACCATTAACGCACCCCGCCCCAGTGTGAAAGCAGCCTTAGTGAACTGAAACAGATTTGTAGAACTGAGATTTCTGAAATGGGACTAATAGAAGGAGTAGTTGTTGAGTGGGGGTGTTGGATTACATTCATGTATTTTTGTACAACAACTACAGATATATTCTTCAGCCAGTAGATGGCGGTGTTTATAAGCTTTTAGATGCATCTATGGTAAACTCTATGTCTTTTCTCTATAATAAAAGTTTCCTTTCCTGTCTACAGTTAAGCAGCAAAGCCCAGGTGGACTGTGCACTGCCCGTCTGTTCTGTATGGCTATATACAGGATTTTGAACAGCTTTATCTACAGCATAAAAAGTGAGCTGAACCAGAACACGTATTGACACACAGACCTGCTGGAACATGCCCCTGCAGTTAGGAATAATGCGTGAGGGCATGAAGAGACTGCTGATGCTGGAGAGTAGCAAGAGACAGAACAGGCACCAGAGAAATCCAGTCAGAGCAAGTGAAATTATTCCACAGCCATCCACTTGACCTCTGATTGCAAGCAGTATGTTCCTGATGGATCAAAAACTTGATCAGCACATGTCTGTGCTTTAGAACTGTGTCTTTTATAGCTGCTTATTTTTAAAGCTCAACTCAGGATTTGAGGTTTAATCCTTTCCTGGCATTGCAAATCACACTAACGTATTTTTTGTTAAATCACACTTTAACCAAAATGTAGGCATATTCATTTGGTAGCACATTTAGTAACTGGGCAGTCATCACATATGAATAACACTGATTGCTTCATGTTACTAACAATATAATTCATTTCCACTAGGTGGCAATATAACAATATTACAAAAGGAACACAAGCGTTTTATAGTATGACATAGCTAATTAAATATAATTCATAAATCCTGCATGTATTGACAGCCACAAGATGTTTTTTTTTTATATATATTATTTGAGGCTTTTTTTGTATTTAATACAAAATCCTTATCACCCAATCATACAATATGTTCAACTTACTTTCATAGTTATCCTAAAATAGCGCTATAGATAATGCCAGTTGATTTTGTATGTTCTGCTCTTTATGTCTATATACAACCCTCTATATTTTCAATCCTTCCATCTTAAGTACAAATCCCATGCCACAAAAAAAAACCACATACAGAAAAAAAAGGGAAACCTCTGGACACCAACCACCCAACTCCACCAAACGATCATAAGACCTTGCTCTAAGTGTACCAGGGATTATTGTCTGAGAAAAGACTGCAGTCTCTCTGATCTAGTCCATGTATAGAATACTGGAGCCGGTGTCTTGTCGAATACTGTCCCCCATCCTATAGTGTCCGCCCTGTACTGCGCAGGCGCAGTACAGAGGACAAACGAGAGTCGAAAGTCTCCGAAGTTCAACAGCTGATCGTCAGCTGTACACGGCGCCTGCGCTTTTATTCTTACCCTTTGTCCAGGTTCATTCCCTACTATCCAAGTGGACATAGAGTAAGAATAAATAGATGCCGAGCACAGCGAGGCCGTGCCCGAAGCGTGGCAAGCAAAGCGAGCCCGCGAGGGGCCCTCTTACACAGCCATCACTAATAAGTGCCCAAGCGCCCCCCGGCTGCGCTGCTATCAATCTATCCAATCAAGAGCCGAGAACCCCGGGCAGAGAGGTCCAGCGCGTCTCCCCTGAGGGATCGAATGGGCTCAGGTGAGTAAAACGGGGAGGCCAGGGGGCCAGTCACTGTCAGTAGATTTTTCACCTTAATGCATAGAATGCATTAAGGTGAAAAAATATGAGGGTTTACAACCCCTTTAAAGAACGGGCCTATTTTTCAGACTCCGTGTTTACAAGTTAAAATAATTTTTTTTGCTAAAAAATTACTTAGAACTCCCAAACATTATATTTTTTTTTCAGACACCCTAGAGAAAAAAGTGGCGTTGCAATACTTTATGTCACACCGTATTTGCGCAACCGTCTTACAAGCGCACTTTTTTTGGAAAAAATACACTTTTTTAATTAAAAAAAAATAAGACAACAGTAAAGTTAGCACCAATTTTTTTTATTTTGTGAAAGATAATGTTACGCCGAGTAAATTGATACCCAACATGTCACGCTTCAAAATTGCGCCCGCTCATGGAATAGCGACAAACTTTTAACCTTAAAAATTTCCATAGGGGACGTTTAAAAGTTTCTACAGGTTACCAGTTTTGAGTTACAGAGGAGGTCTAGGAATAGGATTATTGCTCTCGCTCTAACAATCGTGACGATACCTCACGTGTGGTTTGAACACCGTCCTCATATGCGGGCACTTTCGTATGCGTAAGCTCAGCGGGACGATGCACTTACATTTTTTTTTTTCTTATTTATTTTACTTTTTATTTTTTATTTTGACATTGTCCTTTTAACCACTTGAGCCCCGGACCATTATGCTGCCTAAGGACCAGAGGTCTTTTTCCAATTTGGCACTGCATCGCTTTAACTGCTAATTGCGCGGTCATGCAATGCTGTACCCAAACGAAATTTGCGTCCTTTTCTTCCCACAAATAGAGCTTTCTTTTGATGGTATTTGATCACCTCTGCAGTTTTTATTTTTTGCGCTATAAACGGAAAAAGACCGAAAATTTTGAAAAAAAATGATATTTTCTACTTTTTGTTATAAAAAAAATCCAATAAACTAAATTTTAGTCATACATTTAGGCCAAAATGTATTCGGCCACATGTCTTTGGTAAAAAAAATGTCAATAAGCATATATTTATTGGTTTGCGCAAAAGTTATAGCGTCTACAAACTAGGGTACATTTTCTGTAATTTACACAGCTTTTAGTTTATGACTGCCTATGTCATTTCTTGAGGTGCTAAAAAGGCAGGGCAGTACAAACCCCCCCCCCCCCAAATGACCCCATTTTGGAAAGTAGACACCCCAAGGAAATTGCTGAGAGGCATGTTGAACCCATTGAATATTTATTTTTTTTGTCCCAAGTGATTGAATAATGACAAAAAAAAAAAAATATTTACAAAAAGTTGTCACTAAATGATATATTGCTCACACAGGCCATGGGCCTATGTGGAATTGCACCCCAAAATACATTCAGCTGCTTCTCCTGAGTATAGGGATACTACATGTGTGGGACTTTTTGGGAGCTTAGCCGCGTACGGGGCCCCGAAAACCAAGCACCGCCTTCAGGATTTCTAAGGGTGTAAATTTTTGATTTCACTCTTCACTGCCTATCACAGTTTCGGAGGCCATGGAATGCCCAGGTGGCACAAAACCCCCCCAAATGACCCCATTTTGGAAAGTAGACACCCCAAGCTATTTGCTGAGAGGCATGGTGAGTATTTTGCAGCTCTCATTTGTTTTTGAAAATGAAGAAAGACAAGAAAAAACTTTTTTTTTTTTCTTTTTTCAATTTTCAAAACTTTGTGACAAAAAGTGAGGTCTGCAAAATACTCACTATACCTCTCAGCAAATAGCTTTGGGTGTCTACTTTCCAAAATGGGGTCATTTGGGGGGGTTTTGTGCCACCTGGGCTTTCCATGGCCTCCGAAACTGTGATAGGCAGTGAAGAGTGAAATCAAAAATTCACGCCCTTAGAAAGCCTGAAGGCGGTGCTTGGTTTTCGGGGTCCCGTACGCGGCTAGGCTCCCAAAAAGTCTCACACATGTGGTATCCCCGTACTCAGGAGAAGCAGCAGAATGTATTTTGGGGTGTAATTTCACATATTTCCATGGCATGTTTGAGCAATATATCATTTAGTGACAACTTTGTGCAAAAAAACAAAAAAAAAAAATTTGTCTTTCCCGCAACTTGTGTCGCAATATAAAATATTCCATGGACTCGACATGCCTCTCAGCAAATAGCTTGGGGTGTCTACTTTCCAAAATGGGGTCATTTGGGGGGGTTTTGAACTGTCCTGGCATTTTATGCACAACATTTAGAAGCTTATGTCACACATCACTCACTCTTCTAACCACTTGAAGACAAAGCCCTTTCTGACACTCATTGTTTACATGAAAAAGTTTTTTTTTTTTTGCAAAAAAATTACTTTGAACCCCCAAACATTATATATTTTTTTAAAGCAAATGCCCTACAGATTAAAATGGTGGGTGTTTCATTTTTTTTTTTCACACAGTATTTGCGCAGCGATTTTTCAAACGCATTTTTTGGGGAAAAAACACACTTTTTTAAATTTTAATGCACTAAAACACACTATATTGCCGAAATGTTTGATGAAATAAAAAAGATGATCTTAGGCCGAGTACATGGATACCAAACATGACATGCTTTAAAATTGCGCACAAACGTGCAGTGGCAACAAAATAAATACATTTTTAAAAGCCTTTACAGGTTACCACTTTAGATTTACAGAGGAGGTCTACTGCAAAAATTACTGCCCTCGATCTGACCTTCGCGGCGATACCTCACATGCATGGTGCAATTGCTGTTTACGTTTGACGACAGACCGCCGTTTGCTTTCGCCTTAGCGCGAGAGCAGGGGGCGACAGGGGTGCTTTTTTTTTTTTTTTTTTTTTTTCTTTATTATTTTTTTGCTTTTTTATCTTATTTTTAAACTGTTCCTTTCATTTTTTTTTTTTTTTTTAATCATTTTTATTGTTATCTCGGGGAATGTAAATATCCCCTATGATAGCAATAGGTAGTGACAGGTACTCTTTTTTGAAAAAATTGGGGTCTATTAGACCCTAGATCTCTCCTCTGCCCTCAAAGCATCTGACGACACCAAGATCGGTGTGATAAAATGCTTCCCCAATTTCCCAATGGCGCTATTTACATCCGGCGAAATCTAAATCATAAAATGCTCGTAGCTTCCGGTTTCTTAGGCCATAGAGATGTTTGGAGCCACTCTGGTCTCTGATCAGCTCTATGGTCAGCTGGCTGAATCACCGGCTGCATTCTCAGGTTCCCTGTTGAGACAGGAGAGCCAGAGAAAAATACGGAAGACAGTGGGGGGGGGGCATTCCCTCCCACGGCTTGTAAAAGCAGTCTAGAGGCTAATTAGCTGCTAGGATTGCTTTTACATGAAAGCCGACCGCTGGCTGAAAAGAATGATACCAAGATGATACCTAAACCTGCAGGCATCATTGTGGTATAACCATTCAAAGTCGTGAATGGCGTACCTGAAGACAAAAAAATGGTTAACAATAAAGCACAGTAAACGGTAAAGTATAAAAAATTGCATACCTGAAAAGCAAACATGATAAAACATAATAACAATAAAACATTGCAGAATAGAATACAGTAAAAAAGAGCAGAACAATAGAGAGAGAGAATAGAGAGAGAGAGAACAATGAAACGACAACTATTTTTTTTTATTTTATATATTTTTTTTTTTTTTTTACACTTTTTTTGTAACTAACTTTTATAACGGTAACCGGTTCCAGGTTCGGGTCTCTCAAAATGCGATGGCATCTTGGGAGACCCTGTGAAAGTGTGCCTAGTCTGTGGAATGCTGTACCCTACGCTAATACTCAACTAATGAATGGTAGCGTTCAAAGCATTCACCAATGCAAAGACCAGGATTGTCAGGACAGGAGGGACAATAATAGCAGGTGTCACGCCTATATCCGCGCTTGCTGCAGACACAACATCTTTTTTGGGGGGGTTCGTTGGGTAGGGGTACTCGGGAGGACATAAAGAAAATGCCTCTCATGCAGCCGACTGCATTTGGTTGGGGATGTGAATGGGGGAAGTACGGGCGCTGCAGAAGCGGTGGGTTCCCAATTAGGATTGGCGAATGCAGCAGGAAGGGCATTATGGGCACGACGGGCCTGTGTTTGTCTTCTTGGTGGCAGCGGGACACTACTTGTGCTTGCCACCTCACCAGCTTGAACTGCACTTATGGGACTCGCCACGTCACCAAGTGTTACTGCAGTGCTGGTTTGACTACGACCGGGGTGTACTAGGCCGCTGGCGCTTGCCAGTTCAATAAAAAGCTACAAAAAAAACTGTTAGCGATCGCAGGGATCAGGCCTGACTCTGCGAATGCTGCAGTTATGCGTTAAGTGTTTTGTAAGTGACAGTGATCGATCGATACTGCACTTGGGTGGGCTGGGCCGGGCGGAGGGGCAAAATGCAGGTGCTAGCAGGTATCTGGGCTGATCCCGCTAACACTGCGTTTTTGGGAACCCTAAACTGCTGGGGACGCTAGTATAGATCTGATCGGATCATATATTGATCCGTTCAGATACTATACCACTAAGGGAGGCATATGCTGCGTGTGTGGGTGTTAGCGGTACTGGCGCTAATCTGACGCTGCTTGGGGCTGGTGCTTGCCAGTTCACCAAAATACTACCAAAAAAACTGTTAGCAATCGCAGGGATCAGGCCTGACTCTGCGAACACTGCAGTTATGCATTTAGTGTTTTGTAAGTGTCAGTGATCGATCGATACTGCACTTGGGTGGGCTGGGCTGGGCCGGGCGGAGGGGCAAAACGCAGGTGCTAGCAGATATCTGGGCTGATCCCGCTAACACTGCGTTTTTGGGAACCCTAAACTGCTGGGGACGCTAGTATAGATCTGATCGGATCAGATATTGATCCGATCAGATACTATACCACTAAGGGAGGTGTACGGTGCGTGCGTGGGTGTTAGCGCTACTGGCGCTAACCTGACGCTGCCTGGGGCTGGTGCTTGCCAGTTCACCAAAATGCTACCAAAAAAACTGTTAGCGATCGCAGGGATCAGGCCTGACTCTGCGAACGCTGCAGTTATGTGTTTAGTGTTTTGTAAGTGACAGTGATCGATCGATACTGCACTTGGGTGGGCTGGGCGGAGGGGCAAAACGCAGGTGCTAGCAGGTATCTGGGCTGATCCCGCTAACACTGCGTTTTTGGGAACCCTAAACTGCTGGGGACGCTAGTATAGATCTGATCGGATCAGATATTGATCCGTTCAGATACTATACCACTAAGGGAGGCGTATGCTGCGTGCGTGGGCATTAGCGGTACTGGCGCTAATCTGACGCTGCCTGGGGCGACGCATATCACCGCCGGGCGATCAGGGGGCTAAACCTTTATTCGGTAATAAACGGCGGGTGCCCTGACACTATAAAAAATAAACAAACTAACCAGCATAACCCGTAACAGTTATACGGTGATCAGTGGTGAAAGGGTTAACTAGGGGGCCATCAAGGGGTTAAAACATTTATTCGGTAGTATATGGGGGTCCCTGTCGCTATAAAACGCTGACGGCGAACCTAAATATTTAGGTCCCTAACTAGCGTCACCAGCGACACTAATACAGCGATCAGAAAAATGATCGCTTAGCAACACTGGTGACAGGGGGTGATCAAGGGGTTAAAACTTTATTAGGGGGGGTTAGGGGGGTATCCTAGACCTACAGGGGGCTAATACTCACTGTTCCAACACTGTAACTGTCACAAACTGACACCAATGCAGTAATCAGAAAAAAAAAAAAAAAAACTGCTGGTGTCAGTTTGTGACAGGGGGGGGTGATTGGGGGGGGGATCGGGGGGCGATCGGGGGGGGGATCGGGGTGTTTTGTGTGCCTGGCATGTTCTACTGTGTTGTGTAGTGTTGGTGCACTCACATACCTGTCTTCTCTCCTCGGGCCGGAACGGAAATTACCGAGCCGAGGAGAGATGACATCATTTCCTTTGCTGCTGTTTAGCATACAGCAGCAAAGGAATGATTCGATTGGCCGGCGGCGATCGCGAGGGGGGGGGCCACGAACGGATGGCCTCCCCCTCACCTCCGATCGCCGTGGGACAAAAGACGACCGCCTCGGGCACCGGGGGGGGGGGGTCCGATCGGACCCCCCACCCGCGGAAGGCAAATCACGTATATGTACGTGATTTTGCCTGTCCGTGCCACCTTGCCGACGTACATCGGCGTGAGGCGGTCGTCAAGTGGTTAAAAAAAAGTTGGGTCACTTTTATTCCTATTACAAGGAATGTAAACATCCCTTGTAATAGAAAAAAAGCATGGCAGGCCTCTTAAATGTGAGATCTGGGGTCAAAAAGACCTCAGATCGCATATTTACACTATGATGCAAAAAAAAAAAAAAGTAAATGTCATTTGAACAAAAAAAATGTTCCCCTTTAAGAGCACTGGGCGGACGTGACGTTTGATGTTGCTTCCGTCCTCCAATGCTATTGAGCCAAGCGGGGTCCATCTTTCCCTCCCTCACTCGGCATCCAGGCAGTGAGGGGAGAGGATCCGATCGGCTCTGCCCTTACCAACTGCTCTGGTAAGTGGCTGAGACGACCGGAGCGCGGCGGGAGGGTCCCCTGTCCTGCCACCGATAAAAATGATCTCGCTGCGAATCCGCCGCAGAGACCACTTTTATCTGAAAGAAGACAGTCTGCCGTTTTTTAAAAATACCAGGCTTATGGCAGCTAGCTGCTGCCATAACAATGGTATTTAACGTCAAAGTAGCAACGTATAACGACGGCGGCTGGTCCTTAAGTAGTTAAACAAAATATCCACTCTTTTTCCTTACGAAGGAGGACCGTGTCAAAGTCCCCCCTCCATTTGGACAGAGTGAAGGCAAAAAACCCCTAATTTTAGAACCCTCAACAGAGGAACTATGGCATTTTTCAAAGTGTTGAGCTATAGGGGTACGTTCTTGCTTATCATTAGTCTTTGGGTTCCTGATACTGCCCAGATGTTCACCGATGCAGATGCGCAGCTGGCGTTTGGTCTTTCCCACATAAGACTTCTTGCAAGGACACTCAAGGATATATAAAACCCTTGAAGTGCTGCAGTTAATGAAATGTTTCATTGAGTAAACCTTTTGCGCATCCGCATCGGTGAAGGTATTCGTACACTTCACAAATCGGCAGATATGGCAATGTCAACAGGGGAACATGACCCATGGCCGAGACACCTCTGATAACGAACCTCGTGAGGATACGTACAAACTCAGCATGGACCAGATTGTCTCTAAAGGTTTCTAGTTCTTCTGGACACAAAGCAGTGGTCTAGCCCCTAAAATTTGGGACAAGCGATTTGATCTATTTAAAATAAAGTGCCTTGCAAAAGTATTCACCCCCCTTGGTATTTTTCGTGTTTTGTTGCTGCACAACCTGGAATTAACATGAATTGTTTGAGGATTTGCATCATTTCATTTACAGAACATCCCCACAACTTTGAAGATTTTTTTTTAATTGTGAAGCAAACAACAAATAAGACAAAATAACAGAAAAAGTCAATACTTTGTAGAGCGACCTTTTGCAGCTATCATAGCTCCAAGTCGATTTGGATACGTCTCTATGAGCTTGCCACATCTTATCACTGGGATTTTTGCCCATTCCTCCTCGCAAAACTGCTCCAGCTCCTTCAAGTTGGATGGTTTGCGCTTGTGAACAGCAATCTTTAAGTCTGACCACAGATTTTCTATTGAATTGAGGTCTGGGCTTTGACTAGGCCATTCCAACACATTTACATGTTTCCCCTTAAACCACTCAAGTGTTGCTTTAGCAGTGTGTTTGGGGTCATTGTCCTGCTGGAAGGTGAACCTCCGTCCAAGCCTCAAATCACACACAGAGTGGTACAGGTTTTGCTCAAGAATATCCCTGCATTTAGCACCATCCATCTTTCCCTCAACTCCGACCAGTTTCCCAGTCCCGACTGCTGAAAAACATCCCCACAGCATGATGCTGCCACCACCATGTTTCACTGTGGGGATGGTGTTTATTGGGTGATGTGATGTGTTGGGTTTACGGCCAGACATAGCATTTTCTTTGATGGCCAAAAAGTAAAATTTTAGTCTCATCAAACCAGAGCACCTTCCTCTATATATTTGTGAGTTCCCCTTTTTTTTTTGCAAACTAAAAATGTGCCATTTTGTTTTTTTGCTGAAAGTAAGGGCTTTCTTCTGGTCACTCTGCCATAAAGCCCAACTCTATGGAGCGTGCAGCTTATTGTTGTCCTATGTACAGATACTCCAGTCTCTGCTGTGGAACTCTGCAGCTCCTCCAGGGTTACCTTTGGATTTTTTTTATAACCTAATCCTGACTTGTACTTCTCAACAACATTGTCCCTTACTTGTTTGGAGAGTTCCTTGGTCTTCATGGCAGTGTTCGGTTAGTGGTGCCTCTTGCTTAGGTGTTGCAGCCTCTGGGGCCTTTCAAAAAGATGTGTATATGTAATGAAAGATCATGTTGTGACACTTAGATTTCACACAGGTGGACATCATTTCAGCTTTTTATGGGCTTCATAAAAAGGGGGTGAATACATACGCACATGCCAATTATCAGTTTTTTATTTCTGTAAAATAGTTTTATGTATATATTTTTCTAATTTTACTTCACAAACTTAAACTATCGTGTTCTGATCCATCGCATATAATTAAAAAAACATTGAACTAAAGGCTGTAATGTAACAAAATAGGTAAAAAGCCAAAGGAGGTGAATACTTTTGCAAGGCACTGTATGCCAATGCTTGGCCAGAATGGACCGAACCTCATTCCACTGTGATCCATATCTAGTGATGATACGGACCGGGGATAAATCAGGTGAAAAGGGTGTAGTACCGATGGTTTAATAAGATTTTCCCCTTTAGATTATGATGCTCTTTTTCGTGCCTGTCTAATTATTTTATGTGAGTAACCTATATTCCTAAACCTTTTATAGAGGTCCTCTGTTTCGGATCGATAGCCTGGTTCATCTGAATAGTTCCTACGAATACGAAGGAACTGACTTATCGGAATTCCCCTAATAAGTGATGGAGGATGGTGGCTAGAAGCCAGAAGCAATGTGTTAGCAGCTGTCTGCTTTCTAAACATTCTTGTCTCAAGTATGCAATTGCAGATAGATATAGACAAATTCAGGAAGGATATAGTTTGAGTATTAGCGGTAAAGTTAAGTCTAATATTCCTTTCATTAATATTTAGTTCTGAAATTAATTGATGTAATTCTTCCATAGTCCTACCCTAGATAACCAAAACATAAAAAAGAGGATACCATCCAAGTAGGTCATATAGGTTGCCACCATCCCTGGTATAAGGAAAAAAAAGATAACCCCTTAAAAAATTGGTGGGACTTTAAAGGCAATGGAGTAATAAAAAAACAATTTTATTGGTACAAATATACAAATATCTAATTCAGTTCACATATAACAAAGGAGGATAAAAATGTATGAATATATTGATGTAGAATTCGAATGTATATTCGTGCAGTCTTCTACCCGGGCCTGGGGTAAGTCTAATATTCCTTTCATTAATGTTTAGTTCTGAAATGAATTGATGTAATTCTTCCATAGTCCTACCCTAGATAACCAAAACATAGTCATTATATCTTATCCAAAGATGTACATGGCGGTGATACATCGGCAAACAGTACACACCACTCTCCTCCCACTGTCTAAGGTGGAGATAGGTATATGCAGGTGCCCAAGGTGCCCCTATGGAAGTCCCCCTAGTCTGCTGGAAATTTATTCCAGAAAACTGGAAATAATTATAAGAGCAAAGTCAAGCAGCTCCAAAATGAATTCATTTTGTGAACCCATAGTGGGATATTTTTTCTCCAAAAAGTGAGCTACCTCGGTTAGACCACATTGGTGGGGGGGTGGAGGGACATCAACATCAATACTAGCCAGAATTGTCCCCTTCTGCACCTCCATCCCGGCAATCCTCAGAAGGACAGCCCTGGTGTCCTGAACGAAAGAAGGGCAATTCTTTAACCATCCCTCCGATCAGGGCATCCGCGTTTTGGCCAATCCGTTCAAGTGGACCTCCAATGGCTGAAATTATCAGTCTTCCTGGTAGTCTAGTTAAACTTTTATGGACCTTTGGAATCACATACAATGCTGTGAAAAAGTGTTTGCCCCGTTTCTGATTTTTTGGGGTTTTTTTTGCATATTTGTCACACTTAATCACTTCCCGACCGGCGCACGCCGATGTACGTCAGCAGAACGGCACGGCTGGGCAAATGGGAGTACAGGTAAGTCCCATTGAATTTCCCTCGGTGCCATTGCGTGCGCGCCGGCCGGGAGCTCCGAGAGTCGGGTCGCGGGTCCCACAGACTCGATCACTGCGGGGATACCCGCGATCGCCTCACGGTGAGGACGAACTGGGGGATGCTGATGTAATCAGCATCTCCCCATTCTGCATAGTGACAGTGTCACTGATCTCTGCTCCCTGTCAACGGGAGCAGAGATCAGTGACGTGTCACAGCTAGCCCATCCCCCTACAGTTAGAAAACACTCCCTAGTACTGACATAACCCCACCCGGCCCCCTAGTGGTTAACCCCTTCACTGCCAGTGTCATTTACACAGGAATCAGTGCATTTTTATAGCACTGATTGCTGTATAAATGACAGTGGTCCCAAAAATGTGTCAAAAATGTCCGATGTGTCCGCCATAATGTCGTAGTCACAATAAAAATCGCTGATCGCCGCCATTACTAGTAAAAAAAAATTAATAAAAATGCCATAAAACTATACCCTATTTTGTAAACGCTATAATTTTTGCGCAAACCAATCAATAAACGCTTATTGCGATTTTTTTTTTACCCAAAATATGTAGAAGAATATGTATCGGCCTAAACTGAGGAAAAAAATGTTTTTTTTAATTATTTTTTGGGGATATTTATTATAGCAAAAAGTAAAAAAAATGAGTTTTTTCAAAATTGTCGCTATTTTTTTGTTTATAGCGCAAAAAATATAAACCGCAGAGGTGATCAAATACCACCAAAAGAAAGCTCTATTTGTGGGAGAAAAAGGACCTCAATTTTGTTTGGGAGCCACGTCGCACGACCGCGCAATTGTCAGTTAAAGCGATGCAGTTCCGAATCGCAAACAACGCACTGGTCAGGAAGGGTGTAAATTCTTCTGGGGCTGAAGTGGTTAAATGGCTCAGATCATCAACCAAATTTTATTATTACACAAAGATAACCCGAGTAAATACAAAATGCAGTTTTTAAATGAAGGTTTCATTTATTAAGGCAAAAAATCTGTCCAAACCTGCCTGGCATTATGTGAAGAAGCAATTGCCCCTAAAACTAATGGCTGTGCTACCCTTGGCAGCAAAAACTGCAATCGTTTGCGATAACTGGCAATGAGTCTTTCACATTGCTGTGGAGCAATTTTGGCCCATTCTTCTCTGCAGAATTGTTTTAATTCAGCCATGTTGAAGGGTTTCCCAGCATGAACAGCCTGTGTAAGGTCATGATACAGCATCTCAATTGGGTTTAAGTCCGGGCTTTGACCAGGCCACTCCAAAACTTACATTTTGCTTTGTTTGAGCCATTTGCTGCATAACCCAAGTGCACTTTAACTTGAGGTCACAAAGTGATGGCCGGACATTCTCCTTTAGGATTTTCTGGTAGAGCTTAGAATTCATGGTTCCATCAATTATGGTAAGTCGTCCAGGTCCTGCAGCTGCAAAGCAGCCCCAGACCATCATGCTACCACCTTGTCTGACCATTGGTATGATGTTCTTCTTATGAAATGCTGTATTAGTTTTATGCCAGATGTAACAGGACGCACACCTTCCAAAAAGTTAAATTTTTGTCTCATCAGAATATTTGCCTAAAAGACTTGGGGATAATCAAGATGTTTTTTGGTAAATGTGAGATGAGCCTTTGTGTTCTTTTTGGCCAGCAGTGGCTTTGGCCCTGGAACTCTCCCATGGATGCCATTTTTGCTTAGTCTCTTTCTTATTGTTGAAACATGAACACTGATCTTACCTGAGGCAAGTGAGACCTGCAGTTCTTTAGATGTTGTTCTGGGTTCTTTTATGACCTCCTGGATGAGTCGTCATCATGCTCTTGGAAAAATTTTTGTAGGCCAGCCATTCATGGGAAGGTTCACCACTGTTCTAAGGTATCTCCATTTGTGGATAACGACTCTCCCCGTGGTTCACTGGAGTTCCAGAGCCTTAGAAATGGCTTTGAAACCCTCCCTAGACCGATACATTTACATTACTTTGTTTCTAATCTGTTCTTGAATTTTTTTAGATTGTGGCATGATGCGTGGCTTTTTGTGATCTGTTAGCATGCTTCACCTTGCCAGACAGCTTCTATTTATGTGATTTTTTGATTCAACAGGTCTGGCAGTAATCAGGCCTGGGTGTGGCAAGTGAAACTTAACTCAGCTTTCCAAAAAATTGTGGTTAATCACAGTTCATTCATGATTCAGCATGGGAGGGGGCAATTACTTTTTCACATAGGCCCAGGCAGGTTTGAACAGCTTGTTTCCCCTTAATAAATAAAATAATTTAAAAACTGCATCTTGAATTTACTCAGGTTATCCTTGTGTAATATTGAAATTTGTTGGATGATCTGAATCATTTAAGTGTGAGAAATATGCAAAAAAAAAAAATCAGTAAGGGGGCAAATACTTTTTCACAGCACTGTATACAGTGGGGATATTAAAATCCTTCACTATAAGAACATTCAACTCCTTTTTAGCGAGTAGTTGTGATTCAAAGGCCACTTGAAGTTTAACAAGCTAACTATCCCTGGATTTTTTTTTTTAAACACTGACAATGCATTCAGATGATGTGGTGGGAAAAAAAACTCATCAAAGCAACAGTGCAAATCAATGAACCTTAGAAAAAACCTGTCCTGTAAGCATTACAGCTAGAATCTGAATAATCATTACAGCAACACCATTTTTTTCTGGTTTTATAATTAAGGCTCTCTGTATGCTTGTAGATTAGACCAGTTTACCTAAAAGAAAAATATAGAAGCAATAATATTCAATTACATAAATAAGGACACTTATTATCATTGGTACACATTGCTACTTTAGATATATTTAAATAACTGCTCCTAGTATTCTAATAATGCTCAGTAAAACTCTAAAATAACATGACAAACAAGAAACAATGATGAATGTAATACAGTCAGTCCTCTGTTTATTATCATTTATTCAGAAGTGCTTTCTTTTATAAAGAAATGGAGCAATCAAAATTCTATTCAACATGTTTTATGTACAAATAATTTTATTACATGCTCATTGCACATTTCTAGTATACACAGTGCTTTGTAAAATCTTCAGACCCTTAATCAGTTCTCTCATTATGCTGAATAACAAACCCCATAATGAAAATGTGTGCTTAGTACCCCTTTTCCTACCATCTTATGGCAGAAAAAAATAAATAACTGAAATGTGTATTTACTTTAGTGCAGATTTGGAATTGCAGGCAGAATCACACTGATTCTGCCTGCAATTCCAGATCACTGCATGTGAATGGGGCCTAAATAATCCAAATTGAGACTTCAGGCACAAAGGTAAAGCACATCTAAACCCAAGCACTAACATTTTATATATTGCAGCTTACCAGTCCTTAGATGCAGTTGCTACATTATTTTTTTAGCTTTTTTTTTTTTCATTTATTTTCACATTATGATCCTGCCAGTAACACACTTCCTGCCCTAGGGTGGCAACGCCGATTTACTGTACTGTACTATATCTACCATAAGCAGAGTTGTCACCCTAGGACAGAAAGTGTTTAGGACTACAGAATAAATTCCTCTCTCCTCCATAACATAGTGGGGAGGTGTTTTGTAGTTTACAGAGATAGATTGGAACAATATTAACTGAAAAAAAGGCAGGGAACAACCACAGGAAATTATCAACTCAAGAGATTTCTGTCAGGCTCAAAAGATATTTTTTACACGTATGAAAAAGATATAACAAAATACTTTCAAAGGTATATTTACCAGAACAAAAGGGAGCAAATAAGGAAAGTTCATTAATAGAGTTTACATATCCCTAATTAAGTAGGTGTGTCCATAACAGCCAGATTGCTCTTAAGAGACTTGGATGATGCAGGGCATCACACAAACATGAAGAGCAATGGCAATTGTTCATTTCTATTGCCAGTATAGTTTCTAGTGAGGAAAAAACTGCCACCTCAATTGGCAATTAACCTAGGCACCCTTCTGTCTGTTGCGCAAATAAAAGGAGAAGAGAAGCTGAATGGGAAATAAAAATTGTAGGTACTTACCTCTCCCACTGCCCATGCTGCTGAACACCATTACAATGATGTGAAATCCCCCTATGAAGTCTGTGTAAAAACCAACATTTTCAAGAGTATAATTCAGTCCCCTGGGTTGTGCTTAGTGGTATCTCTCACTGACCTCCAAGTTACTACTTTGTCTGTTAGTTGGCAGTAGGAGCATTGCAGGGGACACAGGAGATCAACACTCCCGAAATTGTGCTTTGTGCACACACTTTAAGGCTAGCTTCACACTTGAGCTTTAGTTACTTCATGCATTTTTCAGGCTTAAGCCTTTTTGCCCCAGCCAATGAAAAGCTCTCCTATTGGGGTCTACAGGGAAAAATAAAGCATGATGGCCCCAAAGAAGTTGATGTACTTTTTGAGCTTCAAGCGACAATGTTCAAATGTGAATTGGCATAATAGGTAACAATAGAAATCCCCATGTCAAGCATTTAAGCACTTCTAGAAAAGCGATATATAATATGAAAAAAAAGGAAATAAAAACTGTGCTAATTTAAACTACAAGCAGCAACTTTTCTGTGAGATATAGACACAGTCCCAAAGGTAGTGCAATTAAAAATTCACTACTATAATGAATTAACCATCAGTGACAAAAGTCCAAGAGGTATGAAAGTGTAGAAAACTTCTTATTCCTCGTCACCAACCACCACCTGAAAAGTGTAACCTCTTGAAGTACCACCACCAACTCAAATAAAAGTGCTTGCTTACCAGCTCGCACAGACCTCCTGTTATGGGAGGTCAGTGACACTTGTGGCTCTATACCCAGCCTGGGCCTTTGCTATCATCAGAGGGATCCCTCGTACCATCCGTCCAAGCATGAGGGAAGTGGTACCATAAATCAAAAATACAGAAGGCTCCACATAGCCTTATTACCGAAGATTACAAATTGCACTTACATAAGTAGTAGTAAAATTCACCTTAAAACAAATTTGTGGGCTGGGAATATCAGCAACAAGCCATCCTTCTGGGACTTGTGGACATCAATGATGTAAGCATGTCACTTCTCCCTATGCGTTTCGTCATACAATGACTACTAGAAAAGTTCTTCAAATCGTTAAGGTATAAACTGAGCCTAATGGAGGATTTCTCATCAATAAGTGGCGTAGGTAGAGGAAGAGGCACATTTTAAAATCTTTTTTTCCAGGTACAGCTTTTCATTATATTCTTATTTCAGCAAAAGGTTTATTTTCAGTTCTTTGACAGGTACTGCTTGCACTGTAAAATTTAATAATCTAAGAATATAGGAGTGGGACCTTTCATTTAATCTCCTGTCCTCCATTTATAGATCGTTTTTAGTCATGGAAACTAGAGTACAGCTTCTGTGAATAAAGGAGGAGGGCAGAAAGGGCAAGCATAGTTGGCACTCTCGATGAGTGCAAATGACATGTCTCTCAGCTTGTAGTTAACCCCTGTGACACAGGAAAATTACCACTGCGGGGGGTAGGGGAAAATCAGTGAGACAGAGCAAGTGCAGACTCAGATATTTTTTATAGTCACAAAGTGTGATATTCTGCAATTATCTACATTTGCACTGACTAATCAAGTCTAAAGTGTGCTCAAGACATGCTAAAATGGGCTCTCAGATAATCCAGTGTGCTTCCAACTTCCTCTTTCGGCTGACAACGCAGTGTCTTTGCTGTTCTAAAATCCCAACCAGCATTGTCAGCTCTGTCTGCTAAAATACCTGTTCTGTCCCACTCCTCTCAATCCCACTCTATGGATGAATACATTATTTTTTCTAGCAAAACAATGGCGCTGCATTAATTTCCAAGAGCCTGCCCACAGACTGCATGTAATGAATTAGTGCTTGGGAGATATAGTTCCGGGGGCATGCCAAAATCAATAGTAACTTAGATCCAAGGATCTGCCCCTGCAAGAAAATTTACAAGCCTGGTAATGATGTAAAAAGTAAAAAAAAATATATATATCCTGGGATGTGCTATGTAGGGAGATGGAGGTCTGAGAATACATTTGGGTAGTGTGGACATAAACTTTAAGGGGTGTATTTAAAAAAAATGACAGACCTATTCTTCCTGTGAAACTGCCTGTACTGGATATTGTGTATGAATGCGAGCAAAAATAGATGGAGTTGATGATTATAGTAAATATGTGTTTCTGCATTATCAGCTCCATTTTGTGGCCATAATGTTGTATTTTCTTGATTCACGCTAATCTAATACTTGAAAAACATAGGACCGGGATAAAAAATAGCCTAACAACATTTGATCCAATTTGCACAGAACAAATATACATGCAGTTTCACAGGACGGATAGCTCTGCAAACTTTTAGTGTCAAATGTAACTTGATTAATCAGGTCAACAGCTCTAATAATCATCAGAGGGAGCTCAGATCAATAAGCTGTGTTTTCAAGAAGTAGATCATTGCTTTCTGAACAAGCTGTAATGTACAGCTGTTGCACAGCACCAGTAAGCAAGGTTGCTGAAGTATTAACGAAAGTTTAGATTGTAAGCTCGAACGAGCAAGGCCCTCTGATCCCTCTTGTACTGAATTCTAACTGAACTGTCTCCCTTTATTTTGTCTGTGCAATATGTTGGCGCTATATGAATTCTGTATAATAATACTTATTACTATTTACATTCGGTTTATCACATTTGCATGTATCTAGTAATAATTATATATATATATATATATATGTATATGTGTATATATATATATATATATATATATATATATATATATATATATATATATATATAGTGTGTGTGTGTGTATATATATATATATATATATATATATATATATATATATATATATATATATATATATATACATGCAGTATCTCACAAAAGTGAGTGCGCCCCTCACATTTTTGTAAATATTTTATTATATCTTTTCATGTGACAACACTGAAGAAATTACACTTTGGTACAATGTAAAGTAGTGAGTGTACAGCTTGTATAACAGTGAATATTTGCTGTCCCCTCAAAATAACTCAACACACAGCCATTAATGTCTAAACCGCTGGCAACAAAAGTGAGTACACCCCTAAGTGAAAATACCCAATTAGCCATTTTCCCTTCCCGATGTCATGTGAATCGTTAGTGTTACAAGGTCTCAGGTGTGAATGGGGAGCAGGCGTGTTAAATTTGGTGTTATCGCTCTCACTCCCTCATACTGGTCACTGGAAGAACAACATGGCACCTCATGGCAAAGAACTCTCTGAGGATCTAATAAAAAGAATTGTTGCTTTACATAAAGATAGCCTAAGCCATAAGAAGATTGCCAAGACCCTGAAACTGAGCTGCAGCACGGTGGCCAAGACCATACAGCAGTTTAACAGGACAGGTTCCACTCAGAACAGGACCTGCCATGGTCAACCAAAGAAGTTAAGTGCACATGCTCAGCGTCATATCCAGATGTTGTCTTTGGGAAATAGACATATGAGTGATGCCAGCATAGCTGCAGAGGTTGTAAGGGGTCAGCCTATCAGTGCTCAGACCATACGCCGCACACTGCATCAAATTGGTCTGCATGGCTGTCATCCCAGAAGAAAGCCTCTTCTAAAGATGATGCACAAGAAAGCCTACAAACAGTTTGCTGAAGACAAGCAGACTAAAGACATAGATTACTGGAACCATGCCCTGTGGTCTGATGAGACCAAGATAAACGTATTTCGTTCAGATCATGTCAAACATGTGTGGCAGCAACCAGGTGAGGAGTACAAAGACAAGAGTGTCTTGCCTACAGTCGAGCATGGTGGTGGGAATGTCATGGTCCAGGGCTGCATGAGTGCTAAGTCCAGGAGCAAGGGGAAGAGAGCTGCCGCTCTAGGAAGGGTGTCTGGAAATGTAGCTCTCCTCAGAACAGGAACAGCAGGTGCTGGCTAAGCATAGGTAATTGGATGAAGGGAAGATTCTGGACAGCTTCACTCAAAATCAAATGCCTTTATTAAAAAAAGGAGGTAGTAATCCAAAAAGTACAAGCCACAGCAAACAACGGATCACAAGAGCTGACGCGTTTCATACTTTCAAAAGTGCTTATTCACGAATAAGCACTTTTGAAAGTGTGAAATGCGTCTGCTCCTGTGATCCGTTGTTTGCTGTGGCTTGTACTTTTTGGATTATTACCTCCTTCTTTTAATAAAGGCATTTGATTTTGAGTGCGGCTGTCCAGAATTTTCCCTTCATCCAGCTGCATGAGTGCTGCTGGCACTGGGGAGCTACAGTTCATTGAGGGAACCATGAATGCCAACATGTACTGTGACATACTGAAGCAGAGACTGGGCCGCAGGGCATCACACCTTCAAGAAGACCACTGCCTTGCTAAAGAAGCTGAGGGTAAAGGTGATGGACTGGCTAAGCATGTCTCCAAACCTAAACCCTATTGAGCATCTGTGGGGCATCCTCAAATGAAAGGTAGAGGAACGCAAGGTCTCTAACATCCACCAGCTCCATTATATCATCATGGAGGAGTGGAAGAGTACTCCAGTGGCAACCTGTGAAGCTCTGGTGAACTCCATGCCAAAGAGGGTTAAGACAGTGCTGGAAAATAATGGTGGTCACACAAAATATTGACACTTTGGGCCCAATTTGGACATTTTCACTTAGGGGTATACTCACTTTTGTTGCCAGTGGTTTAGACATTAATGGCTGTGTGTTGAGTTATTTTGAGGGGACAGAAAGTTTACACTGTTATACAAGCGGTACACTCACTACTTTACATTATAGTAAAGTGTAATTTCTTCAGTGTTTTCACATGAAAAGATATAATAAAATATTTACAAAAATGTGAGGGGTGTACTCACTTTTGTGAGATACTGTGTCTATAAATATATATACAGTAGGGACGGAAAGTATTCAGACCCCCTTCAATTTTTCACTCTTTGTTATATTGCAGCCATTTGCTAAAATCATTTAAGTTCATTTTTTTCCTCATTAATGTACACATAGCATCCCATATTGACAGAAAAACACAGAATTGTTGACATTTTTGCACATTTATTAAAAAAGAAAAACTGAAATATCACATGGTCCTAAGTATTCAGACCCTTTGCTGTGACACTCATATATTTAACTCAGGTGCTGTCCATTTCTTCTGATCATCCTTGAGATGGTTCTACACCTTCATTTGAGTCCAGCTGTGTTTTATTATACTGATTGGACTTGCTTAGAAAAGCGACACACCTGTCTATATAAGACCTTACAGCTCACAGTGCATGTCAGAGCAAACGAGAATCATGAGGTCAAAGGAACTGCCTGAAGAGCTCAGAGACAGAATTGTGGCAAGGCACAGATCTGGCCAAGGTTACAAAAAATTTTCTGCTGCACTTAAGGTTCCTAGGAGCACAGTGGCCTCCTTAATCCTTAAATGGGAGACGTTTGGGACGACCAGTGCCCTTCCTAGAGCTGGCCGTCCGGCCAAACTGAGCTATCAGGGGAGAAGAGCCTTGGTGAGAGAGGTAAAGAAGAACCCAAAGATCACTGTGGCTGAGCTCCGGAGATGCAGTCGGGAGATGGGAGAAAGTTATAGAAAGTCAACCATCACTGCACCCCTCCACCAGTCGGGGCTTTATGGCAGAGTGGCCCGACAGAAGCCTCTCCTCAGTGCAAGACGCATGAAAGCCCGCAGGGAGTTTGCTAAAAAAACACCTGAAGGACTCCAAGATGGTGAGAAATAAGATTCTTTGGTCTGATGAGACCAAGATAGAACTTTTTGGCCTTAATTCTAAGCGGTATGTGTGGAGAAAACCAGGCACTGCTCATCACCTGTCCAATACAGTCCCAACAATTGAGGGAAAGATGAATGCGGCCAAGTACAGGGATATCCTGGACGAAAACCTTCTCCAGAGTGCTCAGGACCTCAGACTGGGCCGAAGGTTTAACTTCCAACAAGACAATGACCCTAAGCACACAGCTAAAATAATGAAGGAGTGGCTTCACAACAACTCCGTGACTGTTCTTGAATGACCCAGCCAGAGCCCTGACTTAAACCCAATTGAGCATCTCTGGAGAGACCTAAAAATGGCTGTCCACCAACGTTTACCATCCAACCTGACAGAACTGGAGAGGATCTGCAAGAAGGAATGGCAGAAGATCCCCAAATCCAGGTGTGAAAAACTTGTTGCATCTTTCCCAAAAAGACTCATGGCTGTATTAGATCAAAAGGGTGCTTCTACTAAATACTGAGCAAAGGGTCTGAATACTTATAACCATGTGATATTTCAGTTTTTCTTTTTCAATAAATCTGCAAAAATGTCAACAATTCTGTGTTTTCCTGTCAATATGGGGTGCTGTGTGTGTATATTAATGAGGAAAAAAAATGAACTTAAATGATTTTAGCAAATGGCTGCAATATAACAAACAGTGAAAAATTTAAGGGGGTCTGAATACTTTCCGTCCCCACTGTATATGTATGTGTATATATATATATATATATATATATATATATATATATATATATATATATATATATATATTATTATTATTATTATTTTTTTTTACTAAACTAACAAAAACAGATTGAATTATTACAGAGAAATGAAAGTACTGGACAGGGGTCTGAAAAGCCCCAGTATTTTTTCTGCTGACACCAACACAAAAGAGATGTTTTTTACAGTGTTGATGACATCGCTCATATTAAAGCAACACTGACGTTAAGCTTCATAGAGAATATTTACAAATCACTGGGTTAGTTCAAACAAATTTACAATATGTGCAATATCTGCTTTGTAGCCAGTGAATCCAGAACTTTCTAGATTTAGATATTTTGACATGTCATCCCAATGGCTCTGTTCAAGACAGTAGACTTGACGTCCTCACATGAACCTACTGGTTTTCATACAATGCAGGAATGACTCACAGTGCAAGCTGTGGTCACATCTTAGATCTCATCGGATGATAGGAGCAGAGCGATCATTGGTTACTGTAGGACGAAGCTTAACAGTTGCAAATGGATTTGTTCCCCTAAAAGAATAGGACAATGAAAATTTCATGTTATTATTGTTGTCAATTTAAGATGTTTTTATTTCCATTAGTACTTATGGAAGTTTGTCCATCTATGAAAACAGTGATGTGAGATCTCCCCATCTGATTTCCCACCTCTGCCCCATTTAAGCCATTATGAAGTGTTACTTTTCCTGCTCCATTCTGTACAATTAAAAATAAGCAAACAGGCAAATCATAGCAACTATTGGGAACTCATGTACCAGAGATACCTCACCAGAGTGCCAAAAAGACATACAAATTCAATCTAGATTCAAGCTGCATCCGTCTTCCAAATACTAAAATCTCTTATAGGCAGACTGGTCCTTCAAATTTCATGGTAAGACCCTAGTATGCCCAAAGATTTTCCATGCTACAGTTGACATCATCATTACAGTCTACTGTTCAGGTACACATGCAGCCTACACCAAAAGCTTAAGTGCTAAATTTGTGCAACTATCACTATGATTGTTTGGGTATTGGATACCCAGTAGTCTTGTTGGGTGTAAAAGCAACTTAAACAAGACCATCAGTCTAGGTCTGTTCCTTTTTGAGCAGATTTCCCTTTTAAAGGGAATACTGTATAAAGTCTTCAATTGTTTACAAATAAACGTAAATAAGATAAGCTTAATGTACATAATATTATAATTTTCATTTATATGATCTTAATAAACTTTGAATCTACGTAAAAAAAAAAAAAAAAAAAAACTATGGTAAAAGTTGAGATCGTTAGATCATAAAGCAAGGAAAAACTAACTACATCTTGAATAACTGGAAAGGGTTCAATCACATTAATATGGGAAGATGATATTGACTCCTACCTAGGGAAGAGGTTTTCACGCAATCCTCCTGGACCCTTCTGTAAACACAAAATGGGTGAATAGATAAACAGGCAGTGGAAAAGAAAAAAATGAACATATAAAAAAAAACCACATGCAAATAACTGGGTGGTAAAATGCAGGATTGTACCACAAACCTATCAATACTCTTCTGTTGACAAAAAAAAAAAAAAGTACATTGCTCTGTCTATATGGTGCTTAGGTGGAAAGTAGGAAAATCTAATTTCACTGTCAGACAAAATGTCTGAAATGATTGGAAGTTTAGATTCTATCCAGTCTGGTTAGCTAATGTTGTGTAATTTAATAGGTTAGGCCAGCATGCACAGAACTGAGTTGATATTCTAAAAAAGTTGAAAATCTTCACTCAGAAAATAGTGTGTGAATATTCACTTCCATTTTCCAATCATTTAAAAAGCATCTTTACATTATTCGGATTCAAGGTGAACAGGAATTCGCTACGACTTATCCTTAATGTATCAATGCTTAAAGTAAACCTGTCAAATGTGGGGGCTGACATTGTTTTCTGTTTTCAAAAATGCAGGTTAACTGGCTGTGATGCTGACCAATGGGCTTCAATGCGCCTAGACTCACTAAAAAGAAGCACGCAGATCAGTAAATACCAAATAAAAGTCAGATGTATTTATCTCCATAGTTGTTCTAGATAACTAAATCAAGTAAGCAAGCGGCAAGAGCAAGAAGGTCAGCATGAAAGCCAGGGAACTGGCATTTTCTGAAGGCAAGGTCAGCAATATCAGTCTCCAAACATGTATTAGTCAGTGGACATATAATATTCATTGTCCCTGCATATGCATGTGTTGTATAACTACATTTGTATGAGGCCTTTCATTAAAAACAACACACAGCACAGCTTACACTCACACTCTGCAGTGAGTTTTTCCACACACTGTAGTCTGGTTTAGTGGTGTGCAATCTGTTAGTCTTAATCCTGTGGGGTCCGAAAATCTGTTTTAGGGATCCAATACTAGTAAGCTAGCTATTGAACAGAAGCTACCACAGCTGCTTATTTTTTGGAATCAGTTCAATAACCTGGTTTGGTGTTTGGAGGCATAACATTGTGTAATGATTTGGGGGGTTTAGAACAATGCTACAAATCTTCTTGCCTCAGGTTGCTTGGACAATATGGTCCAATTTACAGATGTCCCTTGCACATACCTAACCTTCCCTGCTTCCACAGTGTGTGGATTCCCCATGCAGGGATTGAGAGTAGGAACACTGATCATACTGTTTAACAGTCAGAGCTGTCATTCTGCATCCACCAGAAGGTTGGCTCTGGGGTCATGGTCGTGAGGATGGAGCTAAAGGGACCCTGCTGGGGAAAGAGGAGTAAAAGCTACATGTAAAGCTGAAAGGGTTATTCTTTGCCAGTGTAGATAGAACTGTATTTTCAATGGTTTATCAGAATTTGACTATAAAGGAAATGTCTTCACCATATAAACATTTGATCTGTGGATATTACAACTACCTTGTGGGCCTGAGGATAAACGTTAGCTCACAAGCTCCCCGCAACATTGTATTTTTCATTCTCAACTTCTGCTTTTTAACCTCCAAAGACCCAAATCTATACAGGCCACTTCAACCCATAAAATGCATAAAAGGTTTCCAGAAAGACTATTTGTAATTTTACACAAGGATTTCAGCTGGAAAAGTTGATAAGTATAGGGGTAATATTATGTACTACTCAAGACTAAAGCTGGATATACACTAGTAGATTTTCAAACAAGCATTCTTAAGAAAATTCATATGAACATTTGTAAGGTATTTCTTTGTACATTCGATGTCTGGATGAATGTTTTTTTAAAGTACTTCAATACTTCAAAATATTGATTTTATAAAGCAGGCCCCAATATCATTGTACAGTGCCACATCCCATATATTCTAGACACATGGACATATAAGATAATAATAAGATTATTCCATATAACTACTTAAAAATGTTGTTTGCTTTTAACATATAATTTTATATTGAATGTAATATATTGAACGAAAATCACATACACCATTAGAAATTTGTTCATTCAAGAAAGAATTTCCATCCTGTTCCTTCGAATTATCATACGACTGTGGCTGAAAATGAATGTCGCTTTGTCTCCACTAATGATTAGAAGATTGAACGAACATTCTTCTACACAATTCTACTAGTTTAATTTCTGCAGGCAGAATCCTTATTAGGTCTGGTTCAAGTGATCATATTACCCCCATCCTGGAGTCCTTGCACTGGCTACCTGTCAGGTTTCGTATAGACTTTAGGATCCTCTTGGTCACCTACAAGGCTCTTCATGGCTTGGCACTCCATTATCTCTCTGAACTTTTTTCAACTTACTCTCCCCCTTCCTAACCTCCGCTCCTTAAATTCTGGTTTACTGTGTCCCCCCTACTCACCTACACTCAATGGGGGACAGAGCCTTCTCCTGCTATGCTCCAAAACTCTGGAATTCACTTCCTAAGAACGTCAGAGAGTCATCTTCTCTAAACTCATTCAGATCAAATCTAAAAACGTTTTTATTTTATTCAAGCTTTCACTTAATTGTCCTTTTTTCCCTTATGTTATGTTATCCTGTGTATTTCTTGTACGTTTTCCTTGTAAAGCGCTTTGAGAAGCCACCTTTAAAGGCGCTATATAAAATAAAGTTTATTATTATTAGTTTATAGCCAGCTTAAGGCTAGGTTCACAGATCTGCAGATGGGAAATGTGCACAAAATTCCGCAGAGAAATGTGCTGCACTTTAACAGATGCATAGGGGTGCCAGTAATTCTTAATGGAGCCCCTGTGCATCGAAAACCGTGGCGCGTTTTCACGCACGCTAAACTGCATGGTGCCTCAGCATCATGCAATTCGGGGTAGTGCAATTAAAAAAAGGGTCGGGGACCTTCTCCCCAAGTTTCTGCAGGTAGGGCAACCCACTGAAATCCTGTAAAAAGCTGCGCTAAAATTATTAAAAGTTCATATAAATGACATCAAGGGGATTTCTCCAAGTCCTTATTTCAAAGTGAAAACACCACCACCGTGCACTTCTAAGCAGTAGTGACAATCCACCCTAGTAGTAGAGCCTGCTTACCAGATGGCAAGCATAAAAGGGCAAGTGGCTTTAGCCTAGCCAAGGCCTTTTAGCTTGCTGACGCTCCCGGTGTTCCTATGGGGGGTAAATCTCCAGGCTCCCTTAGGTTATCTGGTGGGATGTCTGTGTTCCAGATCTTCTGATGGGGCCTCTCTGCTCCTACGGGTTTACCTGTCTGAACCCACTGAAATGAAAGGGCTGCCTCCATGTAGAATACAGGCCCGCACAGATCTGAATGGAGCCCAAGACTGCACAGTTATCACGTGTGCTCTTTTTCTAACAAAAGATTCTCTGGAGAGAATCCTTATCTTTTGTGGAAACAAGTTAAATTTCTGTTTTGATCAATGAACAAAACTAAATCAGTTTTGGGCCAATTTCTTTTTTTATGGTTAAAAAGCATTATATGTTTTATATCTTTATTATTATTAATATAAAAAGCTTTATATTAAAAATCTGTAATACAAATTGTACCAATGACCCTGATTTTGCAGAGCATTCTGGGTTTTCTAAAGAGAAAGAGAGTGCTGAAGTAAATATTTTCTGTGACTGTATCTGCTAATCAAAGCTTCATATGGCTCTATATGAATAGAGAAGGGAGGGGGGAGTTACACAGTTGTGTGTAATTTAAGCTGCAGCTATTTAGCTTTGTAAACAGTTTTTTCAGTAAATAAATATGTAAATACAGTATGTGAACATGTCCCTATAACTCCAACCAGTTGCTGGAAATAGTCAATATGAACTGTACAGTGCAATATTATTGTTTTAAAACTAAAGATAGTAAAGCCAATAGATACCAAAATGCAATTAGGGAGGCTTACTAAAGAAGTTGGAGAATCTTCAATAGAAAAATGTAAATACACTATTCACTTCAGTTATCCAATCATGTGAAAAGCAGCTGCACATGAGTAGGTATTTAAAGTGAACAGGAATTTGTTTTTCACACGACCGGATAATTAAAGTGAATATTAACATGATTTTTTGAGTAAAGTTTCTGAACATCTTTCACTAAAGTGTATAAAATATTCTGGCTATTTTTTTGTGGGTTACAGTAGATCAGTACTCTGCGATATTTTATTAAAAAGTCCACAATCTTCTGCCAAATGGTATGACTGAAAATTACAGATAGCATACTGTGACTCTCAACAATTTTGTTTTAGTACAATAATATGCTGCTATAGGCAAAACAAAGTAGACAAAGTCAACTGTCAGGGCATTTTATTGCCACGTTACCTTTATGCTGTTGTTGTTGGGTGGTGGAGGGGCTGCATTTGCCACATTTCCTTTTTGGCGGTTTATGTTGGCAGGTTGCCGTACATTTTCATCCAGGAGATCGTTAGCACTATGAGCACTGCGCAATGGTGGAGACCTATTTGGAAGGAATAACATTTAGAACACTTTTAAACTGCTTTAAATTAATAAAAGGACCGATAGAACCTTAAGGAAAGTCAACTGGAGTACCTGTACAAGCCCACAGATGCTTTCCCTTTTTTTACCTTGTTGCTATTGGAAATTCCAACACTTTATTGTTTGATCAAAAATGAAGACACCATTTATATAAAGAACATATCTAGCTAAGCTGTGGGCATCAATACATACAAGTAATTAACACTGTCACTTATCCCCTCAAATACCAGTGATGCCTTATGCCTTTAGAAGGGCTCCCTTCTGGTATTTTATTTGAAAATGCAGCTTAAGTATATATAAATGTTTACATAGGAAATAAAATTAACAAAATAAAAAAAAATTTTATTAATCCCAAAACCATGTTTTGTCAGAAAAAAGACCAACGTGATTCATTGGGTCTGTCCCATTTTTTGTTTATATATTTTTTTCACATATTTTTTTACCCATAGACCTATGTTTTCATGCATGTTTGAACAAACTTACTGTTGATTGACTCACTACCTCTGCTAGACGTCTACTCCAAGCATCAATCACTCTTTCTGTAAAGTAATACTTTCTAGGTTTAGTCTTGAACTTTCCTCCCATTAGTTTAGGTCATGTCCCGTGTTCTTGATGTTAGCGATTTATTGGAAATACTGCCTGCCAGAACCTTATTCACACCCTTAATGTACTTAAAGGTTTCAGTCATGTCTACCCTTTCCCTTCTTTCCTTCAGACTGTATATATTACATTCCTGAGGTCTCTCTTGATATGCTTTATCCCCCAAACCTTTCACAATTCTTGTTGCCTGTCTTTGGACTCATTCTAGCTTATCGATATATTTTGTAAGTGAGATCTCCAGAAGTAGACACTGCATTTTTAATGGGGTCTAACCAAAGATCTATATAGGGGAATCAGAGCCCCCTTCCCCTGATTGTGATCCCTCTAGTGAAGTGGTTCTCAACTCCTGACCAGTTTGCTACATTTTTATTGTCCTCATATTGTGTGCGTCTTTGTCTGTTGCCCCTCTTTATCACTCTGGAAACACAGCTTATATGTGGATATGAAAAGCTTCCATTGCATCATACTCAGCTATGACATGAAGAGGAGGAGTCAGCACACAAAAGAATAAAAATGTACATTTCTGTGATAATATTTACTATAATAACATTGGAATTACCTGCATGGAATGTTGTTTATGTTTTATTCTGTATATAATTATTTTAGATACTTTGAAAGTAGGTAATATAGATTAATTTACACAGAATTAAAGAACACAATATGACCCTTTACAAACTGCTGTAGCACAAGAAGCATAGACTAGATGCTTCACCCTCCTCCATAAATAAATAATTGCATTCTTGCCTTGAATCTTGGCTTGCATCCACTGTTTTTACGTAAGCCTCGGGGAACCAGCCAGTCCTATGTAGACAACAAAGAAGGAACAATTGAGGATTCTTTTCCATCTATCAGCTATTCTTTCCAACTCTTTATTTATATTTTAGAGTTACAGAGTACTTTCCACCCAGGCCAAAAAGGCTGTGTGTTTTTAGTGACTTTCAGCTTTCCAGAGGTTTCATTATATCTTTAATAAATGGCCAGACATAATTAAAAGTTCCTGTGAATGTTCCTGGATTTAGAAGTTAAATAGCCTGTAACTGCTGCAATTTTAAACCAGGTTTATAAAACGGAATCAATTGAAAATGCAAGTATACCCATGGAAATTGTTGACTTTTCCAACATATTTAAACAGGCAACCATTAGCTCTTTAATCAAGCAATGCCTACAGGTTAAGGTTTTATACTTGAATAAACAACCAAGGAAAATTTGCCTTTTCAATCATTTATTCAACAAATATATAAATAGACATAATGCTGTACTGTGAAAAGAGTAGGTATACCCTTAGCCTCGAAGTTAGCATTGCCCTCTTTATTAGCAGAAATTACTTCTTGAAAGTATCTTGTATAACTGCCCTCCAGTCTCTGACATCAACTTGTTGAACATTTTGACCACTCCTTCATGCAAAATTCCTTCAGTTTTTGCTCTGGGTTCCCTGCATGAACTCCCATTTTCCAATCCCCCACAACATTTCAATGGTGTGCTTCAGCTAATTATCGTTTTGAGATATCCATTTTCATAAACAATTTTGGACATATGGCCCTACTTTTAAAGTGCACTTTGATATAATGCAGAGTTCATAGTTGACTCTAATGCCCCGTACACACGGTCGGACTTTGTTCGGACATTCCGACAACAAAATCCTAGGATTTTTTCCGACGGATGTTGGCTCAAACTTGTCTTGCATACACACGGTCACACAAAGTTGTCGGAAAATCCGATCGTTCTAAACGCGGTGACGTAAAACACGTACGTCGGGACTATAAACGGGGCAGTGGCCAATAGCTTTCATCTCTGTATTTATTCTGAGCATGCGTGGCACTTTGTCCGTCGGATTTGTGTACACACGATCAGAATTTCCGACAACGGATTTTGTTGTCGGAAAATTTTATATCCTGCTCTCAAACTTTGTGTGTCGGAAAATCCGATGGAAAATGTGTGATGGAGCCTACACATGGTCGAAATTTCCGACAACAAGGTCCTATCACACATTTTCCGTTGGAAAATCCGACCGTGTGTACGGGGCAAAACACTTCAAGCTGTCTAGGCCCTGAAGCAGCATCACAGATGTATGACGTTCTTCTCCTGAAATGCTGTCTTTAGCTTGTATTAAACTTGTCTACTGCAACCAAACAACTCTAACTTTGTTTCTCTAGTTCATAACATATTGTTCTAGAGGGCCCGGTCTTTGCCTGTATGATAAATGGCAAACCTCAATCTTGCACTTATTTATTGATTACAGAACATCTGTATTAAACAAAAAATTCCATCGCCAGAACCATAACCATCCACAACCCTTCTGGAGCCTTGGAGAACTCTTTTGCTCTTGCCATGATGACACCATACACATCAATAGAAAAGAGAACACCAGACCCAATATATCTGAGGTTTAAATAGGACAGGTTTTACCTTCTGCCTATTCCCTACGGAAGTTCTGAAATTTTACAGCTACTCTGGAACATCTGACGTCTGATTTTGTGGTTTTAAAGTTGCTAATCTATGTTTTTACATGTAACAAATCAGAATTTTCATTAATTCAGAATATGAAAATGAATACACGTAAACTTTATGTGTCATTTGTTCAAGTACTGTATATCACCTTTATCTGGTGGCACTTTTTTAATGGAGATTTAAAGTGGAGCTAAACTGTAGCTGACAGCACAAACTGAAAACGCTATTTAAATCATTTTTAACAGTCAAAGCAAACTCACCTCCATGCTTTATTTTTTTCCCTTTAACCCCCCCTCCCCCCCCAGCCACAGTCATCTTGAGTAACGGCAGATGATTCATGTAGCATTTACTTCCTGAAATCCATCTGTCCTTAGCTCAGGTATGCAGGCAGGAGGGTGTGCCAAGCTGAGAAAGCCCCTTCTTCCCTCCCCCAAATGGGAAGGAAAATAAATTGCCCATGAAGACTCCTGGGATGTATGGCTGGCCTAGGCCAGGAACCAGAAATGTAAAACGAAAGGTTAAAACAAGAAAATATAATGCACCTTCCAATCTATTTACTAATGTTAGCAACATTAGGATTAAATAGAGTTAATGATGATTGAGGGAGTTTAATTCCAATTTAATGTTTACTTGTTCAAATATGTAAAAAAAAGCATACATTTCCTCGGGGTGTACTTACTTTTTCACATAACTGTACATTTACACTGACTCATCCTTCACTCACACTGAAATATATGCAAACCAAGGGATGCAGGCTGTCTGCACAGAGCAGCTGCATTCATTGTAAGCATTCTTTCCTTAAATCAGTTATTTAGTTATGCACAGCCCTTTACAGTCTATTAGTACATATCAGATGATTAGATGATATGATCTTTTGTTTCTGCTGGAATCATCAGAGCTGAGTCATATTCTTAGCAAACATATGCTGAGGAGCAGGAGCAGGAACATAGGAACACTGGAATTATTTCTATAATAACATGGCAGTTATAGTCATTAATTTCCAATTTATAGTACTGGACACTTTTGCCTAGCAGTAAAAAGGGTCGCTGGTTCGAATCCCAACCACGACACTACCTGCCTGGAGTTTGTACTCCGGTTTCCTCCCACACTCCAAAGACATGCTGGTAGGTTAATTGGCTTCTGTCCAAAAATTATCCCTAGTATATGAATGTGAGTTGGGGACCTTGGATTGTGGGATCCTTGAGGGTAGGGACCGATGTGAGTGTGCGATGTATGTGTGGAGCACTGCGTAAATTGACTGCGCTATATGGGTACCTTAAATAAATAATAATATGAGACACAATGTACAGAGATAGGGACAAGTGTAGATAAGCACCCACACTCACTCAGGTTGAACTGGATGGACTGGTGTCTTTATTCAAACTTACTAACTATGTAACTATGTATGTTTTAAAAAAGGAGATAAAAATTGTTCATATATTTATCAGGGAACTTGCACTATGAGCACTTACGAGTTTGTTGGGTAGAATCAAAAAGTAAATTTGGCCAAATATATATAAGGTATATAATATATACTATATATATATATCTATATATATATATAGATATATATATATATATAGATATATCTATATAGATATAGGTATATCTATATATATGTATCTATATATATATATATACAGTCAGGTCCATAAATATTGGGACATCGACACAATTCTAATCTTTTTGGCTCTATACACCATCACAATGGATTTGAAATGAAACAAACAAGATGTGCTTTAACTGCAGACTTTCAGCTTTAATTTGAGGGTATTTACATCCAAATCAGGTGAACGGTGTAGGAATTACAACGGTTTGTACATGTGCCTCCCACTTTTTAAGGGACCAAAAGTAATGGGACAGATTAACAATCATCCATCAAACTTTCACTTTTTAATACCTGGGTTTCATCCCTGGGGATGCTCTGCCAGGCCTCTACTGCAACTGTCTTCAGTTCCTGCTTGTTCTTGGGGCATTTTTCCCTCAGTTTTGTCTTCAGCGAGTGAAATGCATGCTCAATCAGATACAGGTCAGGTGATTGACCTGGCCATTACATAACATTCCACTTCTTTCCCTTAAAAAACTCTTTGGTTGCTTTCGCAGTATGCTTCGGGTCATTGTCCATCTGCACTGTGAAGCACCGTCTGAGTTCTGAAGCATTTCGCTGAATATGAGCAGATAATATTGCCCGAAACACTTCAGAATTCATCCTGCTGCTTTTGTCAGCAGTCACATCATCAATAAATACAAAAGAACCAGTTCCATTGGCAGCCATACATACCCACGCCATGACACTATCACCACCATGCTTCACTGATGAGGTGGTATGCTTTGGATCATGAGCAGTTACTTTCCTTTTCCATACTCTTCTCTTCCCATCAATCTGGTACAAGTTGATCTTGGTCTCATCTGTCCATAGGATGTTGTTCCAGAACTGTGAAGGCTTTTTTAGATGTTGTTTGGCAAACTCTAATCTGGCCATATGTCCACTAATGGTTTACATCTTGTGGTGAACCCTCTGTATTCACTCTGGTAAAGTCTTCTCTTGATTGTTGACTTTGACACACATACACCTACCTCCTGGAGAGTGTTCTTGATCTGGCCAACTTTTGTGAAGGGTGTTTTCTTCACCAGGGAAAGAATTCTTCGGTCATCCACCACAGTTGTTTTCTGTGGTCTTCCGGGTCTTTTGGTGTTGCTGAGCTCACCGGTGCATTGTTTCTTTTTAAGGATGTTCCAAACAGTTGATTTGGCCACACCTAATGTTTTTGCTATCTCTCTGAAGGGTTTGTTTTGTTTTTTCAGCCTAATGATGCCTTGCTTCACTGATAGTGACAGCTCTTTGGATCTCATATTGAGAGTTGACAGCAACAGATTCCAAATGCAAATAGCACACTTGAAATGAACTCTGGACCTTTTATCTGCTCCTTGCAAATGGGATAATGAGGGAATAACACATACCTGGCCATGGAACAGCTGAGCAGCCAATTGTCCCATTACTTTTGGTCCCTTAATAAGTGGGAGGCACATATACAAACTGTTGTAATTCCTACACTGTTCACCTGATTTGGATGTAAACACCCTCAAATTAAAGCTGAAAGTCTGCAGTTAAAGCACATCTTGTTCGTTTCATTTCAAATCCATTGTGGTGGTGTATAGAGCCAAAAAAATTAGAATTGTTTCAATGTCCCAATATTTATGGACCTGACTGTATATATATATATATATATGTATACGTGGTGTTTTACGTTGTACATAGTAAAAGATAAGCAAATCTATGCAGCAAGTCTAATATCCATGCAAGTTTGATAACAATGGATTTTTTTTTCCATCATTTTTCCCTTGCCTAGCCTGATGTCTGAACAATAAAGGGCCCCTTCTGAAAGCAAACTCTCACTGCAGATTGATTAACTCACACTACTATCCAGGCAGAATTTAGGTGCTTACACTAGCAGTTTTAAAGAGATAATGATAATTTTTATCAATATATAACTAGAAAAAAGGATTCAAGTTATGAGTGACACTGTGACAATGTAATTATAGCAAAATCATTGATTTTACTTAAAGTGTATGTCCAGCCAAAATGTTTTTTCTTAGTTTTGGATAGAGTGGGGGAGGATTAAAACCTTTGTGAATGTTTTATTGCTATTCAGGGGTTTTTTTTTAGAGAGATTTAACCTTAATTCCTGCCTCTATGACAATGTTTAACCAGACAGGAAGTGAAACGAACTCCTCAACAGAAACAAAGGCAGAAGTAAATATGGCTTTCTTTAGTAGACTAGGAGAGGGATAAATCCCCAGATTTGTATTTCTGTCTGTGTCTCTGTTGCAGATTTTCCTTCACTTACTCTTTGACAAAACTTTTGTCAGCATGATAGAAGGTAAGGTGAAAACTCTCTAACAGAGCCTCAGAAAGCAGTAAAAACATGACACAGGTTCTAACTCTTCCTTACTCTATAGAAAACTAGAAAAAAATATTTAGCTTATCATACACTTTAATCAGTTTGGAACTAATTACAAAGGATTATTTACAGCAAGCACAAAGAGACTTCCTAAATAAAGACTCACATGGATAGAGAGTCCAGTCTCCCATACAGCCAACCATTTCGGGCTTCTGGCACCATGACAGTGATCATATCTCCTTTAGAAAACTGTAACAAGGTGTGGTTTCCTTTTGTGTTGTGATCGACAATAGCTTGAACCTTTATCATCCCTGTACTGGATGCAGCTGCTGCCACAGCTGCTACTGCCACCTCACCAAAGGAGTTAGAACGGCTACGAAAATTGCCCAAGGATCCTGAGAGATAAGAAAAATACAATGACAGATAAACACAGAGAATATCAAGATTATATTAATGATGTAATGTTGGTAGTAAAATGCTTGTCAATACAGTACAGCTATGAACAGAAACAGAAACATGTAATCTGTCATTACTGACTTTCTTCTGAAAATGTTTGTTGCTTTCCTGTTTCTGGCACTGGCTTGAATGCTTTGAGTCACTGACCCACAACAAGCATGCAAGTAAGCTTAAAGTCCAAACACATGATCTATATACTTGTTTGTGGTCAGTGGTGTAAAAAGCACTACAGGATCACCATGACATACAAACATCTAACAATTTTAGAAGGAAAGGTCAGCATACATGTTCTCTCAATATAAATATCCTTTAAAGTAGCCTAGTGCAGTGGTTCTCAACCACAGTCCTCAAGTACCCCCAACAAGCCATGTTTTGGGAATTTCTCTTAGATAAAACAGCTGTCCAAAATTCCAAGCCATTGACTTTAATTTAAAGCACCTGTGCAAGATAAGTGAAAACCTGAAAACTTGGCCTGTTGGGGGTACTTGAGGACTGAGGTTGAGAACCACTGGCCTAGTGCTTTGGCCATGCTGGGCATCCAACCGGTTCACTTTAAAGGTTACCACAGCAGCACCTAATATCTAGCTTCCCTTCACTTTCCTGCCACTCCAATCATCACTAGGAGAAGCCCTTTGTAAGGTCCTGTGAGATTACAGTTGGTGCTTACACAGACCTGAGTACTTTTCTCTCCGCGCTTCACATGACAGCTCTGGGCCAATCACCAAGCAGTAGTTACATGGGTGTAAGGGAGTGAGTCATATCATCCTGATACCCATAAATATCAGAGACACATTTCTTCCCCAGATTGCCCTCCCAGTAGTACTCTCGCCTCTCCCCAACCCACTGAGACTGCAGTTACATAAGGTCCTCAGTACTGCACAGTCTGCTGTTGAAAACTTTTTCATTGGGGCTGTTCATGTGCACTACACTTTGCTTCTCGGCCTTTTGGCTAAGATCAAGTGTAGGATCTGTTCTTATCAGTTACCAAGTGGTGGCGCTGTGTTACTGTCCCTGATCCACGGCGGTGGATTAGGGGTGGTGGTGTAATCAGTAGTGTATTTAGGTTTTGTGCTGCCCTAGGCCTGACTAAACTCGTCATCCCCTAATTTAAATATGACCCACCCTTTCTTGTCAAGGCCACACCCCTTGCTGTTTAAGACCCACCCTGAAATTTTCGAGTGGGGACTCTAGTTCTGAGGGACTGGGGGGGGCAAAGATTCCCTTAATTTGCATAGATTTCCTCCACTTCCTGTTTGGCTATGGGGCAGGAAGTGAAGGGAAATTATAAACCTCCCTTACTCTATCCAAAATGAAAAAAAAAGTGTTGCCTATAGTTCTACTTTAAGAACAAATTTCTGATAATTTTATGGAGAGAACTACCCATAAGACTGGTACTACACTAACAGTGTAGCGCAAGCTGGCGGGGACTCTTTCCGTGCTGCCCCCCTGCAAAGTGCTGCCTAGGCCTGGGCCTTGTCGGCCTAGGCCAGCATACAGCGTTGGGTGTAATGGTAACCTGGACAGTTAGTATCAGGGAGAGCCGAAACCAGACTGCTCAACGAACTGAGGGCTGTTAATAGGTCTCCTTTAGAGAAAGCCGGAAGGGTTACCTCCTGATGGGGATGAAGAGACACCGGGTCTGGCCGAAAGGTCGGGTCCCTGGCCTTCTTGGTGTAGTTCCTGCTCTTGTCAGTTTTTCAGGAAAGAACACCAGTCCCCTGTCTGGGGGGGGGGGGTGAGGGCTCGGTTTGTACTTCCCGAATGTAATTAGACGGTAACGATGGGAGCGATGGTGGAGCCTTATCCTCATGGAGCTCTCCCTAAGCTCTCAAAGTTCCATGCCTTCCTAGTTGGGATGGGGCTGCACTGGTCTGGCTGTGGGCCAGGGTTGAAAGAAGCCCATGGTGTATGTGCCCCTGGAGTGGCAGTCCAGGGGTGCTGTAGTTTCACAGTGATGCACATCACTTGAATTATGGCACCAAGGTCACTGCACTTCGCACGCTTTTTCACGCACCTGCCTCTTGGGCCGAGCCTTTTGGCTAGGATCAGAGAAATTTTTTATTCCTGGCCGAAGGGCCGGCCATTGTATGGCACAATGGTCAATTTTCACTTCCCCTCTACTTCCTTCCCCCAATTCTTTTATTTAAGCCCTTTGTTTGTCACTTTTTTGTTTGTACATGTTTTTGCATGTGTGACTGGTAGGGTGTAGGTCCTTGGGCCTGCCCTGAAAGTCTTGGGAGGGGTTGGACATGGCCTTCTGGCTTAGTTCGCCCTCTCTCATGGGGTCTCCCTTCAGGGGAGTCCCATCTAGTACTTGGGTGGGTCTGTTTCGGCAGACCCTCCAAAGAATAGGGTCCATCTGGTTTTGGCCAGATGCAACAAGTGTAAGTAACCCAGTCCCCGTCTGAAGCCTAATGCCCCAAGGGATCAGGGCAAGGTCCTTTGATTTTGGAGGACCATGTATACACACGTTGCACGTTTTTGTATTCACTCTTTATGTGTGTGCATTTTTTTCTGCACCGGTTTTTGAAGTGTGTTCACACACCACGGGCTTTCAGAAAAAAAAAAAAAACACTTCCCATTCAATCCTATGAAGAGTTAATAGAATGAGAGTACACACTCTCCATAGGACTGAATACAGACTAAAGTGTGCATGTACAGCTCTGATGGAGAAGGTGTTAAAGAGGCCACACAGGTGAAATCCCGGTGGATCAACAGAAATTAAGTCTAATGCCCCGTACACACGATCGGACATTCCAACAACAAAATCCATGGATTTTTTCCGACGGATGCTGGCTCAAACTTGTCTTGCATACACACGGTCACACAAATCTTATTGGAAATTCCGAACGTCAAGAACGCGGTGATGTACAACACGTACGACGAGCCAAGAAAAAGGAAGTTCAATAGCCAGTGCGGCTCTTCTGCTTGATTCCGAGCATGCGTGGAACTTTGTGTCTCGGAATTGTGTACACGCGATCGGAATTTACGACAACAGATTTTGCTGTCGGAAAATTTAAGATCCAGATCTCAAATTTTGTGTGACGGAAATTCCGATGGAAAATGTTCGATGGAGCCTACACACGGTCGGAATTTCTGACAACAAGCTCCCATCGAACATTTTCAGTCGGAAAATACAACCGTGTGTACGGGGCATTACAGTGGCCAGAAACACTTGTTCTAAGTGATGTGTGATTTGATTAAAGCAATCAAAAAGCCATAACTTCCCTTCCAATGCATTTAGACATTTTACATAGATTGATTTCGATCAATCTGAGTCGATCGGCAAATGAAGAACATTATTGATCATTTTGCATCAATCAACGGCACTGAGATGCTCTGTTCATGAATACAAGAATTATAAGATTACATGGTAGAAACAGAGATGTAAGTTACAATCATGTCTTAAAATGATTGTAAACTATCAACTTCTAAAACAATCCATTCAGTTTAAAATAGAAATGAAAGGCGGGAAGCGTGTACTCCACTCTTCTAGAACCACAATCTGAGAGGTCTGTGTAAGTCTGCAGAGGAGACGGAAATCTCCAGCCACTGATCGCTGAAATCAAGAGGAGAGTCAGCATGAAGATTACAGAGAGTCCTGGTTCCAGGAACAGATTTATTACAGGCGCAAGTTCATAATCCTTCTGGTGAGTATAATACCTAAGGGAGAGGGCTCACGAGGTGTGGTGACGGGACCCGAGGATTGAAGAAACAAATTTCTTTCTTAGTTTAGGCTGATATTTATTCTTCTACATATTTTTGGTAAAAAAAAAAAAAAAATCGCAGTAAGTGTATATTGATTGGTTTGCGCAAAAGTTACAGCGTCTACAAAATAGGGGATAGATTTATGGCATATTTATTATTTTTTTTTATTATTAGTAATGGCGGCAATCTGCAATTTTTATCGTGACTGCGACATTATGGCAGACAAATCGGGCACTTTTGACACTATTTTGGGACTATTGTCATTTATACAGCGATCAGTGCTATAAAAATGCACTGATTACTGTATAAATGACACTGTCAGGGAAGGGGTTAAACACTAGGGGGCGATCAAGGGGTTAAGTGTGTCCTACTGAGTGATTCTAACTGTGGGGGGGATGGGCTACCACTGACATGACAGCAATCACTGCTCTCGATGACAGGGAGCAGTAGATCTCTGTCATGTCACTAGGCAGAATGGGGAAATGCCTTGTTTACACAGGCATCTCCCCGTTCTGCCGCTCCGTGACACAATCGCGGGACACACCGGCGGACATCGAGTCCGCGGGACCCACAATGCTGCGTCTTAAAGGGGACGTACCTGTACGCCCATTTGCGCAGCCGTGCCATTGTGCTGATGTATATCATCGTGCACTGGTCGGCAAGCAGTTAAACATTTTCTTCCTCATGCTTACGCACAGACTCCTCGCTACCTGACATGACAAACTTTGAGCGTATTTGCAAGAAAGATCCCCATGCACGGGGCTTGATCTCCTCTTTCTACTTACAACTGGTAGATCCACCACCACACACATCTCTACACTACGTAAACAAATGGGACCTGGGCCTACAACTGGACGCTACCGACTGGTCCAACATCTGGGCTGACAAAATCGGCTTCACAGAATGTTGTGGCCTCTGAAGCAGATTACAAAGTATTAATGTGCTGGTACCTGGTCCCTTCCCGGATTGACAAATATCTTCCATCCTACTTTCCTGCTTGTTTCTGAGGCTGTCCGGACAACGGCACACACTTTCATATCTGTTGCCCGCGAGCCCAATCATATTGGGCTGACATTTTCCATATCTTTTCCACCCTTATTGCCAACACCTTAGCCCCTGACCTAGCCATGGCTCTACTCAATAAGAAACCTCCTGATGTAACCTATCTTTAATTCAAGCTACTTTTGCAGGTTACAACTGCTGCAAAGCAAACCAATGCGAAGACCTGGAAACCCCCCCCACCTCACTATCTTGGAAAACAAAAATAGGGTTACCAGAGCCATGGTTCACGCCAAAATAGAAGCAGTTTTCTTAAAGAGGGTCAAAAAGTTAAGTTTGAACGCCTTTGGAAACCTTGGGTCGACCATTTCCTCCCTCCCAACTTTGATAACGCTTTACTATTACCTTGAATAGCCTTATACTGTAGATAACTCTGCCTACTCATAGGGACCAGACTCTTCCTTGCCCCTGATATATATATCACCAGATATCTTCTTCCCCCTCCTTGCCCTCCACCTTCTTCTTCTCAGCTGAACAACCCCCCCCACCTCTGCACTGTGTCATTACACTACTAATGCCTCCAGACCCGGATTTACTCCCTTTGCCGCCCCAAGGTCGGGTCCTTCAATGTCGCCCCCCCCCCATCAGTGTCCTCTGCCCCTAAAGACACACATTAGACTGCCTTACCGAGAGCCATTTAGAGCCAGGAATTGTGGGAGCCGGAGTTTGGGGGCAGAGCGAAGCTGCTCTACTGTAATGCTATTTTCCTTCTTTCCTTCCATTGTGTGGAGGGGCTTGGAGAGAAGGCAAAGTAGAGGCAGGTGCTGCATCGCTGTGCCCAGTGTGTTGGCAGTAAAAACAGGAATCAAAACATATCCAAACTTGTGCACTTACTCACAGGGCCACTGTTAGGAATCATGGGGCCCTCGCCCCCTGAGGGGGGAGAAGAGGTGGGGGAGGGAGGTGAGAAAGGGTGAGAAGAGGAGATATGGGGGTGAGAAAGAGAGAGGGAGAGGGGATTGGGGTTGTGAGGGGGAGTGGAGTGAGAGAGAGAGGAGGGGTGGGAGAGAGAAGGGGGCTGAGAGGGAGGAGGGGTGAGAGAGAAAGTTGGTAAGAGAGGAGGGTAGCTGACAGAGAGAGGGGGGTAGCTGACAGGGGGGGTAGCTGACAGAGGGGGGTGTAGCTGACAGAGGGGGGAATAGCTGACAGAGGGGGGAGTAGCTGACGGGGGGTAGCTGACAGAAGGGGGGAGTAGCTGACAGAGGGGAGAGTAGCTGACAGAGGGGAGAGTAGCCGACAGAGGGGGAGAGTAGCCGACAGAGGGGGAGAGTAGCCGACAGAGGGGGAGAGTAGCCGACAGAGGGGGAGAGTAGCCGACAGAGGGGGAGAGTAGCCGACAGAGGGGAGAGTAGCCGACAGAGGGGGGAGTAGCCGACAGAGGGGGGAGTAGCCGACAGAGGGGGGGAGTAGCCGTCAGAGGGGGGAGTAGCCGACAGAGGGGGGGAGTAGCCGTCAGAGGGCGGGAGTAGCCGACAGGGCGGGAGTAGCCGACAGAGGGGGGAGTAGATGACAGGGGGGAGTAGATGACAGAGGGGGGGAGTAGCTGACAGAGGGGGGGAGTAGCTGACAGAGGGGGGGAATAGCTGACAGAGGGGGGGAGTAGCTGACAGAGGGGTGTTAGAGAAATTATACTTTAAATGTCAGTTATGAAAGACGCCATTTTGTTTATCATGGCCTAGAAATAAACTATAGATAATATGGAGTCAGCAATATGTAGACTCAGTAATATAAAATGCTTAGATATGCAGTTTTGCATATATCCTGTATTTTTGTGTTGACTTGGGGAGTTTTCAAGTCAGTATCCTGTAACCATTGTTAGATGAAGATAACAGTCTGTAACAGACACTTCCACCTTTCCTGTTACGTCCAGAATAAAGTTGAAAATACATGAGACTGGGCATGTTTTAAGACAGGAAAGGGGGGTGTCCAGGGCTTATAAAAAAGATATGTACCACAGTATTTTCCTTAGAAATGACGATGACAGCATGAAGATGTAATGCTATTCATTTCTCTTGCATATGCAATAAATATTACCTTGATGCCCGAGGACGGTCTGAGATGGTGAATTATTTCCCTAACAATTTGGTCCTTCGAGGAGCCGGGAGTCCCCCGAGAAGCACTGGCCAACAGTGAGCGATGACCGTACGGCAAAACTGTAAGTCCTCCATCTTAAATTAGATGTTAAAAAGAGGCCGGTCCGCTGAACTAGTGCCTCCCGGGCAGTGACTTACCGGATCAGCACAAGAGACCGCTCTCGGGACAAGGTAAGATTTTTATTTTTATTTTATTATTAACCTTTTGTGTTAGACTTGATTAGGAATTTGATGAATAAGGGATTTGAATATATACATACAATATAGAGATTGATTGAATGTTTATCTGTTTCTGTCCTATCTGCTTTACTCTTGTTGAGGGGAAATAAGTGGTCACGTATTCCCCGTATAGATCAGTCTGTGGCCATCCTGGATGGGCAGACCTAGTGACTAGCCCGCGTTTTGGGAAGACGCGCTCAGGGCGACCTGGCGGCAGTCGAGCACTGTGGGTGTTCTCTCATGTGTGTTCTTGTTTGTTTCTTCTGGTTAATTGTCATTTGATATAGGGGTATGGTCCCATACTAATATCCGGGTGCAGATAAAGGAAATTTGTCGATTGGATCTTAGATCCAGACAGCCTTGTAAACTGCAGAAAATCCCTTGGGGACACATAAATACTCCTAGATCAAAACCTAAAGAAGCCCCCGTTGATACAAGGGTGTGGCCTGATAGATTTCTAGGCATATAAATACCCTTGGATCAAAAATATTTCCAGATAAAGAACCCCCCGTTGATACAAGGGTGTGGCCTGATAGCTTTCCAGGCATATAAATACCCTTGGATCAAAAATATTTCCAGATAAAGAACCCCCCGTTGATACAAGGGTGTGGCCTGATAGATTTCCAGGTAACAAACAGAGGACATTTGGCGGACCGCAGTGTTCATGCCAGCCTCATATGTTGTATTAATCCTGAGCAGGCACATAAATACCCTTGGATCAAGGACTGAAATATTAAATGTTTTGATAGGATGAAAGAACAGTCGGGAGAATTCAGTCTCCTCGTAATTCTGTAAATGCTCTCTACAAGTTAGTGAAGTTTTAAGTAACAATGAAAGAACAGTCGGGAGAATTCAGTCTCCTCGTAATTCTGTAATTCTCTAAGACACCAGTGTTTTAGCAATACACAAGATCAGTAATCTAGAAGTGATATATCATGACTAGAAAGTCTGTGAGTGATTGCAAGTGATAAGATACTGTGTGCGTGTATTGTGTCATTGTGAGAAGACATTAACAAAAAAAGAGCTCCGTGTGCACGATAAACAAAGTAGGTATGATCCATGGAAAATCTGTTGGTATGAATGAAGATGTTAAGTATATGTGTAGTCTAGACAAAGAGAATGTGACATTTCCTAAAATGTTTGAAAACAAAGTATGATTTTGATGCATTTTTAAATTAGGATTATTGTGTAATACTGTGTAGAAAGCTTAAAAATTATGCCGGCACAAAAATAAGAAAACAGAAGAAATTAGGCCTTCCCCAGGCAAAGAAATGGCTTGAGGAGGCTAACCATAGGTTAAATTCAGAAAACCATAAAAAGACTATGCTTTTGAACAAAGAGGAGGACAATAATATGACCGCCCTCTGAAGTTTAGTTCAGCAAGTATTGACTGAACAAAACGTAACAAACCAAATGCAACCTGACTCTCCACTGTTTGTTGTTCCCCCGTGGTCACCTGGGTCACCCGCAGATGCAACCGATTCTCCTATTGCTGCAGCTAAACCCCCTCTCAAGATGACTCTTGCTGTCCAGAGGAGTTCACAAGGGACCCCCTTTACAGCAACTGTTACAAAATTTTTCGGGGACCTAGTGAACCAATTGATATCCCCCTCAGCAGAGGAACAAACAGAATGTAGAGAGGAAGAATTTCCACTAATTGAAGTTCCCAACCCTAGGGCAGGACAAAATGTAGGAGGTAATGATGTGTATGTCATTGAGAAGGAGAACAGAAGGATGGGAAACACCTGAACAAGGCCCTGCATTCAGGACTATGAAAAAAAAAAAAAGAGAGGGGAGTGTTTCCTGTGAGGTAAAAGAGGTCACTTGGCAAAAGAATGTAGGTCAAACAGAGAGGAAGAAACATGACTAGATGTTGGTATGTCTGCAGAGAGAGGTACAGAAGAAAATGATGAGAAAGAATCTGAAATTTTGGATGTGTGCGCTGTTGAAACTTGTTTGCATGCTAAAGTCAAGTCAGAAATAACCTTGGTTGTGAAGGGTAGATGGCTAACATTTCTCTGTGATACTGGGGCTTGTAGGACCCTAATACACCCGCTGGATATGAAAAAGGTAAAGAAAAAGGTGTAGTATATGTAAAATCTGCAAAATGGGTTGATGCACCAGGAGGTCATGTCTGAAGGTCTTACTGTGGAAGATCCACAGAGAGGTAAAAAGGCTCAGTGTAAAATTGTCATTTTGACTAAATGTCCTGTTAATTTGTTGGGTAGAGACATGTTGCACGCTATTGATATTTCTGTCGTACCAGTGGAGGGAGGTCTCAAAGCCCATCGGCTGTGTGAAAAATAAATCACAGCCGTGGATAATGAGCCCTGATACTGGTACAGCCTGGAATTTGCAAACTGAGGGATTAAATATACCCAAAACCCTGGCAGAAATAATTGACAAAGAGTCTGTGAGGAAAAGGTATAAGGTCCAGACAAACCTCTATTGCACCATGTACTACAGAAAGACCTCTGGGCCTGATAAGTCCTATGAGAAACAGTTAATGAGTCTCACTAACACTGAAGTTCTCTTAAAATGTCTGTACTGTGATAAGAGGGGAAATAGCGTGGCTACTTGTCTCCTACCACAGCCTATTCTGCAAATATACAGGCAGGATACTGTACCTTGTGTTTCGGTCACCCAGAATCCCAAGGTATCATGGCATGAGCTAGGAGAATTTATCACGAACTGGGTCCAACTGACAGATGAGAAACTAAAATCCAGAGGGATTCAGAGGTATAGGAGGCATAAGGGAGAGAAAGATGGATGGAGACTCGTGCAGGATTTACAGGCAGTCAATAGGGCCGTATTACCGAGGGCCCCGGTGGTCCCAGACACGCATGTCCTCCTGAACGAGCTCTACCCAGAGAACAAGGTATTTTCTGTTATCGATAACAGTAATCCTTCTTTCCCATTCCCTTACACAAAGACAGTCAGTTCTGGGTTGCATTTATGTACACGGAAAAAAAAAAAAAAAAGGTACACATACACTAAGTTATCCCAGGGATATTGTAAAAGTCCAACTACCTTCTCACAAAGAATGTCCAATAATTTGTCTCGGTTTGTACCTCCCAGTGGGCGTTAAATTCTCTTGTATGTGGATGACATTCTGGTAGTAATGTATGTAAAATTACCATGGTTCTGATGCATTTCCTCGCAGACCAAGGTCAAAAGGTCAGCAAAGACTAATTACAACTGTGGAAAGAAAAGGTGAAATACCTGGGTTACATTTTATCTCAAGAAGGTAGACTTTTTGCATGAGATCCGAAAAGAGGCCATCCTTCAAGTCCCCAAATCACATACCAAAAAATAAATGATGTCATTTCTTGGCATGGCAAATGTCTGTAGAGCATGGATAGCAAATTATGCTATGGAGGTAGCGCCTCTTTCTGATCTCATCTATGGTTCACTAATGTCTGCAAAAGATTCCATTCAGTGGAATGTGCAAGCAGAGGATGCATTTACGAAGGTAAAGCACCTCATTGTTGGTTATGTTTAGCCTTCCTAATTACAGTAAAGCCTTTTATCAGACTGTAGATTGTAAGGAAGGATCTCACTGATGTTCCCTTTCTAGATGCTGACATTACCTTTTGTGTTGATGGGTCTTGTAAAAAGGACGATAAAGGGGTAAATCAAAGGCATACGCTATAGTAACACAAGACCAGGTCATGGAAGCCAGACCCCTTCCCAGTTCCTACTCTACACAACAAGCTGAAATTATTGCCCTATTCAGGGCCTGTAGTCTAGGGGAAGGGAAGAAAATAAATATTTATACAGACAGCCAATACGCTTTTTCTACTATACACATATTTGCCCAGCAATGGAAAAATAGGGGTATGATTACGTCCACAGGTAAACCAATCTCACATAGAGATCTTATCCTGGCCCTTCTAGAAAATGTTCAGAAACCAACACAAGTGGCTATTTGTAAATGTACAGCACACAGAAAGGGAACAGATCCAATTGCTCTAGGGAATGCACTAGCAGACAAGACCGCAAGGGAAGCTGCTACAGGACAGCAAAAAACACACGTATACTATACAGGTCCCCAAGAAAATGGTGAGGTACGGAAAGCTATTGATAAAACATGGTTATCAGAAATGCAGAAAACATCACCGGCAGGTGAAAAACAAAAGTGGTTATCTAAAGGGGCAACGCTGGTCAATGGTATGTACACAAGTACAGAAGGTAAACCCATCTTACCTACATCACTATTTAGATATGCTGCGTTATTGAGCCATGGGCAAGCCCATATCTCAAAAGGAGGGATGGTGCAGGTGATCAATAAGGTGTTCACAACATATGGGTTTACGAACGACTCTAGAAATTTTTGCCTCACATGTCCGCTTTGTAACAGATACCATGCTCAAGGTGCCCTAAGACCCTTAAGAGGTCATTTCCCACAACCCTCTTATCCCTTTCACACGATATGCATGGATTTTATGATTATTGTTGTTTATAAAGTGGGTGGAAGCTTTTCCTGACACACCCAAATGGACAGTCAGTAGCCAAAGTACTAATCAAAGAGGTGATTCCATTTCATGGGATCCCCTCTGTGATTTACAGTGACAATGGCTCCCATTTTGTAAACCGAACAATACAACAAATTGGTAAATGGTACAATATTGACCTAAAAAACCACTGTGTCTAACACCCACAATCTGTGGGCACAGTGGAGAGACACAATGGTACCTTAAAGAGTAAACTAAGAAAATTGTTGAAGGAAACAGGGAAAAATAAATGGGTTTAGTGTTTGCCAATGGCATTGTTGAGTATAAGAATTACCCCTACTGCTAAAGGACTAACACCGTATGAAATGCTGTATGGTAAACCTTATTATATTCCACAACTAGCCACCGTTCCTCTCCCTAAAGAGGAAATAGACTTGACTTGTATAATAAGAATGTTTTCATAAAATATTACTGGGTCGGAATGTGTAAATGAGAAAAAGAGTTACCCTAAGACTAAAATGCAAAGTATACCCCCATCAGTGCAAGCATTACCAGGAAATTTTACTTGTTTTTCTAACAATGACAGTAATGGTACAAATGTTGGCACCCTGTCCCCTGAATATTGTGTAATGATGTGTGTGGAGATAAGAGACTAAGGCCCAGACTGCCACCTAGATGGGAGGGTAGTTGTGCCCTTACCCGATTGCTGCTTCCCTTTTATATAGTTCCTATAAGTGATAAATCAATGAAACTACCAGGTAAATACTTTTTTTAAAGGAATTAAGCGAGAAACACCACAAGGATCATTTGACAACCGAGTTTATGTAGACTAAATAGGTATTCCACGAGGAGTTCCAGATGGAATTAAAGCGCAGAATCAAATAACAGCAGGACTCACCTCACTCTTCATATGGGTCCAGCCCAACAAGAACATCGACTGGATAAACTACATCTACTACAACCAGCAGAGGTTTGTGAATTACACCAGAGATGCTATCAAAGGCATAGCAGCACAATTGGACGCCACCTCTTTGACAGCGTGGCAGAACCGTATAGCGTTGGATATGTTGCTGGCAGAAAGGGGCGGGGTATGCAAAATGTTCGGCACCTTCTGCTGCACTTTTATTCCAAAAAATACGGCACCTGATGGAAGTATTACCAAGGCCATACAAGGCCTACAAATGCTATCCGAAGAATTAGCTGAGAACTCTGGTGTAGAGAACCCCCTGACGAGACTCTTTGAAAAATGGTTTGGTAAATGGGGTGATCTTGCAAAAAGCTTGCTTATCTCTATTGTCATGGCAACCGCAGTTCTTACATTGTGTGGATGTTGCTGCATTCCCTGTATTAGGGGAATTCTTCAAAGACTGATTGACACATCTTTAACAAAAACTATGCTCCTCCAGAGCGACACGGAACTATACTCAGAACCTGATGTTGAATTTACAACTCTCGCTTAAGGACTCATCTGTCTAAATGATAATACCTGGTAAAATAAAATAACCTGGATATTTGAAGTATTGACATTATTAGTATAAAAGGGGAGAGATGTTAGAGAAATTATACTTTAAATGTCAGTTATGAAAGACGCCATTTTGTTTATCATGGCCTAGAAATAAACTATAGATAATATGGAGTCAGCAATATGTAGACTCAGTAATATAAAATGCTTAGATATGCAGTTTTGCATATATCCTGTATTTTTGTGTTGACTTGGGGAGTTTTCAAGTCAGTATCCTGTAACCATTGTTAGATGAAGATAACAGTCTGTAACAGACACTTCCACCTTTCCTGTTACGTCCAGAATAAAGTTGAAAATACATGAGACTGGGCATGTTTTAAGACAGGAAAGGGGGCTGTCCAGGGCTTATAAAAAAGATATGTACCACAGTATTTTCCTTAGAAATGACGATGACAGCATGAAGATGTAATGCTATTCATTTCTCTTGCATATGCAATAAATATTACCTTGATGCCCGAGGACGGTCTGAGATGGTGAATTATTTCCCTAACAAGGGGGAAGTAGCTGACAGAGAAGGTGTAGCTGACAGCAGAGGGGGGGGGGTAACTGACACGGGGGGTAACTGACACGGGGGATAACTGACAGAGGGGGGATAACTGACAGAGGGGGGATAACTGACAGAGGGGGGATAACTGACACGGGGGGGTAACTGACAGAGGGGGGGTAACTGACAGGGGGGGGTAACTGACAGAGGGGGGGGTAACTGACAGAGGGGATTTAACTGACAGAGGGGGGGTAACTGACAGAGGGGGGTAGCTGATAGGGGAGGGGAACTGACAGACGGGGAGTGGCTTACAGAGGGGGAGTGGCTTACAGAGAGCGGGATGCTGACAGAGGGGGGCGATAGGGCAGATGAAAAAGATACCTCAGTGAGGACTCCAGGAGACACAGCAGAGCACACGCCAGGCAATCCCTCCACATGTGAGCAATCACAGACTCTCGTGTCCGCTGCCCGCACGTGACCTATTCAGCCAATCACAGGCTGAATAGGTACGCCTGCTGCCCACCGCTGAGCTCGGTTCAGATGCGGAGCGCACAGGCAGTAATAAATGTGTAACAGTGATGGCACGGGAATCGGGATGCTGAACTGCTGCTATATGTGCCCGGATTTCAGGCGGCTTGAAAACCGGGCACATGTGTCCAAAACCGGACAGGTGGCAATCCTAGCGGCGCCGCCCCTGCACCACTGCCGCCCCAAGGCCTGGCCTCGGTGGCCTTGTGGGAAATCCAGCCCTGAATGCCTCCCCTTATCCTGGGGGAAAATTTATTTTCGAAGCATCCTGTCGAGATTTATTGTTCTTTCCTTTAGAAAAAAATGTGAACAAGAAATGTTGGCGTAACAAACATTTTAACCAAAGATCTAGATCCAAAGATCTAAATCCACTCCCCAGTGTGTGGCATATCGATCGAATGGCTAGTCGGTTATAGATTGATTATTCTTATCGGAATTGAGATCAATCATAAAAATGTATAATTTATCTCAGTGTGTTTATAGCCACCTGCCATACAGACCTGCCATACACACACAGCCTGCTGCCATACACACAGGCAGAATGTCGGACAGTTTTTATTGAACTGGCCGATGTCGTCAGGCATTCGGCCAGTGTATACTAGGCTAAAGGCACAGCTATTAACAGTCCATATTTATAGAGCTACACAGTTCTCTCATTAGAAACTACATAAATTAAATTATAAAATGAAAGACCATCTCTAAAGACAATACATCATTACATCCAATCTTTCTGTCATTGAATATAAATGTATACTATATATATAAGAAGGCCAGTATGGTGGACTGAATTTATGGGAGTAGCCCGATGGGTATTTAAGCTAACCACTCGCCCTTGCTTTGTGTCAGTTCCAGTGCGCGATTACGTCACCAGGCCGACTCTTCAGCTCACTGCGTGTTTGTTAGTCTCTTGTTCCGAATACAGTACGTTGCGGTTGCTTATTTGTGGTTTGTCGATCAAGTCTTGCTCGCTGTCACAGGTAGGATTCGTAACCCCCTTTTTGTATCATGTTCAACCAGCTTACTTCTCGTTATGTTTCCCGTTCCGTTGTTCAGTTCTGCGGAGGAGCTTATGAATCATTCGTAGACTTCGCTGTTTCTTCTCCGATTAACATCAGATGCATGGCACACTTACCACAGTCCGATTTGTACCTAGTCGCATCTGCAGCACAACTGTTCACATTGGATACGTCCCGCACTGGTTCATACTGCTCACCCCCATACCCTACTAACGATTGGTTGCCTTACTCACCAGTTCATATCACTTCTTGCCATACGCATCAATCCAATTCGAGCCTAGTCGCCTTAGCGGCAAAGCACTTCGCATCACTCGCATCCCACGCACCAATTCGTAGTGGTTCGTACCATACCCTACGATTCGTTATTCATATCACTGATCTGACCGATTTGGATCGCGTCAGTAGCTACATGCATCACACGCCAAACCGAACCTAGTCGCACCGGCGGCACAACGGTTCGCATCGCTCGCATCCCACGCACCGATTCATATCGGTTCGTACCATACTCTACGATTCATTATTCATATCATTGCTCTGACCGATTTGGATTGCGTCAGCAGCTATGTGCATCACACTGCAAACCGAAACCAGTCGCACCGGCGGCACAACGGTTCGCTTCACTAGTATTCCGCACACCAATTCGTAACACTCCCTATCATAAATCTATGATTCGCTACTTATGCCATTTTCACAGTTCGTTCCTAAACATACTATTTCTGCTATCCTTTTCTTTTCGCCTATCAGTAGGTTACCTTTGTTGCAATCGTTGAAAGAAAACACATCTAGCAATAGCTGCAAAATACACACATCTCAGCAGTTACCCATTTGCATAAATTCCTTGCAAACGTTGCAAGCACACATAGTTACATAGTTACATAGTAGGTGAGGTTGAAAAAAGACACAAGTCCATCAAGTCCAACCTATGTGTGTGATTATGTGTCAGTATTACATTGTATATCCCTGTATGTTGCGGTCATTCAGGTGATTATCTAATAGTTTCTTGAAGCTATCAATGCTCCCCGCTGAGACCACCGCCTGTGGAAGGGAATTCCACATCCTTGCCGCTCTTACAGTAAAGAACCCTCTACGTAGTTTAAGGTTAAACCTCTTTTCTTCTAATTGTAATGAGTGGCCACGAGTCTTATTAAACTCTCTTCTGCGAAAAAGTTTTATCCCTATTGTGGGGTCACCAGTACAGTATTTGTAAATTGAAATCATATCCCCTCTCAAGCGTCTCTTCTCCAGAGAGAGTAAGTTCAGCGCTCGCAACCTTTCCTCATAACTAAGATCCTCCAGACCCTTTATTAGCTTTGTTGCCCTTCTTTGTACTCGCTCCATTTCCAGTACATCCTTCCTGAGGACTGGTGCCCAGAACTGGACAGCATACTCCAGGTGCGCCTGGACCAGAGCCTTGTAGAGTGGGAGAATTATCGTTTTATCTCTGGAGTTAATCCCCCTTTTAATGCATGCCAATATTCTGTTTGCTTTGTTAGCAGCAGCTTGGCATTGCATGCCATTGCTGAGCCTATCATCTACTAGGACCCCCAGGTCCTTTTCCATCCTAGATTCCCCCAGAGGTTCTCCCCCCAGTGTATAGATTGCATTCATATTTTTGCCACCCAAATGCATTATTTTACATTTTTCTACATTGAACCTCATTAGCCATGTAGTCGCCCACCCCATTAATTTGTTCAGGTCTTTTTGCAAGGTTTCCACATCCTGCGGAGACGTTATTGCCCTGCTTAGCTTAGTATCGTCTGCAAATACAGAGATTGAACTGTTTATCCCATCCTCCAGGTCGTTTATGAACAAATTAAATAGGATTGGTCCCAGCACAGAACCCTGGGGAACCCCACTACCCACCCCTGACCATTCTGAGTACTCCCCATTTATCACCACCCTCTGAACTCACCCTTGTAGCCAGTTTTCAATCCATGTACTCACCCTATGGTCCATGCCAACAGACCTTATTTTGTACAGTAAACCTTTATGGGGAACTGTGTCAAATGCTTTTGGAAAATCCAGATACACCACGTCTACGGGCCTTCCTTTATCTAGATGGCAACTCACCTCCTCATAGAAGGTTAATAGATTGGTTTGGCAAGAACGATTCTTCATGAATCCATGCTGATTACTGCTAATGATACCATTCTTATTACTAAAATCTTGTATATAGTCCCTTATCATCCCCTCCAAGAGTTTACATACTATTGATGTTAGGCTAACTGGTCTGTAATTCCCAGGGATGTATTTTGGGCCCTTTTTAAATATTGGTGCTACATTGGCTTTTCTCCAATCAGCTGGTACCATTCCAGACAGTAGACTTTCTGTAAAAATTAGGAACAACGGTCTGGCAATCATTTGACTGAGTTCCCTAAGTACCCTCGGATGCAAGCCATCTGGTCCCGGTGATTTATTAATGTTAAGTTTCTCAAGTCTAATTTTGATTACATCTCAACATCTCAACATAATTTCTTGCAAATCGCTGCAAGCACACTCAGTGGCACTCACACAGCCACACTTAATTTTAGTGGCACTTAATCGGCCACTCGTCTCCAGTGGTATTCATACAAGCCACTCATTATTTTCTGTCTGTCTTTCTCCCTCAGGTCAGTCGAGTTCAGGTTCCATCCTACACCAGGTTGGACGTTATTTCCCAGGTAAAAAAAAACCCCAATGATTGCTTCTTCACCAGGGCCAGTTGCATACAAAGGGCACAAAGGGGGAGTAAAAAAAAAATGTTTTCGTTGCATTTATGTCACCCCTACTGCAGGTGTTCCCGGTCGACTGAGTTTCGATCCTAATCAGGACCCCGCTACTAGAGCGTCAGTCAGGTGCGTAGTTCACTGGTTTTTCTATCACTCTTCAGAACCCTTGCACAATACTGTTACTTCACATACATCATTGGACGTGCTCCCCAGACGTTAGTTCTGTCACATATGTCTATACATGACACTCTATTTTCAAAGGTCGCCACTCAGAACAGGCCTCGCCATGGTCGACCAAAGAAGTTGAGTGCATGCGCTCAGCGTCATATCCAGAGGTTGTCTTTGGGAAATAGACGTAAGAGTGCTGCCAGAATTGCTGCAGAGGTTGAGGGGGTGGGGGGTCAGCCTGCCAGTGCTCAGACCATACACCGCACACTGCATCAAATTGGTCTGCATGGCTGTTGTCCCAGAAGGAAGCCTCTTCTAAAGATGATGCACAAGAAAGCCTGCAAACAGTTTGCTGAAGAAAAGCAGACTAAGGACATGGATCAGTGGAACCATGAGACCAAGAGAAACGTATTTGGTACAGATGGTGTCACGTGTGTGTGGGGGCAACCAGGTGAGGAGTACAAAGACAAGTGTGTCTTGCCTACAGTTAAGCATGGTGGTGGGAGTGTCATGGTCTGGGGCTGCATGAGTGCTGCCGGCACTGGAGAGCAACAGTTCATAGATGGAACCACGAATGCCAACATGTACTGTAACATACTGAAGCAGAGCATGATCCTCTCCCTTCGGAGACTGGGCTGCAGGGCAGTATTCCAACATAATGACCACAAACACACCTCCAAGACGATCACTGCCTTGCTAAAGAAGCTGAGGGTAAAGGTGATGGACTGGCCAAGCATGTCTCCAGACCAGGGCCGTCTTTAGCGCAGGGCAAACGGGGCACTTGCCCTGGGCCCAATCTTTGTTGGGGGGCCCGCGCTAGCCGTGAATTGGGGCCCCGATGACAGCTTTGCAGAGTGCACAGAGGACATGGGAGGATGTATTCCTCGCTAGCCAGCTGAGAGGGGGCGGGGCCGGGAGCTCCACTGACGCTCTGACCCCACCCACGTGCAGCCTGTGTACTCGGAAAAGAGCTTCTGTAGTGAGAGCCAGTGATCGGAGTGGGAGTGTCAGTGGAGCTTCTGGCCCCGCCCCCTCTATACTGGCTGGTAAATACAGAGGTCTGGGGGCGGGGCCAGGAGCTCCAATGACACTCCCACTCTGATCACTGGCTCTCACTACAGGCGCTCTATACCCAGTACACAGGCTGCACGTGGGCGGGGTCAGAGCGTCAGTGGAGGTCCCGGCCCCGCCCCTCTCAGCTGGCTAGCGTGGAATACATCCTCCCATGTCCTCTGTGCGCTCTGCAAGGCTGTCATCGGGGCGACAATTCACGGGTGATGTGGGCCCCCCCCAACAAAGCATCAGTGGAGCTCCCAGCTGCTTTAGTGAGAGTAGAGAGTGGAAGCCCCGCCAACAGTCCTGAATGTATGTAGTGAGTTTGGCTGGCCAGGTATGTCCTTACAACCATAAAATGCCTGACTGTTTAAACCCTGAGCTGTGTTATTTAACTGTAAAGTTGTGCATTGCTGAAAGTTCTCTGACCATCCCCTGTATAATTTCTGCAGTCTCTGATTGTCTCCTGCAGTATGTCCGCAGCCTCTGAGTGTCTCCTGCAGTATGTCCGCAGTCTCTGATTGTCTCCTGCAATATGTCCGCAGTCTCTGATTGTCTCCTGCAATATGTCCGCAGTCTCTGATTGTCTCCTGCAATATGTCTGCAGTCTCTGATTGTCTCCTGCAGTATGTCCGCAGTCTCTGTCTCCTGCAATATGTCCGCAGTCTCTGATTGTCTCCTGCAATATGTCCGCAGTCTCTGATTGTCTCCTGCAGTATGTCCGCAGTCTCTGATTGTCTCCTGCAATATGTCCGCAGTCTCCGATTGTCTCCTGCAATATGTCTGCAGTCTCTGATTGTCTCCTGCAATATGTCTGCAGTCTCTGATTGTCTCCTGCAATATGTCTGCAGTCTCTGATTGTCTCCTGCAATATGTCCGCAGCTTCTGAGTGTCTCCTGCAGTATGTCCGCAGTCTCTGATTGTTTCCCGCAGTATGTCCGCAGTCTCTGGTAATCTCCTGCAGTATGTCCGCAGTCTCTGAGTGTCTCCTGAAGTATTTCCGCAGTCTCTGATTGTCTCCTGCAGTGGGGGAGTGGCTTACAGAGAGCGGGATGCTGACAGAGGGGGGCGATAGGGCAGATGAAAAAGATACCTCAGTGAGGACTCCAGGAGACACAGCAGAGCACACGCCAGGCAATCCCTCCACATGTGAGCAATCACAGACTCTCGTATCCGCTGCCCGCACGTGACCTATTCAGCCATTCACAGGCTGAATAGGTACGCCCGCTGCCCACCGCTGAGCTCGGTTCAGATGCGGAGCGCACAGGCAGTAATAAATGTGTAACAGTGATGGCACGGGAATCGGGATGCTGAACTGCTGCTATATGTGCCCGGATTTCAGGCGGCTTCAAAACCGGGCACATGTGTCCAAAACCGGACAGGTGGCAATCCTAGCGGCGCCGCCCCTGCACCACTGCCGCCCCGAGGCCTAGCCTCGGTGGCCTTGTGGGAAATCCAGCCCTGAATGCCTCCCCTTATCCTGAGGGAAAATTTATTTTCGAAGCATCCTGTCGAGATTTATTGTTCTTTCCTTTAGAAAAAAATGTGAACAAGAAATGTTGGCGTAACAAACATTTTAACCAAAGATCTAGATCCAAAGATCTAATCCACTCCCCAGTGTGTGGCATATCGATCGAATGGCTAGTCAGTTATAGATTGATTATTCTTATCGGAATTGAGATCAATCATAAAAATGTATAATTTATCTCAGTGTGTTTATAGCCACCTGCCATACAGACCTGCCATACACACACAGCCTGCTGCCATACACACAGGCAGAATGTCGGACAGTTTTTATTGAACTGGCCGATGTCGTCAGGCATTCGGCCAGTGTATACTAGGCTAAAGGCACAGCTATTAACAGTCTATATTTATAGAGCTACACAGTTCTCTCATTAGAAACTACATAAATTAAATTATAAAATGAAAGACCATCTCTAAAGACAATACATCATTACATCCAATCTTTCTGTCATTGAATATAAATGTATACTATATATATAAGAAGGCCAGTATGGTGGACTGAATATATGGGAGTAGCCCGATGGGTATTTAAGCTAACCACTCGCCCTTGCTCTGTGTCAGTTCCAGTGCGCGATTACGTCACCAGGCCGACTCTTCAGCTCACTGCGTGTTTGTTAGTCTGTTGTTCCGAATACAGTACGTTGCAGTTGCTTATTTGTGGTTTGTCGATCAAGTCTTGCTCGCTGTCACAGGTAGGATTCGTAACCCCCTTTTTGTATCATGTTCAACCAGCTTACTTCTCGTTATGTTCCCCGTTCCGTTGTTCAGTTCTGCGGAGGAGCTTATGAATCGTTCGTAGACTTCCAGTATGCAGTAATTACAGGCCTGTTTGCTGTTTCTTCTCCGATTAACATCAGATGCATGGCACACTTACCACAGTCCGATTTGTACCTAGTCGCATCTGCAGCACAACAGTTCACATTGGATACGTCCCGCACTGGTTCATACTGCTCACCCCCATACCCTACTAACGATTCGTTGCCTTACTCACCAGTTCATATCACTTCTTGCCATACGCATCAATCCAATTCGAGCCTAGTCGCCTTAGCAGCAAAGCACTTCGCATCACTCGCATCCCACGCACCAATTCGTAGCGGTTCGTACCATACCCTACGATTCGTTATTCATATCACTGATCTGACCGATTTGGATCGCGTCAGTAGCTACATGCATCACACGCCAAACCGAACCTAGTCGCACCGGCGGCACAACGGTTCGCTTCACTAGTATTCCGCACACCAATTCGTAACACTCCCTATCATAAATCTATGATTCGCTACGTATGCCATTTTCACAGTTCGTTCCTAAACATACTATTTCTGTTATCCTTTTCTTTTCGCCTATCAGTAGGTTACCTTTGTTGCAATCGTTGAAAGAAAACACATCTAGCAATAGCTGCAAAATACACACATCTCAGCAGTTACCCATTTGAATAAATTCCTTGCAAACGTTGCAAGCACACATAGTTACATAGTTACATAGTAGGTGAGGTTGAAAAAAGACACAAGTCCATCAAGTCCAACCTATGTGTGTGATTATGTGTCAGTATTACATTGTATATCCCTGTATGTTGCGGTCATTCAGGTGATTATCTAATAGTTTCTTGAAGCTATTAATGCTCCCCGCTGAGACCACCGCCTGTGGAAGGGAATTCCACATCCTTGCCGCTCTTACAGTAAAGAACCCTCTACGTAGTTTAAGGTTAAACCTCTTTTCTTCTAATTGTAATGAGTGGCCACGAGTCTTATTAAACTCTCTTCTGCGAAAAAGTTTTAACCCTATTGTGGGGTCACCAGTACAGTATTTGTAAATTGAAATCATATCCCCTCTCAAGCGTCTCTTCTCCAGAGAGAGTAAGTTCAGCGCTCGCAACCTTTCCTCATAACTAAGATCCTCCAGACCCTTTATTAGCTTTGTTGCCCTTCTTTGTACTCGCTCCATTTCCAGTACATCCTTCCTGAGGACTGGTGCCCAGAACTGGACAGCATACTCCAGGTGCGCCTGGACCAGAGCCTTGTAGAGTGGGAGAATTATCGTTTTATCTCTGGAGTTAATCCCCCTTTTAATGCATGCCAATATTCTGTTTGCTTTGTTAGCAGCAGCTTGGCATTGCATGCCATTGCTGAGCCTATCATCTACTAGGACCCCCAGGTCCTTTTCCATCCTAGATTCCCCCAGAGGTTCTCCCCCCAGTGTATAGATTGCATTCATATTTTTGCCACCAAATGCATTATTTTACATTTTTCTACATTGAACCTCATTAGCCATGTAGTCGCCCACCCCATTAATTTGTTCAGGTCTTTTTGCAAGGTTTCCACATCCTGCGGAGACGTTATTGCCCTGCTTAGCTTAGTATCGTCTGCAAATACAGAGATTGAACTGTTTATCCCATCCTCCAGGTCGTTTATGAACAAATTAAATAGGATTGGTCCCAGCACAGAACCCTGGGGAACCCCACTACCCACCCCTGACCATTCTGAGTACTCCCCATTTATCACCACCCTCTGAACTCACCCTTGTAGCCAGTTTTCAATCCATGTACTCACCCTATGGTCCATGCCAACAGACCTTATTTTGTACAGTAAACCTTTATGGGGAACTGTGTCAAATGCTTTTGGAAAATCCAGATACACCACGTCTACGGGCCTTCCTTTATCTAGATGGCAACTCACCTCCTCATAGAAGGTTAATAGATTGGTTTGGCAAGAACGATTCTTCATGAATCCATGCTGATTACTGCTAATGATACCGTTCTTATTACTAAAATCTTGTATATAGTCCCTTATCATCCCCTCCAAGAGTTTACATACTATTGATGTTAGGCTAACTGGTCTGTAATTCCCAGGGATGTATTTTGGGCCCTTTTTAAATATTGGTGCTACATTGGCTTTTCTCCAATCAGCTGGTACCATTCCAGTCAGTAGACTTTCTGTAAAAATTAGGAACAACGGTCTGGCAATCATTTGACTGAGTTCCCTAAGTACCCTCGGATGCAAGCCATCTGGTCCCGGTGATTTATTAATGTTAAGTTTCTCAAGTCTAATTTTGATTACATCTCAACATCTCACATCTCAACATAATTTCTTGCAAATCGCTGCAAGCACACTCAGTGGCACTCACACAGCCACACTTAATTTTAGTGGCACTTAATCGGCCACTCGTCTCCAGTGGTATTCATACAAGCCACTCATTATTTTCCATCTGTCTTTCTCCCTCAGGTCAGTCGAGTTCAGGTTCCGTCCTACACCAGGTTGGACGTTATTTCCCAGGTAAAAAAAAACCCCAATGATTGCTTCTTCACCAGGGCCAGTTGCATACAAAGGGCACAAAGGGGGAGTAAAAAAAAATGTTTTCGTTGCATTTATGTCACCCCTACTGCAGGTGTTCCCGGTCGACTGAGTTTCGATCCTAATCAGGACCCCGCTACTAGAGCGTCAGTCAGGTGCGTAGTTCACTGGTTTTTCTATCACTCTTCAGCACCCTTGCACAATACTGTTACTTCACATACATCATTGGACGTGCTCCCCAGACGTTAGTTCTGTCACATATGTCTATACATGACACTCTATTTTCAAAGGACGCCACTCAGAACAGGCCTCGCCATGGTCGACCAAAGAAGTTGAGTGCATGTGCTCAGCGTCATATCCAGAGGTTGTCTTTGGGAAATAGACGTATGAGTGCTGCCAGAATTGCTGCAGAGGTTGAGGGGGTGGGGGGTCAGCCTGCCAGTGCTCAGACCATACACCGCACACTGCATCAAATTGGTCTGCATGGCTGTTGTCCCAGAAGGAACCCTCTTCTAAAGATGATGCACAAGAAAGCCTGCAAACAGTTTGCTGAAGAAAAGCAGACTAAGGACATGGATTAGTGGAACCATGAGACCAAGAGAAACGTATTTGGTACAGATGGTGTCACGTGTGTGTGGGGGCAACCAGGTGAGGAGTACAAAGACAAGTGTGTCTTGCCTACAGTTAAGCATGGTGGTGGGAGTGTCATGGTCTGGGGCTGCATGAGTGCTGCCGGCACTGGAGAGCAACAGTTCATAGATGGAACCACGAATGCCAACATGTACTGTAACATACTGAAGCAGAGCATGATCCTCTCCCTTCGGAGACTTGGCTGCAGGGCAGTATTCCAACATAATGACCACAAACACACCTCCAAGACGATCACTGCCTTGCTAAAGAAGCTGAGGGTAAAGGTGATGGACTGGCCAAGCATGTCTCCAGACCAGGGCCGTCTTTAGCGCAGGGCAAACGGGGCACTTGCCCTGGGCCCAATCTTTGTTGGGGGGCCCGCGCTAGCCGTGAATTGGGGCCCCGATGACAGCTTTGCAGAGGGCACAGAGGACATGGGAGGATGTATTCCTCGCTAGCCAGCTGAGAGGGGGCGGGGCCAGGAGCTCCACTGACGCTCTGACCCCGCCCACGTGCAGCCTGTGTACTCGGAAAAGAGCTTCTGTAGTGAGAGCCAGTGATCGGAGTGGGAGTGTCAGTGGAGCTTCTGGCCCCGCCCCCTCTATACTGGCTGGTGAATACAGAGGTCTGGGGGCGGGGCCGGGAGCTCCAATGACACTCCCACTCCGATCACTGGCTCTCACTACAGGCACTCTATTCCCAGTACACAGGCTGCACGTGGGCGGGGTCAGAGCGTCAGTGGAGCTCCCGGCCCCGCCCCTCTCAGTTGGCTAGCGTGGAATACATCCTCCCATGTCCTCTGTGCGCTCTGCAAGGCTGTCATCGGGGCGACAATTCACGGGTGATGTGGGCCCCCCAACAAAGCATCAGTGGAGCTCCCAGCTGCTTTAGTGAGAGTAGAGAGTGGAAGCCCCGCCAACAGTCCTGAATGTATGTAGTGAGTTCGGCTGGCCAGGTATGTCCTTACAACCATAAAATGCCTGACTGTTTAAACCCTGAGCTGTGTTATTTAACTGTAAAGTTGTGCATTGCTGAAAGTTCTCTGACCATCCCCTGTATAATTTCTGCAGTCTCTGATTGTCTCCTGCAGTATGTCCGCAGCCTCTGAGTGTCTCCTGCAGTATGTCCGCAGTCTCTGATGGTCTCCTCCAGTATGTCCGCAGTCTCTGATGGTCTCCTGCAGTATGTCCGCAGTCTCTGATTGTCTCCTGCAGTATGTCCGCAGTCTCTGATTGTCTCCTGCAATATGTCTGCAGTCTCTGATTGTCTCCTGCAATATGTCTGCAGTCTCTGATTGTCTCCTGCAGTATGTCCGCAGTCTCTGTCTCCTGCAATATGTCCGCAGTCTGTGATTGTCTCCTGCAATATGTCCGCAGTCTCTGATTGTCTCCTGCAATATGTCCGCAGTCTCTGATTGTCTCCTGCAATATGTCTGCAGTCTCTGATTGTCTCCTGCAATATGTCCGCAGCTTCTGAGTGTCTCCTGCAGTATGTCTGCAGTCTCTGATTGTTTCCCGCAGTATGTCCGCAGTCTCTGGTAATCTCCTGCAGTATGTCCGCAGTCTCTGAGTGTCTCCTGCAGTATGTCCGCAGTCTCCGATTGTCTCCTGCAGTATGTCCGCAGTCTCTGATTGTCTCCTGCAGTATGTCCGCAGTCTCTGATTGTCTCCTGCAGTATGTACACAGTCTCTGATTGTCTCCTGCAGTATGTCCGCAGTCTCTGATTGTCTCCTGCAGTATGTCCGCAGCCTCTGAGTGTCTCCTGCAGTATGTCCGCAGCCTCTGAGTGTCTCCTGCAGTATGTCCGCAGTCTCTGGTAATCTCCTGCAGTACGTCCGCAGTCTCTGATTGTTTCCTGCAGTATGTCCGCAGTCTCTGATTGTTTCCTGCAGTATGTGTATTAATGTGCCCCTTTACTTGCTCAGTTATTTGGGATTGCTCCACTGCTCAGTGAGAGGTAATGATGTGCATGAACCTCTAGCAACCAATCAGCAAACAGTAGTGATCTGCTTTAATCTCTAGCAACCAATCAGTAAGTGCTAATGATGTGCTGTAACCCCTAGCAACCAATTAGTGAGCGCTAATAATGTACATTAACCTCTAGCAACCAATCGGCAAGCAGAAATTATGTGTTGTAACCTCTAGAAACCAGCCATTGAGCAGTAATGATAGTCTGTAACCTCTGGCAAACAATTGCAATCGCTGCGTGATCTGCTGCAGTAAACTGATTCTGAGTCTACCTGCTATTTTTTGTATGTCTTAGAATGGAGGGGGGCCCCAAGAAAATGTTTGCCCAGGGCCCAATCAAAATTAAAGACGGCCCTGCTCCAGACCTAAACCCTATTGAGCATCTGTACATTGTAGCAAGTGTCATTTCTTCAGTGTTTGTTCAAATATTTACAAAACGTGAGGGGTGTACTCACTTTTGTAAGATACTGTAGTTCTGCCACAACGGAACACTGTCAGCTCCTGTCTATGCCTATCATTCCTTTTCCTGTACTTCTCTTTTTCTTCCTCTCTGCGTTTTCTCTTTAGCACTCCGCTCTCTATCCTACGGCTATGTCTTTTCTTAACATGAGCACCCCCGCTTTTTGTCTTCTAGCCGGAGCCATGTCACAGGCTGGGACTCCACACCTGCCCCTCTGTCACCCTCCGTGTGCTCAGAGCATGGCAGCGTACAGTCCCTCAGGGGATGGACCATCCCAAAACTCATTTCTGAGCTGAGGCGCAGAGATATTCTCTTTCCCGCTACGGCCAGGAAGGAAGAGCTTTTCAGGCTCCCCTTCCCAACCCTACTTGCTGAAGCCGGGCCCAGCACCCAGCAGGCATCCCTTCAATCCATCTCCGGGGCCATTTCCCAGCTGCATTCTTTGGTCTCCTCCTTAACCGCAACAGTTTCGGACATCTAGACCAGAGTCACACTTTTGGCTCTCCCTGATCCAGTCTTGGTCCTGATGACAGCTTCTAAATTTGCAGGTACACCAGGCTCTACACCTATCGTCCTCACCGCTCATCCTGTCCCAGCCAGCGTCAGGAAGGATATACTAGAGGGCAAGGTCGTCAATTTGGCATCCCTGCTCATCTCAGCCCACGACTTAGCTGACAACAAATCTTACGCCTGGGGGGGACCTATCAGTAGTTGTCAAGTCGAAAGACCCAAGACCCCTGGCCTTCAGGATATTCAGAGATATCCTCTGTTCAACCAGCGCCAGCAGGAGGGAGGAGCTGGACTCATACCTTCATGCAGTGTTAGATCTTGCTTACAAATATGGTGGCTTGACTTCTACGACTACCATCGGTCGTTCTCAGCCAAAGCAACAGCAAGACTCACCCAGTTCCAGATCAGTACTGACTGGAGCGTCTCAGACATGGAACTGTTTTGTCGCCACTTTGCTGGTCTTCGTTCCCCACTCTGTGTGATTTGCCAATCTTCCGCCCACACAGCAAATTGGTGCTCTGAGACAGCCACAAGACGTCCCTTCAATTTTTCTCCCACCTCTGGCCTCAACCAGGGCCCGTCAGGCCCACCTCCACAGCAGCAGGTGGACAAGTTGGGGCAACCAGTCTTTTCAGTGGGGGGGGGGCACAGCGATATGCAACAACTTCAACGGAGGCAGGTGCTCCTTCAGCCAGTGCTGCCTACTGCACGTCTGTACTTCATGCCAGGCACACCCAAAGACCACTTGTCATCTAAAGCAGCTAAACAAATCCTGACTAAACCAGGTGGATGTCCGGTGGCTTGGCTTCTACCTCTCCACACACCCTAGCCCTTCACTGACCGTATTCCTGCTACAAGGCTTCACGGCAGGATTCCACACCGGCCTCATCACCTTACCCCTCTTCCCACACGAGTGCAAGAACCTGCAGTCAGTGGCCATCGATGCTCAGGCCATAGACACCCTTTTACAGACGGAGTTAGAAAAAAGGGTTCATCATCAGCCCCTTCTCACAGTCACCTTTCCAGATTTGGAGAGTCAGCCCTATTGGGCTTGTCAAGGGCAAGTTCACAAATAAACTCTGCTTAGTTTCAGGACTTATCTGCGCCTCATTTCTCACATATCCCTAGTCTGAACTGCCTGATACCTTCTGAGGAATTTTCGCTCACGTATGTGTCAGTCGACATGGCCATCCAGGCCATCATTAAGAAAGGCACCGGCGCCTGGCTATCCAAAGTGGATATCGCAGATGCCTTCAAACTCCTGCCTATTGAGCCATCACTCTTGCGGTAGCATGGCATCAAGTGGGGGGATTCTTACTATTTTGCCACCAAGCTGACCTTTGGCTCTAAAAGCAGCACGTGGCTGTTTGACATTTTCGCCCAGTCCCTCACTTGGATCCTATCACACCAGGCCCAGTGCCACAGAGTTATCCATTATCTCGACGATTTTCTGCTCATTGAATGGCCAGATATACCCCCGGTAGATCTGGACAAGCTAAGAGTGGTCTTCAACAATCCCAATGTACCTATAGCTGAACACAAAGTGGAAGGCCCGGCACATTCCATCACCATCTTAGGCATCGTCCTAGACATGCGGGTTATGCAGGATAGCCTGCCTTCTGACAAACTAGCCCGTGTTAGCTCGGTCCTTCACGATTTTACCCGGTCACAGGGGTGTACTAAAAGACAGCTGCAGTCCTTGATAGGAATGCTTAATTTCTCGATGAGGATCATTCCGCAGGGGCGATCGCTCATCTCACGGCTCTTGGTATTTCTCACTTGAGTACAGGACCCTGACCAAGTCCTGAGACTAGACCCAGCAGCCATAGGGGACTTAGCTATGTGGGACGAGTTTCTCACCAACTGGAATGGCATACCGATGTTTATTCCCTCAGTATCAGCCCAGTCGCCACAAGTAGTCACAGTCGCTGCAGCCTCCACAGGCTTTGCTGCTATTTTTGGTCACCACTGGTTCGCCAGTCCCTGGCCCCCAGAAATCTGCTTGATTCCTAGTTTCACTCAATCCTCATCTTTGTTCGAACTATATACCCCATCGTGGCAGCAGCCCATGTCTGGGGCTACACGTGGACAGGTCAGACAGTACTCTTCCCCACAGACAACCAGGCTACAGCTGACATTATTATTAAGGGTAGATCCAAGTCGCTCCCCGTCATGTCCTTCCTGCGCAAGCTGGTGCAATTATCTCTATATCACCAATTTACCATTTACTGTGAGCAGATCCCTGGCAAGTGCAATGCCGCAGCAGATGCACTGTCTCACTTCAATTTTTTTCTCATTCTTCCAGCAGGAATCAGGAGCCGACCCATCATCTATCCCACCTTGGTCTCAACCAACAATGGATTGAAGCCACATCTTGCCAATGCAACCCAGCTCATCAACCACTCGCTTTCTAGCAACACACTAAAGGCTTATCGCACAGCCTACTGCAGGTTCCTAGCCTCTTGTCCCAGAACCACAGCAGGCGACGTCACTCACGTCCTAGCCTTCATATCTTATTGCCATACACAGCTGACTCTCGCTCATAACACTATCAGGCTGTACCTAGCCGGTATTCAGCATTTCCTGCCCTTACAGCATCTCGGAGAGCCATCTGTGTTCACATCCCATACAGTGAAAGCCCCTCTGCGCAGAATTCAGAAGCAGCAGCCCGCTACCAATGGCAAACGAATTTCCCATCACAAGCGCTATCTTTAGGGGCATGTCCAAAATCCTTGCACGTTCCCCCTTTGGCCTCTTGCCCAGCCTGGTCATCCAGGCGGCCATCTACCTGGATTTGTACGGCTTCCTAAGACCTAGTGAGTTCACCTCTGGTAGTACCAGTAGTCAAGTACTGTACAGACACCTGCTGACTCGCTTCCCAAACCATTATGTCCTTCATCTTAAGGTCTCCAAAATGCAACTAATCGGAGTAGATATCAACTTTTTCAGGACCAGCAAAGCCTGGCGCCCAGTAACGACCCTTGACCGTCTGCTCTCTCACCTACCCAGTGAGTCAGTCTCCAGACCGTTACTGCCTTTTCCAGTCAAACCCCTGAGTGGCAGTCAGTTTATCAAACTTGTTAGGGTCCTACTGTTCAACTTAGGCCTAGACCACGGGTGGTATTCTGGACATTTCTTCTGGATCGGCGCAGCCTCAGCCACATCTCAGCTTGAAGTACCATGCAATCAAGAAGCTAGGCAGATGGAAGTCCGCCTGCTTCGCCAGATATATTCCGAACCCTCAAGTGGAGATGGCCCTAGCCTTCTCCAAGCTTGCTCAATGAGCTTAGAACCAATAAAGATATACTCTCTACCTACTTATTTTTGGCCCCTTTTCTTGGCTTACCTACCAGACAACCAAAAGCCACACCTCAGGTCTATTTAAGTTGTAAGTCCTGTTGCGTGTATATTTGTTCCACATCTGTCTCGGTCTTAGGGCCACAATCATAAATTAGAAGGCCAGTATGGTTGCCTGAATTTATGGGAGGAGCCTGATGGGTATTTAAGCTCACCACTCACCCCAATTTGACAAAATCTGGGGGTCTTGGGATAGTTCGTAATAAGGGGCGCAACTTTCGTCCATCGAGTCCTGAAATCTCTGACTCTACTTACAGAGACTCGCCACCCCCCCCCCATTCTTCCCAGGTATATAGTAAATTGATATCCTCTGGAGTTTCCTGACCATACTTATAAACCCTAAATCAGCTTTGCCTTATATGTATGACCTCTGTATATGTTTTTGCTATGCTTATAAGTTGATGTACATTCTTTATATTAAAGATGTGCAGTACACTTCTGTGTCCTGTCTTTGTGGACATTTTTTTTTGTGTTTTAAAACTTCGATTCATTCCTGTACTCAAACGTTCTGTAATCTTTTCATTGAAAAATTTAATAAAAATACAATTAAAAAAAAAAAAAGCTCACCACTCACCCTTGCTCTGTGTTCGGTTCCAGTGCGCGATACCCTCCCTCCCATTCCCCTTCTACCGCATTTCTCAGCACATTCTCCTCCACAATCATCCATTACTTATCTTGGGTATGGCCCCTTTTCTTGGCTTACCTACCAGATGACCAAAGGCCACACTTCAGGTCTATTTATGTTGTAAGTCTTGTCGCGTGTTTATGTGATCCACATCTGTCTCGGTCTTAGGATCTCACAAGAGTACACCCCTCACATTTTTGTAAATATTTTATTATATCTTTTCATGTGACATCACTGAAGAAATGACACTTTGCTACAATGTAAAGTAGTGAGTGTACAGCTTGTATAACAGTGTAAATTTGCTGTCCTCTCAAAATAACTCAACACACAGTCATTAATGTCTAAACCGCTGGCAACAAAAGTGAGTATACCCCTAAGTGAAAATGACTAAATTCCACTCAGAACAGGCCTGGTCATGGTCAACTAAAGAAGATGAGTGCACATGCTCAGCGTCATATCCAGAGGTTGTCTTTGGGAAATAGACGTATGAGTGCTGCCAGCATTGCTGCAGAGGTTGAAGGGGTGGGGGGTCAGTCTGTCAGTGCTCAGACCATACGCTGCACACTGCATCACATTGGTCTGCATGGCTGTCGTCCCAGAAGGAAGCCTCTTCTAAAGATGATGCACAAGAAAGCCCACAAACAGTTTGCTTAAGACAAGCAGACTAAGAACATGGATTACAGGAACCATGTCCTGTGGTCTGATGATACCAAGATAAACTTATTTGGTTCAGATGGTGTCAAGAGTGTGTGGTTAAATAAAGAAGAAACTCCTGCGCTGTCAGAAATACCTATGCTAAGGGGCACTGCTGCAACACCTAAAATGGCTGATCCAAACAGACAAAAGTCGTATGAATAAAGTGAGTGGTGATTGCGCTGTGATAAAAAGGGGAAGGGGGGAAGAGGAAGGGGAAGGAGCTAACTCAAATGTATAGAGAGGTGAGTGAAAAAATTAAAATTTTTTTTACAAAAGGTATAATGAGCATGAGGGCTAGTATCATACTAGCACATGAAAAATATTGTAGATACTGAAACAAAAGAAAAGAAAATTCTCAGTGCAAAAGGGCTAGTATCATACTAGCACATATGTGGTAACTCAGCAAATACTTATTAAAAGAAAAATCTCAGTGCAAAAGGGCTAGTATCATACTAGCACATATGTGGTAACTCAGCAAATACTTATTCATGACTCCAAGTAAATAAATAAATGGTGAACAATCCCACCACCTTGTAGTACAAAGTGCTCAAACAATGAGTCATCAGTTCCAGAAAGGCAAAATGAAAAAATTATACAAAATATAACAGTATAATGAAATGTAATAAAGTGCAGTCTCATGGGCACTAAATCCGAATAGACTGAGGAGACAAAATTGCCTAAAACGTATAAAAAGCTATAAATGAGTGACAAATACAGTGTGGGTACAAAAAAAAAAAAAAAGAACCAAATAAAAATATATAAATCAAGAAAAGTGCATGTGCATGAGGGCTAGTATCATACTAGCACATAAAAAATATAAAAAATATATTGTAAATACTGAAACAAAAAAAAAACAAAAAAGAAATCTCAGTGCAAAAGGGCTAGTATCATACTAGCACATATGTGGTAACTCAGCAAATTCTTATTAGTGACTCCAAGTAAATAAATAAATGGTGAACAGTCCCACCACCTTGTAGTACAAAGTGCTCAAACAATGAGTCATCAGTTCCAAAAAAGGCAAGTCCACAAGCCAAAGGAAAGGGAAAAAAGTCTTCAGTGGGGACACCTCTGTGCTCGCAAGCAGCTCACCTTACTGCTGCAAGACAACAGCTTGTAATCCAATAACAAATCACCAGCAGGCAAGGGTCCCATCCAGTAGTTCAGGCGATTTGGATGGTGGGTGTGCAGGATGGTATATAAAAAACATAAGCAGACAGTATATAGTATAACTCCGTGGCGGCCAGAGTGGAAAAAGGGGACAGGACACAGAAGGGGATGCACTAACTTTTGTAAAATGAGTGTGGGCGTCAATCCAATGAACACCGAGTTTGTATACCTCAAAAGGGTGTCTTCAAACCGTCCCCATTTCCTCAATGCTCGTCACAATGGGATGAATATATGTGGAGTGTTGGAAGAGAGTGCACATAGCGTGATCCCGTATATAAATCAGTTTATTAGGTTAAAAACAACATGGTACACTTACATTTAGCAGAAGGTTATAGTAAAAAACATCCACGAGCACCAAGCTCGTATCCTATCGTCAGTCTGTGACAGTTCACGTGCTCCAATCCTGATGCGTATCGTCACGTCACGTGACTTCATTATACTGTTATATTTTGTATAATTTTTTCATTTTGCCTTTCTGGAACTGATGACTCATTGTTTGACCACTTTGTACTACAAGGTGGTGGGATTGTTCACCATTTATTTATTTACTTGGAGTCACCAATAAGTATTTGCTGAGTTACCACACATGTGCTAGTATGATACTAGCCCTTTTGCACTGAGATTTTTCTTTTAATAAGTATTTGCTGAGTTACCACATATGTGCTAGTATGATACTAGCCCTTTTGCACTGAGAATTTTCTTTTAATAAGTATTTGCTGAGTTACCACATATGTGCTAGTATGATACTAGCCCTTTTGCACTGAGAATTTTCTTTTCTTTTGTTTCAGTATCTACAATATTTTTCATGTGCTAGTATGATACTAGCCCTCATGCTCATTATACCTTTTGTAAAAAAAAAAAAATTCATTTTTTCACTCACCTCTCTATACATTTGAGTTAGCCCCTTCCCCTTCCTCTTCCCCCCTTCCCCTTGTTATCACAGCGCAATCACCACTCACTTTATTCAAGAGTGTGTGGTGGTAACCAAGTGAGTAGTACAAAGACAAGTGTGTCTTGCCTACAGTTAAGCATGGTGTTGGGAGTGTCATGGTCTGAGGCTGCACGAGTGCTGCCTGCACTGGGGAGCTACAGTTCATTGAGGGAACCATGAATGCCAACATGTACTGTGACATACTGAAGCAGAGCATGATCCCCTCCCTTCGGAGACTGGGCAGCAGGGCAGTATTCCAACATGATAACGATCCCAAACACACCTCCAAGACGACCACTGCCTTGCTAAAGAAGCTGAGGGTAAAGGTGATGGACTGGCCAAGCATGTCTCCAGACCTAAACCCTATTGGGCATCTTTGGGGCATCCTCAAATGGAAGGTGGAGGAGCGCAAGGGCTCTAACATCCACCAGCTCCATGATGTTGTCATGGAGGAGTAGAAGAGGACTCCAGTGGCAACCTATGAAGCTCTGGTGAACTCCATGCCCAAGAGGGTTAAGGCAGTGCTGGAAAATAATGGTGGCCACACAAGATATTGACACTTTGGGCCCAATTTGGACATTTTCACTTAGGGGTGTACTCACTTTTGCTGCCAGCGGTTTAAACATTATTGGCTGTGTGTTGAGTTATTTTGAGTGGACAGCAAATTTACACTGTTATACAAGCTGTATACGCACTACTTTACATTGTAGCAAAGTGTAATTTCTTCAGTGTTGTCACATGAAAAGATATAATAAAATATTTACAAAAATGTGAGGGGTGTACTCACTTTTGTGAGATACTGTGTTATATATATATATATATATATATATATATATAGATATATATATATATATATATCTATATATATATATATATATATAGAGAGAGAGAGAGAGAGAGAGAGAGAGAGAGAGAGAGAGAGAGAGAGAGAGAGAGAGAGAGAGAGAGAGAGAGAGAGAGAGAGAGAGAGAGAGAGAGAGAGAGAGAGAGAGAGAGATATCTATATATATATAGATATATCTATATATACACATACATACACACACACAGTGCATCCGGAAAATATTCACAGCACTTTACTTTTTCCACATTTTATGTTACAGCCTTATTCCAAAATGGATTAAATTTATTATTTTCCTCAAAATTCTACAAACAATACCCCATGATGACAACACGAAAAAACCTTGTTTTGAATCTTTGCAGATTTATTAAAAATAAAAAACAAAAAAAAGCACAAGTACATACGTAGTAGCTTTTGCTCAATACTTTGTTGAAGCACCTTTAGCACCAATTACAGCCTCAAGTCTTTTTAAGTATGATGCTACAAGCTTGGCACACCTATTTTTGGGCAAATTCTCCAATTCTTCTTTATAAGACCTCTCAGGCTCCAGCAGGTTGAATGGGGAGCGTCAATGCACAGCCATTTTCAGATCTCTCCAGAGATGTTCAATTGGGTTCAAGTCTGGGCTCTGGCTGGGCCACTCAAGGACATTCACTGGATTGTCTAGTAGCCACTTTGTTACATTGGCTGTGTGCTTAGGGTCGTTGTCCCGTTGGAAAAAGAACTTTCATCCCAGTTTGAGGTCCAGAGCGCTCTGGAGCAGGTTTTCATTAAGGATTATATTGCTGCATTCATCTTTCCCTCGATCCCGACTAGTCTCCCAGTTTCAGCCACTGAAACATCCCCACAGCATGATGCTGCCACCACCATGCTTCACTGTAGGGATGGTATTGGCCAGGTTATGAGTGGTGCCTGGTTTCCTCCAGATATGACGCTTGCCATTCAGGCCAAAGAGTTCAATCATCTTTTCATCAGACCAGAGAATTTTGTTTCTCATGGTCTGAGAGTCTTTCAGGTGCCTTTTGGTGAACTTCAGGTGGGCTGTCATGTGCCTTTTACTGAGGAGTGGCTTCCGTCTGGCCACTCTACCATACAGGCCTGATTGGTGGAGTGCTGCAGAAATGGTTGTTCTTTTGGAAGGTTCTCCTCTCTCCACAGAGAAACGCTGGAGCTCTCTCAGAGTGACCATTGGGTTCTTGGTCACCTCCCTGACTAAGGCTCTTCTCCCCCGATTGCTCAGTTTGGTCGGGCGGCCCACTCTAGGAAGAGTCCTGGTGGTTCCAAACATCTTCCATTTACGGATGATGGAGGCCACTGTGCTCATTGGGACCTTCAATGCTGCAGAAATCTTTATGTACCCTTCCCCAGATCTGTGCCTCAAAACAATCCTGTCTCAGAGGTCTACAGACAATTCCTTAGACAGCATGGCTTGGTTTGTGCTCTGACATGCACTGGTAACTGTGGGACCTTATATAGACAGGTGTGTGCCTTTCCAAATCATGTCCAATCAATTGAATTTACCACAGGTGGACTCCAATCAACTTGTAGGAACTTCTCAAGGATGATCATTGGAAACAAGATGCACCTGAGCTTAATTTTAAGTGTCATGGCAAAGGCTGTGAATACTTCTGTACATGTGATTTTTTTAGTTTTTTATTTTTAATAAATGTGTAAAGATTTCAAACAAACTTCTTTCACATTGTCATTATGGGGTATTGTTTGTAGAATCTTGAGGAAAATAATGAACTTAATCCATTTTGGAATAAGGCTGTAGCACAACAAAATGTGGAAAAAGTGAAGCGCTGTGTGTGTGTGTGTGTGTGTGTGTGTATGTGTGCATATATATATATATATATATATATATATATATATATATATATATATATATATATATATGTGTATATATAATATCTTAGTGAACATATCTAACCTAAACAAACTGTATAATGTGCTTTCACAGTAAAGATAAAGTTTAGTAGAGTTTCTGCTCACCATTCGATGCCGTCCTTTGTAAATCTCTTCTGCCCATGTCAACTGGAGCTCTGGCTTCATTCTGTTCTGATCGGTTCACCATAGAAAGGACATCCACCACAGATCTAGGTGTCTAAGAGGCATATACCAAGGAATTCAATAACATATCTCTGTTGGCATCTACAATTTCTTCTTCGTTATAAAACTATACTTCACCTGTGCTTTCAGAATGTTTAAGGTATACCAGGTTATGTGCATGATAGGTAAAAAGGCAAATCTGCTGAGAATAACGCAGAACATTTACACATGGGTGCAGTTTATATGAGGGCCTGTCTATAAACTTTTATTTTCCTAATGTGTAAAAAAAATTTTAAAAAAAGGTCTATAACCTTGATTGCACTCTGTATATAAAATATCAATACACCCACATGTATTCCCAGATGCACACATATTACCATAGCTCCAAACTGTCCCTCATTCGAAGGGACTGTCTCTCTTTTGAAACCAAATCCATTTGTCCCCTGCGCAGCATAAGTTGTCCCTCTTTTATTCTGATGTGCAGAGCTCTATACAAAATTTACTATTCTACTTCCAAAAGTGTTTTGCTGCACTAAACTTTTTATCCAGCCTCTATATTACTGCATTTGTTATTTTCAAGAGCCAATATAAAGAAAAAATAGAGGTAAAAAAAGAACTTGTGTGGTTTAACCAATCATTTACTGCATATTATATTTTTGTGGTCTTTGTAACCAGGGCCATGGCAGGGACTTGTCCTTCTTGCACATACTGTGGGTTAAAAGGTGTTCCTCTTTATCCTTTCAGAAAGTAGAGGGGTATGCGTATCACTTCTGTAACCTGCCTCTTATAATCATTAAGAGAAAAACTGCAGAAAAAATGTCTATTACAGTCACACACTCATATTTGAACAGTACATGCAAAGTCTGATACATGACCTTCGCACTGAAGAGTATGCCCCTGGTGACGCGACAGTACAGAAGAGAATGCCCCCAGTGATGTCATGGCTTCCAGCAGAGCCAGAAGCCTTGGCGTCACTGCGCATGTGCGCCTGCTGGGAATTCTGGGTTGGATGCCATTTTACAAGATATATTTATGAAAGTGTTTTTAACCATTTTTTAATAAAGATATTCGTTGGATTTACACTATGTGGAGCCTTTTTTATTTACATACCATTTATTAACATTACTGCAGTGATGGAGAGTGGATGTTGATACCATTTGAGGAGCATGTATAGTGGCCCACTATACCCTTCCATATGCACATTTTGACTTAGAGAGTCACATTATGTTCAGTAAGCCTCAGTGTTTGTTGGTGGAGGACATGTGGTGATTTGTTCCACATATGATTATGAAGAGAATTCAGAGCAATTACCACTTTATTATAACACATTTTGTGTTTAAATGGTGGACTATTCACTACTTTGTGGGACCTTTTGTTGCATTTACCATTCATGTTATCACTATTTAGAGTGCTGCACTTGTGTATGAACATTGTAGTATACAGGCAGTCCCTGGGTTTATAAACAAGAGTAAGTATGAGTCATACTGTATGTAACTCGGGGACTACCTGTATAGTGTATCCTGTATTTAGGTGCTGGCTGCTCTTTTCACCTTTTTTTCAGATTTTTTTGTTCACAGCGCAGTGGATATATACACACTTGTTTTACGTGCACTGAAGAGTACTGTTGTTATGGAATAATGGATAGGCAGAATGGTCTGCTCTCTGTGTGTTTCTAGATTATATAATTTTCATAAACTTGATATAATCTTTTTAACAACGTTTAGATGAGCTTGCTTATAAAGTGATTGCAGAAAAGAAAACTACTCACAGTCACTGGTTGTCTTCTATGCTTGGTAGGTCAACTGGTTATATGGCTGCACAGGCAGTATGTATAGAAGTGAAATATCTCAGTTGCTAGACAGATACTATCTATTAAAATGTTACTTGATTTTTAAAACAGCAACAGATGTTCCTTTTATTCCCATGCACTATTTGTAGTAGTAGACTTCTGAAATTGAACAATCCTTTTTTGACTACCAACTGTAAGAAGATTATAATTGCAAGCTTTTGAGATAGCACAGTCATAGTGCCTAATAAAGAGGCCTGTGCTGTCTGGAAAGATTTTGGTTGTAACCTACTCAGCCAATAAAATGCATCATTCAACTTTAAATTTTAGTTTCAGCACTGTCTTTTATGATAATCTGTATCTAGATGCTTTATCACATTGGCTATAGATCTTACAGATATCGCTAGCTTCTAGCTAGCGTAAACAGTGATGTTCTTTAAGATGTCTGTTGAGCAGAGCAGGGAATGAAGCCATTAGAGGTGGAGTGGTAGTGGGATGCTGGAACACTCTCTGTGTTCCTACACCCAGCACTGATTTGCAGTTTGAAGACAGTACTGTCATTTGAAGTGATCTCCACCTGACAGCAGAAGTATTGTTCTGGCCTGACGTCATCAGAGAGAGTGTAGTGCTGGAGCATGGTTGTTATTGTGGTAACTGTCATTGACTCTGGGGATTTATAGAAAAGAATTTAATCCGGATGGCCGCACTCCAACAAAGATTTCTTTATTGGGTAAAAACCATACAGCAAAAGATGAAATCAACAGCTGACATGTTTCACACCGTAACTACTGGTGCTTACTCATAGATAGCTATGAGTAAGCACCAGTAGTTACAGTGTGAAACATGTCAGCTGTTGATTTCATCTTTTGCTGTATGGTTTTTCAACCAATAAAGCATTGTTGGAGTGCGGCCATCTGAACTGAATTCTTTTCTATATGCTACTTTGCATACTGAGCCAGCACCATTATTTGAGAAGATTTTTTGTGACCCAGACACCTCGAGCGGGTTCTTTTCCCTAATTCTGGGGATTATTATTGTGGTACTGTCACCAATGCTGGGGGTTATTACAGAATTACTGTAACCGACACCAACAATAGGGCTTATTTTACTCCCACTTTCTCTTCAGTGTGTGTGTACAAAACAAAAATATACTAGGACTAGCATTTTTAAGCATTGAGGTGTGCTAGAGCCCATTCATTTTGAAAATTAGTTGCTATTGTTTGGCCCTCAGGGAGTGTTAGGGGCTCGTCTTGGGGTCTTCTGTAACTGTCAAGTTGACCACCACTGCTCTATGGTATTTCACCTTTACAAGCAGTAGACAGTAGACACTCCCAGGAGGGAGGGAACTGTGCATTGATGACAGTTGTCAACTGCCAATGCACCACCTGGCTCGACAAACTTTGAATTATTTAAAGGAGCTGGGTGGAGAATTGTAAGCCAAACAATGCCTGCATCCAGTCAGATGCAATCACTGTTCTGGTGGGAGAGATTTTTCCAATCCACACTGTTTACGTGGATGGGGAACTGACTGAATTTTCATTTAGTCCACAAGGATAAACAAGAAAAATCTAAATTTACATGCCTATTTAAGTGGTCACCTATTTAAATACACAATAACCTTTTTGAAAATGTTACTCAGCTATAACTCTCGCTTTTATGAGCAAATAGATTCTGGAGCTCCCAGTAATTATGGGTGGACTCTCCATGACAAATCTCTAAATCAATTTTTTTGATACCCCCAAATGCATACCATGTGAGAGTAGAATAATGACATTTTCTTACCATGTTCATGGAATCCCTTTGGCTTGGGGCTGAACGAGCAGATGTATAGTTCTGAGCCTGAGCCACTGGGCCTGTCTGTGCTCTGCTGGCATCAATCTGCTCCTTCCATGTGGGTACTCGTACATTTAGCAATCCCTGTGCCTGCATGTGCAAAATAAAATATAGGCTAATGAAGATCAAAGTGGTTCTAAAGGTAGAAGGATTTTTTACCTTATTGCATTCTCTGTATTATGGTAAAAATCCTTCTGTGCTTAATGTCCCTGTCAGCCCTACCATATGCTTACCTGAGCCCAATATTGATCCAGCGCTGTGCCTTAGAGCAGTGGCTCTCTCCTTCCTCACAGCAGCGGGAGCCATTGGGTCCTGCTGCTGTCAATCAAATCCTGTGATGAGGAAGCAAGGGGTGGGGCCAAGCCACGCTGTCTGTGTCTATGGAAGAAGTCAGTGTGGCTCGAGATTGAGCCTGCAGTTCCACAAAAGGAAGCAGCTTCCTATGGTGGCACACCAAGAAGAGGAGAAGCCAAGAGCGCTGGCAGGGCACCCGCAAAGGATCAGTGCTGCTCTGGACGAAAACATTGTACAGAGCAGGTAAGTATAACACGTGTATTACCGTATTTATATGCCAATATTTTATTTTACCAAGGGGGTCCGCCCGGGAGCCACACATTGGGGGGGGGGGGTGTCAGGCCAGCCGCCCACCTCTCCTGGCCCTGGGACAGCGCTACCTGCATAGTCTAGAGTTAAGAAAAAAATCCACTTACCAGCCCCTTCTCCTACACTGCTTCTCCTGTTTCACTGTCATTGTAAAACAAAGTTTCTAAATACCTCAATAGCTCAGTTTTTTTCTGGCTGCTCTCCTCCTCCCGCTCCTTCTCCTCCTTCAAGTGTAGGTTTAGATTGGAGAAGGAGAGCGGTCACCATCCATGAAATGTCAGAGGAGAGCAGTCACATGACCGGGTCAGTGAAAGAACGGCGCAAATTGAGGTATTTAGAAGCTTCATTTTACAATAACAATGACACAGGAGAAGCGGTGTACAAGGGGCTGGTAGTGATTTTTTTCTTAACTGTAGAGTATGCTGGCAGTGCTGTCCCAGGAAACTGAGGGTCTCCTGGGAGTGCAGGGGGGCTGTGTATTGAGCACAGGTGGGGGGCTGTGTAATGTGCAGAGGGAGGGGGGCTGGAAAAATGTTTTCCTTTAAACTTCCCTCTTAAAATTGGGGTGCGTATTATACGCCGATAAAAACAGTACTTAAAAATGTTTTTTTTAAAAATGACCCTTTACAATCACTTCAAGGTATTAGCTGGCTCCCTGTTTGTTGCATAGATAGACAATACATTAGATTATTATAAATGTTATTTCTCACAATTGTAAATAAAAGAACATTTTCAACTTATCATGCGAGCAGCTGTGACTATATAAAAGTATATTAGCTACTGTATGTAAAACAGCGCACAGTGCAATTCATAAAACATACTGTTCAAAGTGCTAATAAATCAATGAATGAATAAAACTTTGGTGCAAAGTGCAACATGTGATAAACGAGTTCAATAAAGTGCAATTACTTCGTCCCAAAGTCCTAGACTAATGTGACCAGTTAACTAAGCTGGCCATACACTGATCAATGGACAAATTCTGATCAGTGTGTGGCCATCCCTTGCCTGACGAAAGTCGATCTATTGATCAACTTCTATTGAAGAGACATGCTAGAAAACTTGATCAGCAATGGCTGCAGCCACTGATCAGTGTATTCAGAAAGCGGTGGGAGTGGAGCTGCTTAGCAGCACAGTAAGAACGTTATTGTGGGGCGAGCGGGACCAGCACTACGTAAAGAGACCTGTTGGTAAGCTTCCATTTTGGGACAGCGACAATTTCCCTTATTCTGGGCCTCTCTGGACTTAGCTGTGACTTGAGTAAGAGATGCTGAAGAAACATTAGCATTCCTTTTCTCTTCAGGGGCAAACAAATGAGTTTCAGGTCTGCAGTCATAGGATAGAAGAATAGTGCACAGCATTTTCTTATGCAAAACATTGTGAGCACATCAGCACCCCCTCTCCTTCAACACACTATAATTTGGAGCACGCATTGTATGTATTTGAGACAATGTCAATCTTTCAGTAAAAAAAACATAAAATAAAGTGTTTCATTGATGTGTACAGTGAATAATATTTGAATGTACTGTGTGGGCTTATTGCTGTATGGCTACAGGCAGTCTGAAATAATAGGAAAGTTGCCTTTCAATATGCCCAATTGGTCATCTGGTCTTTTGGAGATGGTAAAGCACAGCCAATACCTGTGGAAAGTGAACTTAGCAGCTGGCTTGATTAGGAAGCTAGTGATGGCCAAGACAAGGAGGGTCAACCAGCCTGGTGATGGTGAAGTCCCTCATCTGGACCATGCGTCTTGTACCTTGTGACTGTGGCTTTTATGCAAAGTAGTTGGAAATTATTTTCTCTGTTCCCTGCTGATTCACTGTAATAAGGCACAATATGGTAATCATGTGAATAGCGGATGTTCATATTATATGAATAACATTTATGGATTTTATAAATGATATAGGATCTGGAATTAAAAGTACCATTTCAGTCTTTGCAGATGACACTAAGCTATGCAGTGGAATAACGTCCTTACAAGATGGCTCCAATTTACAAGCCAACCTCAATGCACTGTTTAATTGGACAACTGTGTGGCAAATGAGGTTTAATGTTGATAAATGTAAAATTATGCACTTGGAGGCTAAGAATATGCATACATCATACATATGGGGGGGGGGGGGGATAGAACTTGGGAAATCAATGGTGGAGAAGGATCCGGGTGTTCTGGTAGATCATAAGCTTAATAGCATGCAATGCCAAGCTGCAGTTTCCAAAGCAAACAAAATCTTTTCTGGACTGCAGAGAGAGAGAGATATAATTTTGCCCCTAAATAAATCATCAGTAAGGCCTCATCTGGAATATGCATTTCAGTTTTGGGCACCAGTTCTCAAAAAGGATATTGAGGGACCGAAGAAAGAGCAGAGAAGGGCAACTAAATTGAAAAGGTACATGGAGGAGCTCAGCTATGAGGAATGATTAGACAAATTGAATTTATTCTCTCTTGAGAAGAGGAGATTAAGGGGGGATATGATCAACATGTATATATACCGTATGTATGTATATAAACATATATATAAGTGGTCCATATAGTGTACTTAGTGGAGTTATTCCCTTTAAGGTCATTAGGAATGGATTGTGTATATAGAATTGTATGATTCTTTTTTATATAATGATTTTTTCCCTCCTTTTATTGGTTGAACTAGATGGACTTGTGTCTTTTTTTCAACCAGACTAACTATGTAATAGTAAATGAGGTTTAATTACAGAGGACAAGGAGGCACTATTTATGTCTGGAGGAAAAGAGATCTAATTTCCAAATACAGAAAGGCTTCTTCACAGTGATGCCCCGTACACACGGTCGGATTTTCCGACGAAATGTGTGATAGGACCTTGTTGTCGGAAATTCCGACCGTGTGTGGGCTCCATCACACTTTTTCCATCGGATTTTCCGACACACAAAGTTTGAGAGCAGGCTATAAAATTTTCCGACAACAAAATCCATTGACAAAAATTCCGATCGTGTGTACACAAATCCGATGCACAAAGTGCCACGCATGCTCAGAATAAATAAAGAGATGAAAGCTATTGGCTACTGCCCCGTTTATAGTCCCGACGTACGTGTTTTACGTCACCGCGTTCAGAACGATCGGATTTTCCGACAACTTTGTGTGACCGCGTGTATGTAAGACAAGTTTGAGCCAATATCCGTCGGAAAAAATCCTAGGATTTTGTTGTCAGAATGTCCGATCAATGTCCGACCGTGTGTACGGGGCATAAGAGTTGTGAAAATGTGCAATAGACTCCCTCAAGAGCAGGCTCTGGCCAGCTCAGTAGGTTATTTTAAGAAAGGCATTAATTCCTAAATGCACATAATATAACTGGATACTAATATTTATAGGTAAAGTTGCCAAGGAATAGCCAATTGCCTCTTGGAAGATCAGGAAGGAATGTCTTTCCATCGCTGGAGCAAATTGGATGATGCGTTATTGGGGTTTTTTTTTTGCCTCCCTCTGGATCAGTTGTGGTTGTTGAATAGTGTTATATGGAGGTTTTCTATTTGTGTGTGTTTGGTTTTGAGTTCGTTTTTCTCTGTTGGTTGAACTTGATTGACTTGTGTCTTTTTTTCAACCAGATTAACTATGTAACACTTCTCTTGAGGGTATAATCATATTCTCATATTTACCTGTATGTGGACTGCCTATTGTTACTCTTCCATGTAATGTTATTAACCACTTGCTTACTGGGCATTTAAACCCCCCCCCCTGCCCAGACCAATTTTCAGCGCAGTCCCTCTTTGAACGACAATTGAGCGGTCATGCAACACTGTACCCAAATTAGATTTTTATCTTTTTTCCCCAGAAATAGAGCTTTATTTTGGTGGTATTTGATCACCTCTTTTTTTTATTTTTTGTTAAAAAAATGAAAAAAGACTGAAAATTTTGAAAAAAAATACAAAGCTGTTTTCTATTTTGTTATAAAGTTTTGCAAACAGGTAATTTTTCTCCTTCAGTGATGTACGCTGATGAGGCTGCACTGATGGGCACCGATAGGCTGCATTGATGGGCACTGATGGGCACAGATAGGCGGCACTGGTGGGAACTGATGAGGTGGCACTAGTGGGCACTGATAGGTGGCACTGGTGGGCAATGAGAGGTGGCACTGGTGGGCGGCACTGAAAGGCATTGAGAGGTGGCACTAAAGGGCACTAATAGGTGGCACTGATAGCTGCCACTGATGGGCACTGATAGGTGGCAGTGATGGGCACTGATGGGTGGCAGTGATGGACAGTGATGGGCACTGGTAGGTGACACCAATGAGGGGTTGATTGGCACCACTGGTGGGCATGGATAGGTGGCACTCGTGGGCATTGATAGGCGGCACTGATATACACTGGTGGGCACAGATTGGTGGCACTGATATGCGCTGTGGCCACTGGCAGGTGGCACTGGCAGGATGCACAGATGAAGTGGCTGTGCCTCTTCCTCTTCGGACCAATGTCCCTTACACAGAAGCCAGTGATCAGCATTTTTTTCTGGAACCTGAGAGCGTGTGAGAGGGCCGTCCACCTCCACCGTTGACTGTTTGGCTATCGGTGACTGCGACCCAAAAGACTACTTGACCGATTGGAGATCGAAGGGTGAACCCTTGGAGAGATTGTACTGGAGGTCTCCTCCACAAGCTCCGATAGACGCACAGCTATATGGCCGGTACGTCCCACTGGTTCTGGTAAGAGTACTCTACTCTAGATGTCCTGTCGTGTTGTCCATGTTTGATATGCTTCCTAGTCTCCAGTCAACATCATGGGTTCATGTACTCCAGCTGTCTGAGAAGACTTCCTTTATGTACTGACTCCAGTTCTTGATTGCAGTCCGTGGAGCTTAATACAGTGTTATTGGACACTTTTACATTTTTTAGTGGTCTCTGGACTTTTATTTCCACCTCACTAGTGCCTATGTCTATGTAGACTAATATTTTATTGTATTTGTTTTTTCACCTATCATATATTTGATTTACACACTTTTTAGCGCTGCACTTATTTTGTTTATATTTTACGAAACTTGGTTTGTTTGTGTGCTAGCAGCTTTTTATCACCTGTACACATTTATTTTTGGGGTCAGCGCAACTTGTTTTTCACATCACATCCTGGCAATGTAGGTCTGCGCTGTAGCTGATATAGCGAGGATGAGAACAGGTTAAAAGGAAGAAACTATTGCATAGACAATGATTAAGCACATGATACTGTGTGAAACACATCTGCCTTGATGCCTTGATTTTCGTTTTTCCTGTGGTCTGTCACTTGGATGGATCAATAAAGGACTCATATTCATCATCTTGGAGTGCAGCCGTTTCTTCCTTTTTGCAGTTTGTACAGCGGGCGGCCCGTGGCTAGCACCCTTGAGAGGAGTCCTTCAATTCACTTTACTCACCTATTTATCTGGATTTACCCACCTGAGCAGTGTTTGTTTCATCCCATGTAATGCTATTGCCAGAGAGCCAGTCTAGACACTACCTCAAAGTGTATTACTATTGTGACAGATGATGTGCAGTCATTTACTCTAATGAAGATAGAGCTGTGCTCTATGAGCATCGCTGTATATACAGGTAGGGCCGCCATCAGGGGTTACAGCCGATACAACTGTAAGGAGCTCGTCCGGACCAGAAGACGGCAGGATGGGTGAAGGGGAGCCGTGTTGTGCACTATAGAAACGATCTTGCAGCTTCTGTTGCTCTCTGTGTTATCAAGCTCTTTACTGCCACCTCTATCTACTATGTGCATATGCACCCCTCATGTGATCTGCCTGTACTGTGCTCCGTGTCAGCAACATGTCAGCTTTGTGAAAACGAGCTGGGACTAGTTAGGAAGATTTCCTTTACAAGTAGGGGCTGTGAAGGAAAGGGAGGGGGGCTGTTTGTGTACAGGGAGGGGCCATAGGCTTGTGTGTTTACAGATTTGTGTATGTGTGGGCTGATATATATACAGGTGGGGGGCTGACATATTTACAGGTTTGGGGGGGCTGACATATATACAGGTGTGTGTGGGTGGGGGAGCTGACATATATACAGGTGTGAGAGGGGCTGGCATATATACAGGTGTGGGGCTGACATATATACAGGTGTGAGGGGGCTGGCACATATATAGGTATGTGTGTGGGGGGGGCTGACATATATACAGGTGTGAGGGGGGCTGGCATATATACAGGATTGAGGGGGGCTGGCATATATACAGGATTGAGGGGGGCTGACATATATACAGGATTGGGGGGGCTGAGTGCGTACAGGTGAGTTGGCCTGTGTGCGGATTCAGTGGGATGGCCCGTGGGCAAGCCCTAGGGAATGTTGGTGGTCAGGCTCGGAGGGGCCCAGGCCTAAAGCTTATTCCTGATGGCTGCCCTGTATACAGGTGCAAGCTTTGGCCCACCCAGCAATGGAAAAATGACACAGGGACAAATTCAACAAGAAATGTCAAAAAGGCTGTGTGACTGTTCTAACTTACCCGACTGTGGTACTGCATGAAAGAGTTGCAAAGTTGTAAGTGCTTCTCTGCCAGAAAGCGATACCTTCGCTTCTCTTCCAGCTCTGCCGCTCGTTGGCTCTCTTTTACAAAGGACAACATGTCTGTATGCAACATGTTTACTCTCTCCTGGAAAAATACATGGAGCATGGTTTAAATGACAGGGTAAAGAAAGAAATTAAAGACACAAGCAGTAAGAAACGACAGTTTAGAGCAGGGTTTTTCAACCAGGGTTCCATGGAACTCTAGGGTTCCTCTAGAGAGGTTGCTAGGGGTTCCTTGAGCAATTTCTGCCTGTCAGATAAGTTCCCATTGACACCATTGATCTTGCCATTCTTCCCACTGACCATAACACTTATATATGGGTGGTAGATGTAGTAATTTTTAATTAGGGGTTCCCTGAGACCAGAAATTTGTTTTCAAGGGTTCCTCTGTGTTGAAAAGGTTGAGAAAGGCCGGTTTAGAGAGATACATGACATAAATCTAATTAAGTAGATATGTTTACAATAGGAAACTCACATTGGAGGAATGAAAGGGGGGCAACCATTTTTGCATAATTAGAAATAGGGTCTAAGAATCTTGTTTTATGATCCTGCCAAGGATACATTATATACTCAATTGCTTTCTCAATATTTTAAGCACCAGGCCTAAAAAACATATAAATTTGAAAATTAACACATTAATACTTGGTTACATTGTTAAGCAGTACTTTGGAGTTCACGCTAATATCACGCTTTGCTCACGCTAATATCCGCATTGATGTGAGCTTAATACACATTGTGATGCATTTTGTAAAGTCTCTATCTGAACGGATTTAAATTATAATATGCAGTTTTTTGTAATCTCAACAAACTCATACATATTAAGGGATGACAATATAGGGATAACACTACACAAAGAAGTCAGAGTGCTGAGATCCTGAACTGTCACAAACAGAACTGTAAGGCTTGGTTTGCATATGTCCGGCCGTGGTTTCCCTGCATTTTTTAAAAGGAGTCCGGTGTAGTTTTCAGAGGCAAATTTTTTCATGAAATCGCACCTGAGCCGGACTGTAAAACGCACAGGACTCTTTTTAAAAAACAGACTGCGGCCGGCCCACAGATATGTAAACCAGCTCCATAGAGAAGGTTGCCTGTTTCATTAAGAAATCAGGCTTTTATTTTGTTCTATTTTTAAGAATTTTTAAGAAATATTTGCCTAAAATATAATATAATTAAATATATATGGGATTTTAGAGTACCGTATATACTCGAGTATAATTCGAGATTTTCAGCCCTTTTTTTTTGAGCTGAAAGTGCCCCCCTCGACTTATACTCGAGTCACCGCCGTCTGCCTACATGATCAGCGTGTCATGCAGGCAGACGGCGGCCAGCGTGTGCTATTACTATTCGGCGACCATTCACTGTTCAAAAGCCGCACCTCCTCCTCGTCTGTGATAGGCAAAGAACTCCTTTTCCCAGCAGTCAGTGTACAGCCTACCATGGACATTCTCACATCCTCGTCCGTGGTATGAGGATGAGAGAATGCCCGTGATAGGCTGACCACTGGGAAATGGCGTTTTCTGCCTATCATGGACGAGGAGGAGGCGCAGCTTTTGAACAATGAATGGCCGCCAAGCTGATCGGTGCAGAGCGGCACACGGAGGCATGCACAGGACACAGGTAGGATGCACACATACACAGGACACATGCACACATACACAGGACACATACACATGACACATGCACAGGACACATACACATGACACATGCACATATACACAGGACACATGACACATGCACATATACACAGGACACATGCACATATACACAGGACATATACACAGGGCACATGCACAGGAAACAGGGAGGTATACAGCTGCAGATGGGCATTGTTGACCCTCTAGCTGCTGCATTTCTCACCCTCATCTTATACTCGTGTCAATAAGTTTTTTCCCATTTTTTTGTGGTAAATTAGGGCCTCGACTTATACTCGGATCGACCTATACTCGAGTATATACGGTACTTTTTATTGCTATTTTAAATGGTGGTTTCAGTTGTTTCTATATGACTAGTATGCTGCAGAAAAAAAACAATATAAAAGTGCAAGAAACAAAGTATGCTTTATTCTGAGCTTTAATATGTTTTAGAGTTTATTCAAAAGACTAATAAATATGTATTTTGCATTCTGTCCTTTACCTTCATATTTTGTAAATTTCGATCCCTTTGCCTCTCCATCTTCCAAACTTCTGACATGCACTTATCAAGAGTGGTTGCCCTCTGGTGATACTCCATCTCATATCGATTTTGGCTGTCCTATTGAGAAAGAGAAACTAAAGTAAATTAAATTGTAATGTTTGATATTTTATTCGTTTTGCTAATGAAATGTTAAACAAATAAATATATATAAAAATAATAAATGTTTTACATGGAATACTTGTGGCACTTTCCTGCCCAAAGGTCATGCACAGATACATTGTTAATCACACCATTTTGGTAGGTCAGTAACTGCTTATGTTTCTTAGACACAGTACTGGAAAATAAATTCTGAATAAATCATTATATATACACCGGTATACATATATGTACAGTATATAAGAAAAAGTCAAGAGGATCGCTGCACTTAAAATGTCTTTATTACATAGTTACATAGTAGGTGAGGTTGAAAAAAGACAGAAGTCCAACCTATGTGTGTGAATATATGTCAGTATTACCTTGGATATTCCTGTATGTTGTGGTTGTTCAGGTGCTTATCTAATAGTTTCTTGAAACTATCAATGCTCCCCGCTGAGACCACCGCCTGTGGAAGGTAATTCCACACCCTTGCCACTCTTACAGTAAAGAACCCTCTACGTAGTTTAAGGTTAAACCTTATTGAACCAAAGTTCAAACAAACGTTACATGATGTGTAAGTTCATTAAGTTTCGGGCTCACAAGCTTACGCCCTTCTTCAGATCAAACACACATCTAAAGTCAGAGCTACACACATGGCTTAAATACCATAATTTCACACATTTGGAATCAATTATGTGATTAGAAATCGATCGAATGCAAACTAAATCCTTTTCTTATACATCCTTATATCACAGGTGGGGCCAAACGTAGAACCCCCCCATATTTCAACAGAAGCCTTCAACACATTTGATCTGTCAAAAAAGAATCATGTACATAATGTATCACCATCTAGACATCACATCGAATGAATTATCACCTAAATGAACAGATATAAATCCAGACCTGTATTCAACCCCTTGAGGGCAATCATATCAAGAAAATTAATCCGGTTAAGCCGAAAAGGGGGGAGCGATTGTGTTTATGGACACCCCACATTATGACGCTGAGGTACTAAGACAGCTATCAGATATGGACTCTTGTCCTGTTTTTCAGGTTCAGTCTAAAATAAAAAAAAAGTGATATTGAGAGCCCTTAAAATGGTATTATTGATAATGACACCCAAAAATTTCTCATATGCGATTATCCAGTCACACTGGACTAATGTACATATTACTAAAGATTCATAAGGACCCTTTGAATCCCCTGGGCCGTCCTATAGTGTCAGTCACCACTCCATTAGCGCAATATTTGGATATATGTTTCACTCTATTGGTAATTAACACCATATCATATTTGTGTGATACTGGCGATTTTTTAGAACAAATTAGGAATATACAAGAGGGACCTGACTCTTCTAGTCACTTGGGATATCTCTAGTAGGGATGAGCTTCGTGTTTGAGTCGAACCCATGTTCGTCTCGAACATCGTATGTTCGCCCGTTCGCCGAATTACGAACGATATGGGCCGTTCGCGCCAAATTCGAGTGGCGCGTCATGGCCCATAATTCACTGCGGCATCACAGTGCATTGCTGGCTGATGACTGGCCACAGCGCCGTCTGTACAGAGAGCCGTAATTGGCCAAAGCCAGGGTGGCGTTGGCCAATTATGGCTCAGGGGGTTTAGTACACGCCCCACACTATATAAGTAGTGTGTAGTGTGTTCCGGCGTTGAGAGAGAGATAGATAGACAGAGAGACAGTGTCATTTGATTTAAGTTAGATAGAGTAGGCAGCCGAGTCAGTTAGCTGCACTTACAGTGTATTGTGTATATATATATACATCCTAGGTGTTGTGTATATTATATATATATATATATATATATATATACACACTGTATTCAGTTTAGCTAGATCCGTTCCTGTTATTCTCTTCCTACTGACAGGAAGGCAGGTGTTTTTACAGTATTTACAGCTACCTGAAGAAAATTGCTGATGTTCTTCTGATCCTATTAGTCCTATTAGCTACAGTATTTACAGTTAGTGTAGTGCGTCCTCTGCACAGTGTGCACCTAAAGCTACCTGAAGAAAATGAATGGTGTTCTTCTGATCCTATTAGTACAGTACCGCAGGCAGCTGCAGTATTTACAGTTAGTGTAGTGCATCCTCTGCACGGTGTGCACCTAAATCTACCTGTAGAAAATTAGCGGTGTTCTTCTGATCCTATTAGTACAGTACCGCAGGCAGCTGCAGTATTTACAAGTTAGTGTAGTGCGTCCTGTGCACAGTGTGCACCTAAAGCTACCTGAAGAAAATTGTTGGTGTTCTTCTGATCCTATTAGTATCACAGGCAGCTGTGGTATTTACAAGTTAGTGTAGTGCATCCTCTGCACAGTGTGCACCTAAAGCTACCTGAAGAAAATTAGTGGTGTTCTTCTGATCCTATTAGTACAGTACCGCAGGCAGCAGCAGTATTTACAAATTAGTGTAGTGCGTCCTCTGCACAGTGTGCACCTAAAGCTACCTGAAGAAAATTGGTGGTGTTCTTCTGATCCTATTAGTACTGCAGGCAGCTGCAGTATTTACAAATTAGTGTAGTGCGTCCTCTGCACAGTGTGCACCTAAAGCTACCTGAAGAAAATTGGTGGTGTTCTTCTGATCTCATTAGTACAGTACCGCAGGCAGCTGCAGTATTTACAGTTAGTGTAGTGCATCCTCTGCACGGTGTGCACCTAAATCTACCTGAAGAAAATTAGCGGTGTTCTTCTGATCCTATTAGTATCGCAGGCAGCTGTAGTATTTACAAGTTAGTCTAGTGCGTCCTCTGCACAGTGTGCACCTAAAGCTACCTGAAGAAAATGAATGGTGTTCTTCTGATCCTATTAGTACAGTACCGCAGGCAGCTGCAGTATTTACAGTTAGTGTAGTGCGTCCTCTGCACGGTGTGCACCTAAATCTACCTGAAGAAAATTAGCGGTGTTCTTCTGATCCTATTAGTACAGTACCGCAGGCAGCTGCAGTATTTACAAGTTAGTGTAGTGCGTCCTGTGCACAGTGTGCACCTAAAGCTACCTGAAGAAAATTGGTGGTGTTCTTCTGATCCTATTAGTATCGCAGGCAGCTGTAGTATTTACAAGTTAGTGTAGTGCGTCCTCTGCACAGTGTGCACCTAAAGCTACCTGAAGAAAATTAGTGGTGTTCTTCTGATCTCATTAGTACAGTACCGCAGGCAGCTGCAGTATTTACAAGTTAGTGTAGTGCGTCCTCTGCACAGTGTGCACCTAAAGCTACCTGAAGAAAATTGGTGGTGTTCTTCTGATCCTATTAGTATCGCAGGCAGCTGTAGTATTTACAAGTTAGTCTAGTGCGTCCTCTGCACAGTGTGCACCTAAAGCTACCTGAAGAAAATTAGTGGTGTTCTTCTGATCCTATTAGTACAGTACCGCAGGCAGCAGCAGTATTTACAAATTAGTGTAGTGCGTCCTCTGCACAGTGTGCACCTAAAGCTACCTGAAGAAAATTGGTGGTGTTCTTCTGATCCTATTAGTACTGCAGGCAGCTGTTGTATTTACAACTTAGTGTAGTGTGTCCTCTGCACAGTGTGCACCTAAAGTTACCTGAAGAAAATTGGTGGTGTTCTTCTGATCCTATTAATACCACAGGCAGGCAGCTACAGTATTTAAAGTTAGTGTACTGCGTCCTCTGCACAGTGTGCACCTAAAGCTACCTGAAGACAATTGCTGTTGTTCTGCTCCTATTAATACCACAAGCAGGCAGCTACAGTATTTACAGTTAGTGTACTGCATCCTCTGCACAGTGTGCACCTAAAGCTACCTGAAGACAATTGCTGGTGTTCTCATACTAATAATACTACAGGCAGGCAGTTGATTCTGCTAACTGCAGTATCAGTATATATATACAGTACATCCCAGCTTTGTGCTGCTACATCTCACTGCAGGCCATTAGTATGTCTGGAAGGCCAACAAGGAGAGGCAGACAGTCACAAGCCAATAAAAGAGGGCAAGCAGGCTCTGTGTCTAGAGGCAAAAGTGCTGGTCGTGGAGACGGTGCATCCTCATCAGCACGTGGCCGTGGGACACGCTTGTCCTTTTTTCGGCAGCTGGCCGTGTTGAGCTGCAACATGCAGAAGACTTGGTAGAGTGGATGACCAAGCCGTCCTCATCCTCCTCGTCCTCTCTCACCCAGGCTCGGGGTACTTTGTCTGGCAAAGCAGCTGCCAACGCGGCCTCTTACCTCGGCTCAATGGCATCAGTCACTCCTTCCCTAGCCCCACCATGTCCTCCTGAGGAGTCCCCCGAACTGTTTGACCACAGTGTTGGGTACATGCTCCAGGAGGATGCCCAGCGTTTTGAAGGCTCCAATGATGGTACCCAGCTAGAGGAAGGCAGTAACGTGAGCCCAGAGAGAGGGGGTGCCCAAGAAGGACAGCAATCTGGCAGTCATGTTCCCCCAGCTGCAGCATACTGCCAGCTTTGCTCCAGTGATGAGGAGGGAGGGGATGATGAGGTCACTGACTCCGTGTGGGTGCCTGATAAGAGAGAGGAGGAGGCACATCACCAACGAGGCAGGATGCCCTCCAGGGGCCAGCTCAAGGGCAGCACACCGACTGCATCACACCGCAGAGCTCTGCATGTGCAGGGCGCTGCTGTCTCTGCGTGTTATTCCCAAAGTTCTTTGGTGTGGGCCTTTTTTGAGACGAGTGCATCAGATCTAAACCACTGCTATCTGCAACATATGTCTCAAGCGTATCTCACGTGGCCAAAACATCTCCCGCTTGGGCACCACATGCTTGACCAGACATATGTTGACCTGCCATGCAGTTCATTGGCAAGCGTACCTAAAAGACCCACATCAAAGAACAAAGAGGACCTCTCCTTGCTCCTCATCAGCTGGGATCTCCAACCCCACTATACCTTCAGTCCTCTCTGAGACCTGCACTGAGAGGAATGAAGGTGTAGAATTAGGTGTGTCACAGCCAAGTACTTGGAGGCAATCTGCTATCAGTACGCCAACGTCAGATTGTACCAGGCAAATTTCCCTACCCCAGCTGCTGCACCGCCAAAAGAAGTTCGTTCCCAGCCATCCACATGCCCATCGGTTGAATGCTAGCTTGGCTAAATAGTTAGCACTTCAACTGCTGCCTTTTCAGTTGGTAGAAGTTTGTGGAATGTGCGGTTCCTCAGTGGCAGGTTCCCAAATGCCACTTTTTTTCACGGTAGGCGATTCCGGCTCTCTACCGGCATCTGGAAGGCAATGTCTTGGCCTCGCTGGAAAGGGCGGTCAGTGGTAAGGTGCATATTACCGCTGACTCATGGTCCAGCAGGCATGGACAGGGACGTTACCTATCTTTCACCGCGCACTGGGTGACTCTTCTGGCAGCTGGGAAGGATGCAGGACAGGATGCAGTAGTGCTGGAGGTTGTTCCGCCACCACTTCTCCAAAATACTACTAGTGGTGATTCTGCCACACCTCTCTCCTCCACCCCCTCCTCTTCTTCCTCCATGGCCTCTTCCTGTGCTGATTTGTCTTCGGAACCAGCGATGCTCCGTAGGAGTTCAAGGGGCTACGCAAGCACGCAGGCCAAAAGATGCCATGCGGTGCTTGAGCTGGTGTGCTTGGGGGACAGGAGCCACACTGGGGCAGAGATTCTGTCAGCTCTGCAGGGGCAGGTTCAGAGGTAGTTGACGCCACGCCAGCTTAAGGCAGGTATGGTGGTTTGCGACAATGGCACCAACCTCCTCTCCGCCCTCCGACAGGGACAAATGACCCATGTGCCCTGTTTGGCTCACGTCCTTAACTTGGTGGTGCAGCGGTTCTTGGGCAGGTACCTGGGCTTACAGACTGTCCTGAGGCAGATCATATAATGCCAGTGCTTGGCTGGCTGACCTCCAAAAAGAATTTAACCTGCTCAAGAACCGCCTAATCGGTGACATGCCCACCAGGTGGAACTCAATGTTGGCCATGCTGCAGCGGCTTCACACGCAGCAGAGGGTCATCAATGAGTACCTGTGTGACTATGGCACCAGGACAGAGTCAGGGGAGCTTGGTTTTTTTCCCCCACGCCAGTGGGCCATGATCAGGGATGCATGCACTGTCCTGTCACCATTTGAGGAGTCCACGAGGATGGTGAGTAGTGACAGTGCATGCATCAGTGACACTGTCCCCTTTGTCCACCTGTTGGAGCACATGCAGCATGGAATAATGGACAGGGCACTTGAGGCAGAACAGAGGCAGGAAGAGGAGGACTTCCTTAGCTCTCAAGGCCCCCTTTATCCAAACAGTGTTCCTGCGTGCCCGCCGACCACACAGGAAGAGGACGACAGGAGGAGGAGGAAGAGGAGGATTGTGTCAGCATGGAGGTGGAGCCTGGCACTCAGCATCAGCAGTATACTTTAAGGGATCATTTACAGTCCCAAGAAACACATGGACTTGTACGTGGCTGGGAGGAGGTGGCTGCGGATCATGTCATTCTTAGTGACCCAGAGGACTCTGGACCAAATGCCTCAGCAAACCTACGCTGCATGGCCTCCCTGATCCAGCAAAGCCTGCGTAAGGATCCTCATATTCGTGGTATCAAGGAGAGGGATCAATACTGGTTGGCAACCCTCCTTGATCCACGTTACAAGGGTAAGGTTGCGGACCTTATCTTGCCGTCACAGAGGGAGCAGAGGATGAAACATCTTCGGGAGGCCTTGCAGAAAGGTCTGTGCAACGCGTTCCCAGAGACTGGAAGGTTACAAACTCCTGTTCCTGGACAACATGTTGCTGAGGCTTCGGTCAGTCAAAGAAGGAGCGGTGGAGAAGGTGGGCGTCTGACCGATGCGTTCAGACAATTTTTTAGTCTGCAGCCTCAGGGTATGATCGGTTCCAGTAACCATTGCCAGCATCTGTTTTACATGGTGCAGGAATACCTAGGGGCAAGATCTGACTTGGACACCTTTCCCACTGAAAATCCTCTGGGTTACTGGGTCTTGAGGATGGATCACTGGCCAGAGCTTGCACAGTATGCAATTTAGCTACTGGCCTGTCCTGCATCCAGCGTTCTTTCGGTACGCACATTCAATGCTGCTGGAGGCTTTGTAACCGATCACAGGGTGCGCCTGTCCACCAACTCGGTCGATCGACTGACCTTCATAAAAATGAATCAGTCTTGGATCAGCACCAGCTACCAAGCACCTGATGCTGATGTGACCGAATAATTTTTTTTTAAATGTCAGATCCCTTCAAGACTGCCTATGCTGATGCTGAGTGACTATCCTCTTCCTCCTCAATGATCATGCTGATAGCTTGTAAGAATATTTTTGGTTATGGGCGCTGCCACCAGTGGCTAAGGCCCAATTTTTCAGCCCCTGTTTAACAGGGGCGTGTAATTACAATTTTTGATGCAATATTTTGCAAGGAGGGTTCGTTGCCGCGCTCAACTAGAGTATTTGTGAGGGGTTGCAGTGTTGTGGCACCAGCACCAGTGCCTAAGGCCCAATTTTTCAGCCCCTGTTTAACAGGGGCGTGTATTTACAATTTTTGATGCAATACTTTGCAGCAGGGCTTGTTCCTGCGCTCCAACTAGAGTATCTGTGAGGGGTTGCAGTGCTGTGGCACCAGCATCAGTGCCTAAGGCCCAATTTTTCAGCCCCTGTTTAACAGGGGCGTGTAATGACGATTTTTGATGCAATATTTTGTAGGAGGGCTCATTCCTGCGCTCCAACTAGAGTATCTATGAGGGGTTGCAATGTTGTGGCACCAGTGCCTAAGGCCCAATTTTTCTGCCCCTGTTCAACAGGGACATGTAATTACAATTCTTGATCTAATATTTCACAGCAGGGCCCGTTTCTGCGCCCACCAAGAGTAACTGTGAGGACTTACAGTGTTGTGGCAACACCACCACCACCACCACCACCAAAGGCCCAATTTTTCTGCCCCTGTTCAACAGCTGCATGTAATTACAATTCTTGATCTAATATTTCACAGCAAGGCCAGTTTCTGCGCCACCAAGAGTAACTGTGAGGACTTACAGTGTTGTGGCACCAGCACCACCACCACCAAAGGCCTAATTTTTCTGACCCTGTATAACAGGGGCATGTAATTACAATTCTTGATCTAATATTTCACAGCAGAGCCCGTTTCTGTGCCCACCAAGAGTAACTGTAAGGGCCTACAGTGTTGTGGCAACACCAACACCTAAGGCCGCAATTTCTGCAGAGTATATAGGGCAGGCCCCTACTTTCAAACATCCAACTTACAAACGACTCCTACTTGCAAACGGAAGGAGACAATAGGAAGTGAGATGAAATCTACTCCTAGGAAGGGAATTTCTCTCCTGTAAGAGTTAATATGGGAAAAACGTGTCTCCTCTCCACTGATGCTTTATCACCAATCCTTGTTTCACTAAAAACCCCAAATTGTCAAAAAACATTTGTCATTGGGACAGAAAGTGAGGTGAAATCTTCTAAAGAGATGCACAGACAGCAAAACAAATGTCACAGGGGTGATAACCCTTCCCTATGCTTTCCAAAAAGCTTAAAAATAGATTTTTTGGCTAGAGCTACACTTTAAAAATGTACCAGTTCAAAATTACAAACAGATGCTACTTAACAACAAACCTACAGTTCCTGTCTTGTTTGCACCACCTGTATACTGCTGTTCAGAGTATATAGGGCCTGGGGGCCCCACGCCTTTCCTTTTATTAATTTGGGTGCGGGGTTCCCCTTAATATCCATACAAGACCCAAAGGGACTGGGGGGGTTACCCATGCCGTTTGTCTCACTGATTTTCATCCATATTGCCAGGATCCGACATTACATTAAAGCCGCAAGCAGTTTTAAATTACTTTTATTCCTTTAAAAATGTGATTTTGTGCAGAGACTGTTCTAAGCACAGGAAACATGCGCCACTTTACAGGCATACTATAGACACCCCCCAGGTATGATATTTAAAGGAATATTTCCCTTTTTTTTCACTTTAAGCATCATTAAAATCACTGCTCCCGAAAAAACGTCCGTTTTTAAAACTTTTTTTTTGCATCGATACATGTCCCCTGGGACAGGACCCGGGTCCCCAAACCCTTTTTAGGACAATACCACGCAAATTAGCCTTTAAATTTGGCACTTTTGATTTCGAACGTTCGGGTCCTATAGACTTCAATGGGGTTATAAAGTTCGCGCTTGATCCCATGAGTAAGTCAGGTATGACGAAACATGTCTGGGGCGGTGTATGGAATCCATCTGAAACAGCGTGTGACGGAGGACGCGCTGGATTGAGTCAGAGAGCAGGGATCCAAGCCCGAGTAGCGAGGATTAGCGAGTGGTGGTGAGAACGTCATCCGCACACCTCTGGTCCGCCGTGACCATTAATGCATCTGGTGTTGGGCGTTTACACAGGAGTACTTTGATGTGATGTTGCTGTGAAATTTGCTCGTTTAAAGAGATTTTATGTGAGTGTAATGTTTGAAGTGTACACAGTTATTATTAAATCTGGTTTTACATTATTACACTATCAGCACATTTTTCATTTACATGCGGATTGAATTGGTACATACACGGATGGATATTGGATTACTCGTTTAAACCTGTGTTAAGGTTTATCACGCTTATCTGCCAAAACACGAGAGTGTGAGGCATTATTGTCCGGTGAGTTTTGAATCTGAAGGAAGTGGAATCACTGACACGTGTGATTTGGTGAATACTATAGAATCCTGCACATCATTCACGGTGTTCATCTACTTTATGGACTTTATGCTTTTTGCCTTATTGACACAGGGTGATTTTTTGTGATGTTTTGTGATACTACAATTTTTATTGGTTAAACGCATGGTCACTTTATCACATTATAGTGTCGCTGCTAGCGCCACTTATATTAATTTTCTTAATTTTTATTTTGCAAGTTAATATTATTCACATTAAAATAATTGTTAGTGATCCTTAACAATGTGAAAGACTAAATGAAATGGAAACCAGGCTTGTCAAGCGAGGTTATCCAGCTTCATTAGTTAAAAGGGAACGTACACATCTATGAGATAATAGGCATTGCCATAGAAATGATAGGAGAATTCCATTTGTGTCATAGTATTGTCCATATTTACTTTGTATTCATAATATCCTTAAGAAACATTGGGGTTTATTAAGAGAGAATTATCCGAATATTAGTGAATTCCAAGCTCCCCCCTTATCCTCATATAGAAAAGGTTGAACGTTAAGGGATCAATTGGTCAGATCTCCTAGCCCATTAGTAACTTTTTTGGGATCCTGTAACACAGGGTTATACCCATGTCTATCGTGTATACAGTGCAACTCCATGATAAAAGGCAAGAGTATATCCCATCCACATAAGGGGTATGATATTAAAGGAGTTCCACCCTCTTTTTCAAGTCCTCTGCATCCAATGCTTCTTTGTCCCCTTAAACACATTTGGCATATTTTTTATTTTTTGAAACTTACGGTTTTATTGTTAATCTTGTTCTTTACTTCCTGGTTGCGTCCGTGGCCTGAACGCGTCATCCCCTGTCCGCTATGCATCCTGGGAGATGTTTTTTTATCAATCCCAGGAGGCAACAGGCCGCTGGGCCGTAGTAGGTGAGTACATGGATTGAATACTGGCTTCAAGGGCGAGTTCAGAGGTTGGTGATAAATGGGGAGTACTCGGAATGGTCAGGGGTGGGTAGTGGGGTCCCCCAGGGTTCTGTGCTGGGACCAATTCTATTTAATTTGTTCATAAAGGACCTGGAGGATGGGGTAAACAGTTCAATCTCTGTATTTGCGGATGATACTAAGCTAAGCAGGGCAATAACTTCTCCGCAGGATGTGGAAACCTTGCAAAAAGATCTGAACAAATTAATGGGGTGGGCAACTACATGGCAAATGAGGTTCAATGTAGAAAAATGTAAAATAATGCATTTGGGTGGCAAAAATATGAATGCAATCTATACACTGGGGGGAGAACCTCTGGGGGAATCTAGGATGGAAAAGGACCAAGGTGTCCTAGTAGATGAGGCTCAGCAATGGCATGCAATGCCAAGCTGCTGCTAACAAAGCAAACAGAATATTGGCATGCATTAAAAAGGGGATCAGCTCCAGAGATAAAACGATAATTCTCCTGCTCTACAAGACTCTGGTCCGGCCGCACCTAGAGTATGCTGTCCAGTTCTGGGCATCAGTCCTCAGGAAGGATGTACTGGAAATGGAGCGAGTACAAAGAAGGGCAAAAAAGCTAAGGGTCTGGAGGATATTAGTTATGAGGAAATGTTGCGAGCACTGAACTTATTCTCTCAGGAGAAGAGACACTTGAGAGGGGATATGATTTCAATATACAAATACCGTACTGTTGACCCCACAATAGGGATAAAACTTTTTTGCATAAGAGAGTTTACCAAGACTACCACTCATTAAAATTAGAAGAAAAGAGGTTTAACCTTAAACTACGTAGAGGGTTCTTTACTGTAAGAGCGGCAAGGATGTGGAATTCCCCTCCACAGGTGGTGGTCTCAGCGAGGGGCATTGATAGTTTCAAGAAACTATTAGATAAGCACCTGAATGACCACAACATACAGGGATATACAATGTAATACTGACATATAATCACACACATAGGTTGGACTTGATGGACTTGTGTCTTTTTTCAACCTCACCTACTATGTAACTATGTAAGGTACAACCGCCGGCTGCGATTGAGGTTGCTGAACCTGGGATCCAAAGGAGGCCTAAAGCTGTTCAAAGCGGGAGGCTAAACCTTGCAGGAATTGCATCATTTGGGTCTGATTAGACTCCTGTGTCTCGAATCTGCGGACTACGCCCTGCAGCTGATCAACGGCAGGTAGTGGCACATCAGCCGGGTCCTTTGCCAGAGCAAACTGTCAGGTCAGCTTGGGCCAGGTGACAGATGCACACCGTTGGGGACAGGAGTGCACCGCTAAGGTAGAGGACCATATAGCTGACTGCTGTGGATGGAACTCTGTGTGGTACAAGAGAGCAGGTCCACTAGAGCACCAACACAGATCCCACTGGGAGATAGAGCATAAGATTCCCCAGGGAGCGGAGTCTAAGAGCCAGCAGGTGTTCACCAGAGCCTCTAGTGGTAAGGATGGACTGCGCTACAACTGGCTCCAGGTCGTGGCCCCCAGGGCCTCCCAGCTCACAGTAGGCTACAGGAGGATAGAGAGGAAACAGCGGCGCAGGACAGCAAGGGATAGTCAGGAGATAAGCCAAAGGTCAGGGCAACTAGCAGACAAGGATAGACAGAGAACACGCCAAAGGTCAGGGTAACAAGCAGGCAGGGATAGTCAAAGAACAAGCCAAGATCGGTAACAGAAACAGATGTAGAGCACATGGCAAGCAGCAGACAGGAAACCAAACACAATAATGCACGGCAGGCTTGGACAGCACAGTGTTAAATAGTGTATCCTGTAGAGGCTAGGGTGGAGCTATGCTGAGGGAAGATTACTTAACCATGCAGTTGTGAGAGTGCAGGCCCAAGGCTGATTCACAGACCAGAGGTAAGCAGACAGACAGGGCATGAAGGTATTACTGGCGATTCATGACAAATTGAAGCTATCTGACAAAGTGAAGCATGCTAACAGATCACAAAAAGCCACACATCATGCCACAATCTAAAATAGGATTTTTATAACAGCTTACCTGTAAAATCCTTTTCTTTTGAAGTACATCATGGGACACAGAGACATAGTAATTACTATGTGGGTTATAGTCCACCTTCAGGTGCTGGACACTGGCACGCCCTAAACAGTAAGTTGCCTCCCTATATAACCCCTCCCACTACTGGGATTATCTCAGTTTTGTAGCAAAGCAATACACGTGTATACTAGAAAGAGGGGCGGGACCTCTGTGTTCCGTGATGTACTTCAAAAGAAAAGGATTTTACAGGTAAGGTGTTAAAAAAATCCTATTTTCTTTAATAGTACATCACAGGACACAGAGCCATAGTAATTACTATGTGGGATGTCCCAGAGCAATGCCAACTGAGGGGAGGGAGACATAAGTAGGGCACCATGAGATCAGAGGATTTATACTGCTGCCTGCAGTACACTGCACCAAAGGCGACATCTTTTTCTTTTCTGTCTTTTTACATCCACCAGAATCTGGTAAATGTATGGATTGAAGACCAAGTTGTGGCCTTGCAGAATTGAACCATGGAGGCTTGGTGATGCACTGCCCACAAAGCACTAACAGCCCTAGAGGAGTGATTTGAGAGGGTAGAACTTTGATTTGAGAGGGTAGAACTACCTCTTTAAACCATAAATTTGAACGATTACTTGTCAAATCCATTTAGAAATAGTAGATTTCGATGCTGCCTGTCCTCTTTAAGGACCTTCAGGCAACACGAACAAAACATCCGTTTTGCGAATCTGGGCAGTCGCCTTAAGTTGACTTTGCTTTCACCACATCAAGAGAATGAAGGTAGAACAATATCCTGGTTTAGATAAAAACCTGATATTACCTTTGGTAAAAAGCTAGGATGAAGACGCAATACTACCTTATCCTTGAATAATAAAAATATGTCTCTTTACAAGAAAGAGTAGCCAATTCTGATACCCTTCTTGCAGCAGATATGGTTACCAGAAAAAATAGTTTCCTTTTCAAAAAAGGACCAAGGGAATATGTCGTATCGGCCCAAAAAAAGGCTGTTTTATAATGCAGACAAAACTAAATTCAAGTTCCAAGGGTTCAGGGGTTACCTAACCGAAGATTAAGCCGCGTTACCCCCTGAATAAAGTTACGAACCAAAGAATGCGAAGCAAGTGGTCGTTGAAATAATACCGATAAGGCCAAGACCTGTCCTTAGAAACTTAGAAAGCACTCAAGGCCAGCCTTATTTCTCACCCCATCTGCAGAAAGTCAAGGGTTCTACCTTTGAACTATTTCCTATACTATTTCCTATATAATTATGGAGGCCGGCTCCCTTGCATTAACCAAGGTAGAAACTACTGAACCTGACAGCCCACGCTTCTTCAGAGTGTGGGTCTCCATAGGCAAACCGTTAAATTTAGTGTTTGTAAAGTAGGATGGAACACCGAATCTTGCGAGAGAAGGTCTGGCCGTGATGGTAGGGTCCATGGGTCCCCTACTGTCATCTTTACGATCTCTGCATACCAAGATTTCCTGGGCCCCGCTGGGGGCCACAAGAATCAATGACTTCCCTTCCTGCTTGATCCTGCGAAGAAGTCGTGGATGCAGGCAGAATAGGAGGGAATGCATAAATCAGTGAGAACCAATTCCACGTGAATAGCAAGGCATCTGTTCCGAATGCTAGCGGATACTTTGTTCTTGACATAAAGTTGTAGATTTCTTTGTTGAACCTGGATGCAAACAGATCTTTGTCTGGGATCCCCCATTTTTGACATATTGACAGGAAGATATCGTGGTGAAGGAACCATTCTCCTGGGAACAACTGCTGACGACTCAAGTAGTCCGCCTGCCAATTTTCTATTCCTAGGGTGAAGATTGCCGATAGGCAAAGTACATTGTTTTCTGCCCAAGATAGGATATGATTCACCTTTCTCTGGGCCGCACAACTTCTTATGCCCCCTAGGTGATTAACATAGGCCATTGCTGTGGCATTGTTGGATCCAATCCTGGCAGGACAATACCGTAAACTGAACGTTCAGGCCCCCAGGACCAAGACCTCGGCCTGAATTTCTAAAATGTTAATGGGAAAGGTCATTTCTGATCTGGGACACTTCTCATGGACAGTTGCCTCTTCCGAGACTGTTCCCTAACCTAAACAAAAAAAGGTTGGCATATGTTGTTACCACTTCCCAGGTAACTGAAGGAAGGATTTTCCCCTTAGTAGATTTTTGGATATTAACCATAAACTGAGGCTCCGGCGCATCCAGCCTACAGCACCTGGTATTTCCAGGTGGTCTCTCATCCGGGTACTAACCAGGCCTGACCCTGCTTAGCCTCCAAGATCAGACGAGATCGGGCGTTATCAGGGTGATGTGGCCATAGGCTTTGGAGTCAGACACATTGGGAATGTAGAGCTTGAACCCTTTGTTCCAAGCCGATAGGATATTGTTTTGCAGCAGTTTCGAATGAAACTGAGCATAAGGAACAGCCTCGAATGAAGCCACCATCGTTCCCTCATGCAAAGTTGAATAGAAGAAATTCATCTTGTTTCGACCACCTAAATCAGTTCCTTTATGGAGCTGATCTTTGCCTGGGGTAAGAATACCCTTTTCTGGGTGTACCTATGATCGGACCCAAGTATTTTAGCCTTCTTCGTGGTTTTAAAGAAGATTTCTCCTAGGTTGAGAATCCGACCTAGATATTCCAGGTAGTTGAATGTGGTGACCATACTTTGGTCTAAGCGGGCTACCGACTGGTCTATCAAGAACAGATTGACTAGGTAAACCATAATCGCAGGGCCGATCCTAGGCGGGTGCGCGGGGTGCTCCGCACCCGGGCGCTGCAGAGGTGGGGGCGCCGAAGCTCCAGAGTGCTCCCCTCCCTCCCCCTCATCTGTGTCCAGAGGCAGAGCGCATGTAGCGGGTGCTGCGGTTCCCCATCCCGCTTGCTCTCTCAGCCGGCAACTGAGAAGAGCGCATACCGCTCCCTCAGTCCCTGGAATCCGTGCTGCCTGGGTACCGTAGTGGAGCCTAGTGAACACGTTCCGGTACTAGACTCCACTAATCTTTCTGTTCTGGTGCACGTGGAGCAGTCTCCTGTCTGCCCCGCCCCCTCTGCCCCTCTGCGTGTTTAGCTCTTTTCCCATAGGCGGTGTAATGAATGTGCATCTGCTCCCAGCGCGCCCGAGCTACAGGGATGATGGATCTATTGGACAGGTACTGATCTATGGGGACACCTGCTGTGGGGGACTATGATGGGGGACAGCTGCTGTGGGGAACACCTGCTGTGGGGGGGCTCTGATGGGGGACAGCTGCTGTGGGGGGACTCTGATGGGGGACAGCTGCTGTGGGGGGACTCTGATGGGGGACAGCTGCTGTGGGGGAACTCTGATGGGGGACAGCTGCTGCGGGGAACACCTGCTGTGGGGGGCTCTGATGAGGGACAGCTGCTGTGGGGGGCTCTGATGGGGGACAGCTGCTGTGGGGGGCTCTGATGGGGGACACCTGCTGTGGAGGGGGCTCTGATGGGGGACAGCTGCTGTGGGGGGCTCTGATGGGGGACAGCTGCTGTGGGGGAACACCTGCTGTGGGGGGGCTCTGATGGGGGACGGCTGCTGTGGGGGAGCTCTGATGGGGGACAGCTGCTGTGGGGGGCTCTGATGTGGGACAGCTGCTGTGGGGGGGCTCTGATGGGGAACACCTGCTGTGGGGGGGCTCTGATGGGGGACAGCTGCTGTGGGGGGACTCTGATGGGGACAGCTGCTGTGGGGGGACTCTGATGGGGACAGCTGCTGTGGGGGGACTCTGATGGGGACAGCTGCTGTGGGGGGACTCTGATGGGGACAGCTGCTGTGGGGGGACTCTGATGGGGGACAGCTGCTGTGGGGGGGGGCTCTGATGGGGGACAGCTGCTGTGGGGGGGCTCTGATGGGGGAGAGCTGCTGTGGGGGGGCTCTGATGGGGGACAGCTGCTGTGGGGGTGCTCTGATGGGGGACAGCTGCTGTGGGGGGGCTCTGATGGGGGACAGCTGCTGTGGGGGGGGCTCTGATGAGGGACAGCTGCTGTTGGGGAACACCTGCTGTGGGGGGGCTCTGATGGGGGACACCTGCTGTGGGGGGCTCTGATGGGGGACAGCTGCTGTGGGGGGCTCTGATGGGGGACAGCTACTGTGGGGGGGCTCTGATGGGGAACACCTGCTGTGGGGGGGGCTCTGATAGGAGACACCTGCTGTGGGGGGGCTCTGATGGGGGACACCTGCTGTGGGGGGGCTCTGATGGGGGACAGCTGCTGTGGAGGGGGCTCTGATGGGGGACAGCTGCTGTGGGGGGACTCTGATGGGGGACAGCTGCTGTGGGGGGACTCTGATGGGGGACACCTACTGTGGGCGGACTCTGATGAGGGACACCTGCTGTGGGGGGGACTCTGATCGGGGACACCTGCTGTGGGGGGGACTCTGATGGGGGACACCTGCTGTGGGGGGACTCTGATGGGGGACACCTGCTGTGGGGCGACTCTGATGGGAACCCTGATGTAAGGAGGGACTCTTATGGGGACTTTGATATAAGCTGCGGGTGCCGCAGATAACTCTCTCCCCAGAATGTCCCTCATTCTCAACTTTAAATGTTGGGAGGTATGCAGGAGCGGATCAGGGGAGGAGAGACTGTGCCACCGCTGTCCCTGTTATCAGCGGGAAGAGGGCTCTCTGTGTTTACTGCCCATCCCTCCCCTGTACCTGTCAGAGGAGGAGAGCGAAGCAGCCGGAGATTGGAGCGCCCGTGTCTGAGTGGAGAGAGAGCAGCCGCGGGCTCTTAGACCCCCCTCCCTCTCTTCCTCGCACTGCTGTACTAGTGAGCGGCACTTGCCAGGTCAGCTGCCCGCTATGTTTCTTCTCCCTCCTTCATATTGGCCAGGGAAGAATTACAATAAAAAGGGAGCAGAGAAGAGGATTGTGGGACATGTAGTCCCGAGGACTGGCAGCCCCATTGTGGCCCGGAAACTGCAACCCACACAGCATGCTCAGCTGAATAAGGGATGGGGGAGAGAGAGAGAGTGCCAGGAGCCCAGGAAAGCTTTCGGGGAAGTGCACCCAGGGAGAGGACAGTGCTGAGGGGACGCCATCAGGGAGAAAACCCCGCTGCCCTGCGCACCCAGAGGGAAAGCCGCACAGTCTGGCGCCATCCCTGGTGAAGAAAGGAATGGAGTAATTGCCAGAATACAGATCTAAGCACTACCCAGCAGAGTCGCCATGGGCAACCCAGAGTGAGCTGACTCCTGATCAGAGGAACTGATGTTGCTTTATCGCCGGGTCTGGTGATACGGCTGGTAGGCCATTATCTACCGCCATCCTTAGGAACTGCAGTCTCTGACCATCTCCTATACTATGTCCTCTCCTGTACCCTCTCCTGTACTATGTCTGTAGTCTCTGACCCTCTCATGTAGTATGTCTGCACTCTCTGACCCTCTCCTATACTATGTCTGCAGTCTCTGACCCTCTCCTGTACCATGTCTGCAGTCTCTGACCCTCTCCTGTACCATGTCTGCAGTCTCTGATCATCTCCTGTACTATGTCTGCAGTCTCTGACCATCTCCTATACTATGTCTGCAGTCTCTGACCATCTCCTATACTATGTCTGCAGTCTCTAACCCTCTCCTGTACTATGTCTGCAGTCTCTGACCATCTCCTGTACTATGTCTGCAGTCTCTGACCATCTCCTGTACTATGTCTGCAGTCTCTGATCATCTCCTGTACTATGTCTGCAGTCTCTGATCATCTCCTGTACTATGTCTGCAGTCTCTGACCCTCTCCTGTACTATGTCTGCAGTCTCTGACCCTCTCCTGTACTATGTCTGCAGTCTCTGACCCTCTCCTGTACTATGTCTGCAGTCTCTGACCCTCTCCTGTACTATGTCTGCAGTCTCTGACCATCTCCTGTACTATGTCTGCAGTCTCTGACCATCTCCTGTACTATGTCTGCAGTCTCTGACCATCTCCTGTACTATGTCTGCAGTCTCTGACCATCTCCTGTACTATGTCTGCAGTCTCTGACCCTCTCCTGTACTATGTCTGCAGTCTCTGACCCTCTCCTGTACTATGTCTGCAGTCTCTGACCATCTCTTGTAGTATGTCTGCAGTCTCTGACCATCTCCTTTACTATGCCTGCAGTCTCTGACCATCTCTTGTAGTATGTCTGCAGTCTCTGACCATCTCTTGTAGTATGTCTGCAGTCTCTGACCATCTCTTGTAGTATGTCTGCAGTCTCTGACCCTCTCCTGTATCATGTCTGCAGTCTCTGACCATCTCTTGTAGTATGTCTGCAGTATGTCTGGGGGCTCTTTCTAAAAGACTCACTAACAGAAGCCCTCTCTGTGTGCATTAGAGAGACCCCCCTCCAGGTCCCATTAGTGTACTCATTTTCTTTATTGTTAAAAGATCATGGGAGGATCCCAGGGTAATGAAGACTTCTTAGGGGAGCATCTCTGTGTTTCAGTCGTAGCCATAGAAACATTTGTAAAGGGGAGGAGTTAGTAAGATGACCACGCCCATGTGGGGGGGCGCCAGAAAAATTTCTGCACCCAGGCGTCTGTGACCCTAGGATCGGCCCTGCATAATTGTTATACCTTGGGCCCTTAATCTGGCTAGAAGAGGGGCCAGAAGCTTTGTAAAGACTCAAGGTGCAGTAGCTGGACCGGAAAGCAGAGCTACACACTGAGAATGAAGATTTTCCACCTTGAAAAGTAGATATTACTAGTGAGCGAGGAAATAGACATATGGAGGTATGCATCTTTGATGTCGATTGACACCAGAAGTTCTCCTTCTTGTAGGATGGAGATAACTGATTTGGATTGACTCCATACGAAAAAAGAGTGGTTATATTCAGGAATTGAATTTAGATTTTTGAGATCCAGAATGTCCATTCAGATTTGGCATTGTGAAAAAAAGAGATTTGAATCAAACCCCAACCTCTGTTCTTACATGGGGACCCCCATGATCACTTTTTTCTATTTCTCTGGATCCTTAGAAACATTTGATCTGAGAAAACGAGGAGATGGGAACTCTTGGAACTCCAGTTTGTACCCTGGAGCTATTGAGGAAGTCCCCCATTCGTCTCAACACTCTTCCTGCCAAATTCTTGAGAACTGCAGAAGAATTCCCCCTATTCGATTGAACTTGACGGTGGAAGCCACCGTGACTGCCTGGAGGCTGATGCCTCTGACACAGGAGAAGGAGCTTTAAAACGAAAATACATTTCCAATAGAATTTCTTTGGATGAATTATCAAAAACATCCCCAAATAGCTGTTTCACTGCAAAAAGGAAGACTAGCCAGGAGCTTCTTACAAGGCACTTAGTGAAGGGCGCAATGCCTGAAGAATAGAATCTCTCATAGCAACTATTGCAAACATAAAGCTGCCTCCTGGGCCTGCTCAGCAGGATAACATTGAACACCTGTTTAAACTGGTCTCTCAATGATTAAGCCTCAGTTCTCACCGAGGCGACCTGCACACGACTGCCTGGGCGACTTGCAAAACGACTTCTGTATAGAAGTCTATGCAAGTCGCCCCAAGTCGCCCCCAAAGTCGTACAGGAACCTTTTTCTAAGTTGGAGCGACTTGCGTCACTCCCCTTAGAACGGTTCCATAGCACAGAACGGGAGGCGACTTGTCAGGCGACTAGGTCGCCTGACAAGTCGTCCCTGTGTGAACCGAGTCTAAGCAATTACTGTCAGCGCAGGCTGAGACACTCAATCTGCCAGAGAAAAAAAAAGTGATTTTTTTTTTCCAATAGAAATTCCACCTTTTTATCTGTTGGATCCCTAAGCATTTGAGCATTGTCTGCTGGACAAGTCAAACTTATTCACAGAGGATATAGCAACGTTAATTGCTGGTATACCCTACTTAGTGAATTTCCTCCACCATAGGATAAAGTGTGAAAACTTTTTAGGAGGGAAAAAAAAATGCTTATCTGGGTGATCTTCTCAGATACAAAAAAAGCTTTTCCAGCAATGAATGGACAGGAAAAGCATGCACAGCTTGAGGAGGCTTTAGTGAACTCAAACACTCAGTTAAGGGTACATAAATGTGGAGCATTCATTCAGCAAGAAATTGTACCATCAATCTTAACCACTTGACCACTGGGCACTTAAACCCCCTTCCTAACCAGACCAATTTTCAGCTTTCGGTGCTCTCACATTTTGAATGACAATTACTCAGTCATGCAACACTGTACCAATATGAAATTTTCGTCCTTTTTTTCACACAAATAGAGCTTTCTTTTGGTGATATTTGATCACCTCTGGGTTTTTTATTTTTTGTGCTATAAATGAAAAAATACCGAAAATTTTGTAAAAAAATGAATTTTTCTTCATTTTTATTATAACATTTTGCAAATAAGTAATTTTTCTTCATAAATTTGGGCCAAAATTTATACTGCTACATATCTTTGGTAAAAATAATATAAATTAGTGGATATTATTTAGTCTGTGTGAAAGTTATAGAGTCTAAAAGCTATGGTGCCAATCACTGAAAATTGATCACATCTGATCACACCTGATGTACTGAGGCCTATCTCATTTCTTGAGACCCTAAGAAGCCAGGCAAGTACAAATACCCCCCAAATGACCCCTTTTTGGAAAGTAGACATTCTAAGGTATTTAGTAAGAGGCATGGTGAGTTTTTTGAAGTTGTTATTTTTTCCCACAATTCTTTGCAAAATTAAGATTTTTTTTATTTTTATTTTTTTTCACACCAATTTGTCATAATAACAGGTTATTTCTCGCACATGGCATGTACATTACACAAATGACACCCCAAAATATATTCTGCTACTCCTCCTGAGTATGGCGATACCACATGTGTGAGACTTTTACACAGCCTGGCTACATACAGAGGCGCAACATTGAAGTAGCACATTCAGGCGTTCTAGGAGCATAAATTACACATCTAATCTCTCAACCACCTATTACACTTTTGAAGGCCCTGGAGCACCAGGACAATGGAAACGCCCACAAAGTGACCCCATTTTGGAAAGCAAACACCCCAACGTATAATCTATGAGGCATATTGAGTCTTTTGAATGGTTCATTTTTTCCAGAAGTTTTTGGAAAATGTGGGAAAAAAATGAAAACGCATTTTTTTTTTACACAAAGTTGTCCATTTCTAAGATATTTCCAACACATAGCATGTACATAGCAAAAATGACACCCCAAAATATATTCTGCTACTCCTCCTGAGTATGGCGATACCACATGTGTGAGACTTTTACACAGCCTGGCTACATACAGAGGCGCAACATTGAAGTAGCACATTCAGGCGTTCTAGGAGCATAAATTACACATCTAATCTCTCAACCACCTATTACACCTTTGAAGGCCCTGGAGCACCAGGACAATGGAAACGCCCACAAAGTGACCCCATTTTGGAAAGCAAACACCCCAACGTATAATCTATGAGGCATAATGAGTCTTTTGAATGGTTCATTTTTTTCCAGAAGTTTTTGGAAAATGTGGAAAAAAAATGAAAACGCATTTTTTTTACACAAAGTTGTCCATTTCTAAGATATTTCCAACACAGCATGTATATAGCAAAAATGACACCCCAAAATATATTCTGCTACTCCTCCTGAGTATGGTGATACCACATATGTGAGACTTTTACACAGCCTGGCCACATACAGAGGCCCAACATTGAAGTAGCACATTCAGGCGTTCTAGGTGCATAAATTACACATCTAATTTCCTTACAATCCATCACATTTTTGAAGGCTCTTCATATTTCTAACGCATAGCATGAACATACCAAGAATTACACCCTAAAATACATTCTGCTGAGCAAAGGGTAAACAAAAGATTACCTGTGGTTTTAGTAGTGCAGTTGTCCACAGGAGGAGAGCCCTGATCCAGGCAGCAGGCAGGGACATGGTCAGCGACAGTGAATGGAATTGTCCAGGCAGCAGGCAAGAATATTGTCCATAGTACAGGCAGGGATAATGTCCTTGTACAGTCCAGGGTCAGTGCAAGTAGAGACATTGCCAGCAGTGCCAAAATATTGGTCCTGGTAGTAAGCAGGAACATGGTCCAAGTAGCAGGCCAGGAAAGAATGGGGACAGGGGTAGAGGCTTCTCCCACCCAAATCTCTTTGAAGCCTCCGAGTCTCCAGACCCTAAATCTGGGAATGAGAAAACTAAAAAATTAGTTTTCTTCATCCAGAAAAACATTTCTGGAGCCCCTCACATATGTGAGACCCCTGTGTTCCCACTAGCATAGCAGGGTAAATGATCAGTCCAAGAGGCAGGCAAAAAACGTGGTCAAACAGTCCAGGGTCAGTTCCAGAGCAGGCAGAGGTAGGTACAATTTAGCGTTAGGCATAAGCTTGGTCGTATAACAGGCCAGGGTCAGTTCCGGAGAAGGCAGAGGTATGTTTATCGTTAGGCAGAAGCTTGGTTGTATAACAGGCAAGGGTCAGTTCCGGAGAAGGCAGAGGTATGTTTATCGTTAGGCAGAAGCTTGGTCGTATATCAGGCCAGGGTCGATTCCGGAGAAGGCAGAGGTATGTACAGTTCAGCGCAGTGGCATAAGGGGTGTGGAGGAAAATGACAGGAAATGAGAATTACGTTTACCATACTTCCCTAATAATGTAGAGAAGCATGGTAACGGCGGAAACATTCACTTATACAGAGGCCTGGTTGGGAAGGACAATCGGGACAATAAAATGAGGTGTCTCTTCTAATTCCTCCTCTGGAGCACACCTGGCATCTCTTCTGACGTCTCTGGCCTGTTTCACTGGGGGGGATTTTGTCAGGAAAGTGGCGCTCGTCTGCTCACATAATCAGAGCAAATAATTTCTGGTGGGCTTTCAGGGTACAAAAGGGCGGAGATTACTTGTTCCTGGTAGTGTAGATAGGATACGGGGTTCTCCGTACATTTTTGGTAAATAACATAAGTGTTATACATGGCCAAACTGAAAAAATAAATGGACACTTTTTTATACCAGTGAAGGGATTTTCTTGTGGGAAGGTAGGGTTCAATCATCTGATCGTTGAAGTCCACTCCCCCCATAAACAAATTGTAATCATAAATGCAAGCAGGTTTCTGGACTGGACCGTTTCTTCTTGGGACTTCCACGTAGGTGTCATTATGGATTGTCGTCAGCATGTGGACATTTCGTCTGTCCCTCCACTTGACAGCTAATAGCTCCTGGTTCCGCAAAGACGCCGTCTCCCCTCGGCGTAGCCTTTCATTGACCAGTTTTTGCGGGAAGCCTTTTCTATTCGTTCTTACGGTACCACATGCTGGGGTGTCTCTCCAGTGAAGATTACGGAAGAGAGGCAAACTTGTATAAAAGTTATCCACATAAAGGTGGTACCCCTTTCCCACCAGTGGATAAACAAGCTCCCAGACAACTTTGCCGCTGGCTCCAATATATTCTGGACATTCAGGGGGATTCAGTTGGGTGTCCTTCCCTTCATACACCTGGAAGGAGTAAATGTACCCTGTGGCTCGGTCGCAAAGTTTGTACATTTTTACCCCATATCGGGCCCTTTTGCTGGGGATAAATTGTTTGATGCCGAGCCTGCCAGAGAATTTTACAAGGGACTCATCCACGGAAATATTCTGTTCGGGGGTATATAATTGGGGAAATTTTTCAGCGAAATAATTTAGGAGTGGCCGAAGTTTGAATAATTTGTCAAATGATGGGTCATTTCGGGGAGGGCACTGGGTGTTGTCGTTGTAGTGGAGGAAGCGCAAAATCGTAAGGTATCTTGATCTTGGCATTATCGAAGAGAAGAGTGGCATGTGGTGGACGGGGTTAGTTGACCAATATGAGTACATTTCGTTTTTTTTTGTGAGTCCCATTGTAAAAGTTAGGCCTAAGAAAATTTTAAATTCCTCTATGGTAAGCTCTCTCCACTCAAAGGGACGGGCATAACTAGAGCCAGGGTTGCTTACTATGTACTGCTGTGCATAGAGGTTGCACTGGGCCACAATGGACGATAGTAAGTCGTTGGTGAAAATCAAATAAAAAAAATCAAGCATCACAAAATCATCGGTGTTCACCTGGACACCTGGCTGGGCGGTAAAAGGGGGGATATTTGCTGCTCCGGAATGAGGGGGAAGCCACAGGGGGTTTTGAAGGGCATAGGGAAGGGTGGCATGGCCTCTATCCATTTGTGGCTGAGAGGACACCCTTCTGGTACCTGGCCTTTGTTGCGGTGGCACTGCGCTTGAGGTGGACGGCACTGCTCTTGAGGTGGACGGCACTGCTCTTGAGGTGGACGGCACAGCTCTTGAGGTGGACAGCACTGCGCTCGAGGTGGTAGTAGGCTGCTGCTCCACGCCAGAACGCCTTCTTTTCACGGGCACACGTTCCTCTTCCAAATCTGTATCAGACTCGCTGCTTGTCACGGGTTCATAGGCTGAATCCGAATCGGACAGAGACTCGGAGAGCTCCCCGCTGCTCTCATCGGTCATGCTGAGACGCTGGTAGGCCTCCTCGGCCGTAAATAATTTTTTTGCCATACTGGTGGCTGGTGAGGTTGATGTGGTGCAGATGAGCACTGATGGGCACAGGTGGCACTGTAGTGGGACTGGTGTGGCTCTGGTTGCACTGCAGTGGGACTGGTGTGGCTCTGGTTGCACTGGTGTGGCTCTGGTTGCACTGGTGTGGCTCTGGTGGCACAGAGGTGGCACTGGTGGGCACAGGCGGTACTGATGTGGCACTGCAGTGGCGCAGATGAGTACAGGTGGCACTGATGGGCACAGTTGGCACTGATGGGGCACTGGTGTGCACTGTAGTGGCACTGGTGTGCACTGTGGTTGCACTGGTGTGGCTCTGGTTGCACTGGTGTGGCTCTGGTGGCACAGGCGGCACTGGTGGGCTCAGGCGGCACTGGTGGGCTCAGGCGGCACTGATGTGGCACTGCAGTGGCGCTGATGAGCACAAGTGGCACTGATGGGCACAGGTGGCACTGATGGGCACAGGTGGAACTGATGGGCACAGGTGGCACAGGTGGCACTGATGGGCACAGGTGGCACTGATGGGCACAGGTGGCACTGGTGTGGCACTGGTGTGCACTGTATTATCACTGGTGTGGCACAGAGGTGGCACAGAGGTGGCACAGGTGGTACAGATGGCACAAGTGGCACAGATGTGGCACAGATGACACTGTTGGGCACAGATGACACTGTTGGGCACTGTTGGGCACTGCTGTGGCACTGTTGGGCACTGATATGGCACTGTTGGGCACTGATATAGGTAGAAAACTCACTGTTTGTCACCGTAAAAGCTCTCCTCTCCTCTCACACTGCATCGGTGTGAGGAGAGGAGAGCTGTAACCTCCTGATGACCCTGCTTTGCCTTTTTGTTTATATTTGTGATCGCTCCGTCATTGGACGGAGCGATCACATGGTAAAGGGCCGCTGTCATTGGCCCTTTACCGCGATCCGTGTTGCGCCGGGTCCCCTGGACCCGGCGAACACGGATGTTCCTGTGTGCGCGCCCGGGGGGGCGCGCGGGAGTTATCCAGCCGCCCTGCAGCCGTCATTCGGCTGTGGGCGGTTGGCAAGTGGTTAAGATTGGAACAGCTGATTCTCCTGCATTTGACACCTCAAAAGAGGAGTCATCAGCCTCACCACGGTCCCCTGAGGGAATTCGTCTTCTCCTGCACCTAGTTCCTCAGTTTGAGGGTCCTGGGTAATGGAAGAGAACCCACACTGGGATGTGATTAAAGTCGCTAAACTTTTTTTTTTTTTTTAATATCACAAAATAAACAGGGGCTGCAGTGTTAAAAACAGTTGCAGACATTTCATGGCCCTGATGCTCACTCTGACCAGCCACCCCCTCTCAGGGGAAGATGCCATTTGTAGAGATAAGTAGGCTTCCCAGAGCTTGAGGGAGACTCTTTTAGCTCTTTTTTGGGGGTGTTTCAACCCCCCCCCCTTCTGACCATAGCCAGATGCACAAAGCAGAGGTACTACCAGAAGAAATCGCATCCACTGCTTGAGCAATAGTCCAGCCACAGCTGCTGCTATTAATGCTCAGCCTGATGCAAATAGTAAATGTGTCAAATAGGAAATGCCTGTATCACCAAAACCTCTTTCATGCTTTTCTTTGCTCTTATGTCTCTCCGACAATTTTGCAGCCAGCATAAATAGAGTAACACACTCCCGCGTCGGAGGATGCCAATGCTGTGTCGGGTGAGCAAGGGAGGGATGATGTGGAGGAGACCTGGAAGTCGCCGCCGACAGCATTGACAATCGTTTTTAGTTCTCCCTTATACTCAGCCTCTTGAAGAGGGGAAGAGCTCAGCTCAGGTGGGGGTGTCTGGAGGAAGCAAAACCCCCCAAACTTACCGGAGGTCTGCCTGCTAGCCGGAGGAAAAAAGTCTGCTGCTTCTGTGACACAGCGTGACTCTGAGCAAAACATGAGAAGGTACGTGCTCCATACAGCCCCCAGTAGTGACACTTAGGCATGACAACATTTACTTTAAAGGAGACATTTCATAAGAAAATTAAAAAATTCCTTAGAAAAACTCCACTTACATTTCCCACCGCAGGGTTTCCTGTGATAAAACCAATAGACCCAATCTTTACCCTCCACGGTGGGTTCCATTAATAAACCTTCAGGAACCGGGGACCCTTGGGGGAACCCACACTCCTGAACCTGTAAAAAGCACACCACCAGTAAAACTCTATGGGCTTAATACCAAAAGTACTGGATCCCGGGGTCCAGCTCTCTAAAAAGAGAAGCATTACAGGCAAAACCTTGTTTTTTTGGATACGAGCCCGGGTACCATTCAATGTTTAAGGTGTGCCAGTGTCCAGCACCTGAAGGTGGACTATAACCCATGTGGGTTATAGAACCATAGTAATTACTATGTAGTAACTATGGTTCTGTTTCCCGTGATGTACGATTAAAGAAAAAAATTCAAGAACAGATTAGAAACAAAGTAATGTACCATGTATCGGTCCAGGAAGGGTTTCAAAGCCATTTCTAAGGCTTTGGAACTCCAGTGAACCACGGGGAAAGCCATTATCCACAAATGGAGAGAACGTGGAACAGTGGTGAACCTTTCCAGGAGTGGCCGGCCTACAAAAATAACTCCAAGAGCATGACGACGACTCATCCAGAAGATCATAAAAGAACCCAGAACAACATCTAAAGAACTGCAGGCCTCACTTGCCTCAGGTAAGATCAGTGTTCATGATTCAAAAAAAAGAAAGAGACTGGGCAAAAATGGTATCCATGGGAGAGTTCCAAGGCCAAAGCCACTGCTGACCAAAAAGAACACAAAGGCTCATCTCACATTTACTAAAAAACATCTTGATTATCCCCAAGACTTTTAGGCAAATATTCTGTGGACTGAAGAGACAAACATTTTTACTTTTTGGAAGGTGTGCGTCCCGTTACATCTGGCATTAAACTAAAACAGTATTTCATAACAAGAACATCATACCAACAGTCAGACATGGCGGTGGTAGCATGATGGTCTGGGGCTGCTTTGCAGCTTTAGGACCTGGATGATTTACCATAACTGACGGAACCATGAATTCTGAGCTCTACCAGAAAATCCTAAAGGAGAATGTCTGGCCATCAGTTCGTGACCTCAAACTCAAGTGCACTTGGGTTATGCAGCAGGACAATGATCCGAAACACAACAGCAAGTCCACCTCCAAATGGTTCAAACAAAGCAAAATGTAGGTTTTGGAGTGGCCTAGTCAAAGCCCGGATTTTAATCCAATTGAGATGCTGTATCATGACCTTACACAGGCTGTTCATGGTGGAAAACCCTCCAATGTGGCTGAATGAAAACAATTCTGCAAAGAAGAGTGGACCAAAATTGCTCCACAGCAATGTGAGACTCATTGCCAGTTATCGCAAACGCTTGATTGCAGTTGTTACAGCCAAGACTGGCACAGCCAGTTATAAGGTTTAGGGGGCAATTACTTTTTCACATAAAGCCAGGCAGGTTTGGACAGCGTTTTTGCCTTAATAAATGAAACCATCATTTAAAAACTGCATTTTGTATTTACTCGGGTTAACTTTGTGTAATAATAAAATTTGCTTGATGATCTGATTCATTTAAAATCTGAAAGGGGGCAATTACTTTTTCACAGCACTATATATACATACACAGTATCTCAGTACACAGTATGTCACAAAAGTGAGTACACCCTTCACATTTTTGTAAATATTTTATTATATATTTTCATGTGACAACACTGAAGAAATGACACTTTGCTACAATGAAAAGTAGTGAGTGTACAGCTTGTATAACAGTGTAAATTTGCTGTCCCCTCAAAATAACTCAACACACAGCCATTAATGTCTAAACCACTGGCAACAAAAGTGAGTACACCCCAAGTGAAAATGTCCAAATTGGGCCCAATTAGACATTTTCCCTCCCCGGTGTCATGTAGCTCGTTAGTGTTACAAGGTCCAAGATGTAAATGGGGAGCAGGTGTGTTAAATTTGGTGTTATCACTCTCACGCTCTTATACTGGTCACTGGAAGTTCAATGTGGCACCACATGGCAAAGAACTCTCTGAGGAGCTGAAAAAAAGAATTGTTACTCTACATAAAGATGGCATAGGCTATAAGAAGATCGCCAAGATCCTGAAACTGAGCTGCAGCACGGTGGTCAAGACCATACAGTGCTTTAACAGGACAGGTTCCACTCAGAACAGGCCTCGCCATTGTCGACCAAAGAAGTTGAGTGCACGTGCTCAGCATCATATCCAGAGGTTGTCTTTGGGAAATCGACGTATCAGTGCTGCCAGCATTGCTGCAGAGGTTGAAGGGTTGGGGGGCAGCCTGTCAGTGCTCAGACCATACACCGCACACTGCATCAAATTGGTCTGCATGTCTGTCATCCCAGAAGGAAGCCTCTTCTAAAGATAATGCACAAGAAAGACTGCAAAGAGTTTGCTGAAGACAAGCAGACTAAGGACATGGATTACTGGAACCATGTCCTGTGGTCTGATGAGACCATGATAAACGTATTTGGTTCAGATGGTGTCAAGCGTGTGTGGCAGCAACCAGGTGAGGAGTACAAAGACAAGTGTGTCTTGCCTACAGTCAAGCATGGTGGTGGGAGTGTCATGGTCTTGTTGCTGCCTTAGAGGCCAGAAGGTGAAAGAGTGATGGTAATTGTCCATTATTTATATTGTCCTAGATCTTTTTATAGGTGAAAAGCTGACTCACATGGCTATCTATTACACTCTTTTGCCACCCGTACTTAAGGTGGTTGTAAACCTCTGACATGAAATATGAACAAAGCATAGAGTGTGTTCTTTGTCTCATTTCTGTCTGCTGCCTCATTCCTCTGCTATCTGCATCAGCCAGTTCTGACATGTTTTCCTGACACCAAGAGGTAAAAAGGTGACAGGGGAGGGAGCTGCAGGACTGCATCTCCTACTTTAGGTGCATTCCAAACCAGTCTTATCAGTACACTGATAGAACACAGCAGAGTCTGGCAAATCAGATAACCCTTTGATTTAGCCCATCATAAACCCCATTAACAGGACTTAAGCAGTTAAGGTAATACACATCCAAGTCTGGATGATATCATAAGATGTTCCAGTTTCCAGACTTAAGTAATTACAACCCTTAAAGGCTAAGTTCACCTTTCTTTTTTTCAAAATTCCAGCTCCCCTACGCACTAATATAGCATTTATGTACCTTTTTTGCAAAAATATCAAAGCTTTCCATAAAATCTACAGACACGTACCTTGCTGTCCTACATCCATGATTCAAAACGTATCTATTGCTTCTGTCTTACGTCCTTACAGACTGTAGGTCAGGCTAACAGCATGGTTAACTAATTCCAGTTGGCATTTAGCCAACTGGAATTAGTTAACCATGCAAGCTGGAAAATTTTTGTGCAGGGTGAGGCCAAGGATGTCATTGTCAAATATTGGTGAAAGTGCAGTGTGAGTATGACCAGTCATTTGTTACTTGTTGGTGAAAGTGGGCAGGGTCCGACATTGTGTTTACCCGAGGTAGTACCCTACAAATGAAGTTTACTTATTTCATTCAATGTAACTAAGGCAGGGCCACTACCACAGTTTTTGGATTTTTGTCTACATAGGCAAAGCTGCATTTTGCCCCCCATCCTTCAGCTAGCCCACACTGTTACTGCTAGCCCACTCCCCCCACCACAGCTCTCCTGCCCACCACCCCTGCTCCAACCACCCCACACTGATACTGCTGTAGCCCCCCACCCCCTCCGGGCCTCCAACCACGACACGCTGGTACTGCTGTACACCCCACTCCCCATCCAGTCACCGCATGCTGGTCCTCCAATCCCACCTCCGATCTCCTACCACCCCACGCTGGTATTGCTAGCACACCCTGCATCCCCCCACCCTAGGCACCCCACACTGGTACCTCTGTAGCCCCCTACCCCCCATCCTCCAGGCACCCGACACTGGTACTGCTAGCCCACCTCCTGCACCACAGTTCTCCTACTACCCCAAGCTGGTACTGCTAGCCCACCCCATCTTTCAGCCACCCCATGCTTAGACTGCTAGCCACCCCACACTGGTACTGTTGTAGGGCTGCACCAGTGTGTGGGAAGTGTGTTGTGTGCACCGGTGCCCAGTGTGGCTAAAGGTTTGAATTTTACCTCCCCCCCCATCCTGGTGCCCCAAGGCAGCTGCCTAAGCTGCCTTTATACTGAGGCTGGCCCTGTGTCTAGGACAGATTGGATTGTTCAAAAGCTCATGTTATTCAGATCTGGATTGCTTAATAGATATATATCCTTTATAGTGTTTATGAAAAGAACAGAAGTAAAAAGGTGTAGTAAGTAAAGATGCTGGTACAGGAAACTTACATGAATAAATTGCATGTCCAACTTGGTGTTCTTATCTATTTGTTGCACAATTTCGCCATGTAATGTTTGGAACTAAAAAAAAAACAGAAACATCTTAATTTCAATCAAAAAAGCACTTATACTTATCAGATACCTGTAAACTGTGCATTTCATACATGTAGTGTATGAGCTATATGTAAGCCAATACTGATACAGCACTAGTGTTTTCCTTCAAAACAGCAGGGACACACTAGTGACAAAGCTGTCAAGGACAGAGAAGGCAGACGCAGACCCAGAAATTTGACACATCTAAAAAATGTTGTACCAAAGATTCTACTGGTGTGTGCTAGAGAGTAAACAGAAATATATATATATATATATACACACACACACACACACACACACACACAGTATCTCACAAAAGTAAGTACACCCTCCCCTTTTTGTGAATATTTTATTATATCTTTTCATGTGACAACACTGAAGAAATTACACTTTGCTACAATGTAAAGTAGTGCGTGTACAGCTTGTATAACAGTGTAAATTTGCTGTCCCCTCAAAATAACGCAACACACAGCCATTAATGTCTAAACCGCTGGCAACAAAAGTGAGTACACCCCTAAGTGAAAATGTCCAATTTGGGCCCAATTATACATTTTCCCTCTCAGTGTCATGTGACTCGTTAGTGTTATAAGGTCTCAGGTGTGAATGGGGAGCAGGTGTGTTAAATTTGGTTTTATCGCTCTGACTTTCTCATACTGGTCACTGGAAGTTCAACATGGCACCTCATGGCAAAGAACTCTCTGAGGATCTGAAAAAAAGAATTGTTACTCTACATAAAGATGGCCTAGGCTATAAGAAGATTGCCAAGACCCTGAAACTGAGCTGCAGCATGGTGACCAAGACCATGAAGTGGTTTAACAGGACATGTTCCATTCAGAACAGGCCTCACCATGGTCGACCAAAGAAGTTGAGTGCACGTGCTCAGTGTCATATCCAGAGGTTGTCTTTGGGAAATAGACGTATGAGTGCTGCCTGCAGTGCTACAGAGGTTGAAGGGGTGGGAGGTCAGCCTTTCAGTGCTTAGACCATACGCCGCACACTGCATCAAATTGGTCTGCATGGCTGTTGTCCCAGAAGGAAGCCTCTTCTGAAGATGATGCACAAGAAAGCCCGCAAACAGTTTGCTGAAGACAAGCAGACTAAGGACATGGATAACTGGAACCATGTCCTGTGGTCTGACGAGACCAAGATAAACTTATTTGGTTCAGATGGTGTCAGGCGTGTGTGGCGGTAACCAGGTGAGGAGTACATAGACAAGTGTGTCTTTCCTACAGTCAAGCATGGTGGTGGGAGTGTCATTTTCTGGGGCTGCATGAGTGCTGCCAGCACTGGGGAGTTGCAGTTCATTGAGGGAACCATGAATGAGAACATGTACTGTGACATGACTGCTGGTTGGAAGCTAAACAGTGGGAACCTTGAGTGGAGAGTGTGAACAAGTTTTGCTTTTTACTGCTGGTGATTGCTGTGTTGCATTTTTAGGTTCTTTTTGGGGCTTTTCCTTGTAGCTTTTTAACACCCTTTTCTGTCACTTTTTAAATTTTTTGTCTTTGCTTCTTTCAGCCTACTAATTAAGGGGAGTGGTTAATTGGTCACAGGTGCTTGAGGCCTATATAACTTTCTGTAGAACTCACTGTGAGCCTGCTCATCTTTGAGCTTGCTGGAACTTAGACCAAGTGGAACTGGACTAAGTGGCGAGTTAAAAACCAGAGTGGAAAACAAGAGGTTATAACAGGGGTCAAGTACCTGTGTAGGGTGAGTGTGTACCTGTGTATTGTAAGTACATGAGTGCTGCGAGTGCAAGTGAGCTGTAATGAGTATTAGTGTCAGGTAGTACCTGTGTATTGTGAATACCTGAGTGTTGTCTGAGTAGTGTGTGTGGATCGTTAGTACTTGTGTATTGTGTGTGTGCACGCAGGTCTGTGAGTGCACATTGGTCTGCGAGTACCTGTGTGTTGTCTTTTTGAGTACCTGTGTATTGTCTTGTTGAGTATTAGTGTCAGGAAGCTAGTTGTTAAGTAATTTGGACAAGGTATAATCCCCAATCCTCATTAAATTAGTAGGTACGATGCCCGGCAGGTGTGGAGGATGCGACTCGGTGTACATCGTGCATCATGTATGAGTTCCTTGATCATCCGATCGAGGGCGAACACTGCTGTGCAAAATGTAAGCACATTGTTTCCCTTGAAGCCCAGGTTCTGAATGTGGGGAAGCAACTGTCAGCACTGAGATACTAAAGGAGAGCCAGGAACGTACACGGCAGGTGTCGGCAGGGGCCAGCACAGAGGCGGGTGGCAGTCAGGAAGGGTAGAGGGGGAAGTGCCAGGGAGGCTGATCCAGGGCTGGAGTATCCCAATACGTACACTCCATTGAGCAACATTTGTGAAACCAGTCAGGGACCAGCACTGCTGGAGCTGAGGGACTCTCCTAGCTGCCGGGGGAAGAACTCCTCCAGTGAGAGTGGGGGGGGAAGGGAAAGGAAAGACAGATTCTGGTGTTAGGGGACTCAATTCTTAGAAGGACAGAGAGGGCAATCTGTAACAAAGACCTGAAGCGCCGAACTGTATGTTGTCTACCGGGCACTCAGGTTCGGCACATCATGGATCTGGTGGACAGATTACTGGGAGGGGCTGGGGAAGACCCGGGTGTCATGGTGCATGTTGGTACCAATGACAAAGTCAGAGGCAGATGGAGTGTCCTAAAGAACGATTTTAGGGACTTGGGAGCTAATTTGAGGAAAAGGACCACCAAGGTAGCATTCTTAGGAATACTACCGGTACCTCAAGCCACACCAGAAAGGCTGAGGGAGATTAGGGATGTAAACAAGTGGCTGAGGAGCTGGTGTAGTAAGGAGGGGTTTGGGATCCTGGAGGACTGGGCAACTTCTCAGTCGGTCACCAGTACTATAGAAGGGATGGACTGCACCTAAATGAGGAGGGTGCAGATCTGCTGGGAGTGAAGATGGCCAAAAAGTTAGAGGGGTTTTTAAACTAGGCGACGGGGGGAGGGCCCAGAGGACATAAACCCAAGGTAAGTATAGTAACAAGTCCTAGTTGCAATCTCGGAACACCCCCCAATAAGAGGATAGTATGCGACCGGTCTAAACTATGTGGCATGTTCACCAATGCCAGGAGCCTGGTGAACAAGATGGGTGAACTAGAGATACTGTTGTACGAGGAGGATCTGGATTTTGTGAGAATTTCAGAGACCTGGTTCAACAGCTCTCTTGATTGGCTGGCAACCATTCAAGGATATACCCTTTATCGCAGGGATAGAGAGGGTAAAAAAGGGGAGGGGGAAGGGAGCTAAGGAGGAGGTGGAATCCTTATGGGTAAAGCTCCAGAGGGATGAAGCTAAGGGGAAAATAATACTGGGAGCATGCTATAGGCCCCCTAACCTGAGGGAGGAGGGGGAGACGGATCTCCTATCACAAGTTGGATTAGCAGCAAGGATGGGAAGTGTTAACATAATGGGGGATTTTAATTATCCAGACATAGACTGGGCGGAGAGAACCACGCATTCGTCTAAGGCTTGCCAGTTCCTAAATGTCTTGCAGGACAATTTTATGGTTCAGATAGTAGACGCACCAACTAGAAATAAAGCATTACTGGATCTACCGATTACCGACAATACAGACCTGATCACGAATGTGGGGCAATTCAGGAAACAGCGATCACAGGTCAATTGGCTTCAGTATAAATCACACAAATAGGAAACATAAGGGGAATACAAAGTCACTGAATTTCAAAAGAGCCAACTTCCCCAAACTACGAACCTTGCTAGAAGGCCTGAATTGGGTTAAAATCTTAGGAACAAAGAACACGGAGGAGAGATGGGTTTGCTTTAAAAGCGTATTAAATAAGGGCATTAACCAATGCATCTCATTGGGTAATAAATTTAAAAGAGCGAACAAAAGTCCCGGATGGCTTAACTCCAATGTAAAAATGCATATAAAAGCAAAGGAGAAGGCCTTCAAAAAATACAAGGTTGAGGGACTCATCATCAGCATTCAGACATTATGAAGAATGCAACAAGAAATGTAAGGTTGCAATTAGGGCGGCTAAGATAGAACACAAAAGACACATAGCGGAGGAGAGCAAAAAAAAATCCCAAGACATTCTTTAAGTATGTAAACAGTAAATAAGGGAGGACAGACCATATTGGCCCCATAAAGAATGAGGAAGGACATCTGGTTACAAAGGATGGGGAGATGGCAAAAGTATTGAATTTATTCTTCTCCTCAATCTTCAGGAAGGAATCGGGGGGCTTCGGTAACCAAAACTGCAGCGTTTATCCTCAGGACACATCACAGGAAGCACCTCCATGGTTAACAGAGGACAGAATTAAAATTAGACTTTGGAAACTTAACATTAATATTTCACCGGGAACCAGATGGCTTGCATCCGAGGGTACTTAGGAAACGCAGTCAATTATTTGCCAGATCATTGTTGCTAATTTTTATGGACAGTCTACTGACTGGAATGGTACTAGCTGATTGGAGAGAAGCCAGTGTAGCACCAATATTTAAAAAGGGGCCCAAAAATACATCCCTGGGAATTACAGACCAGTTAGCCTAACATCAATAGTATGCAAGCTCTTGGAGCAACTACATGGCAAATGAGGTTTAATGTAGAAAAATGTAAAATAATGCATTTGGGTGGCAAAAATATGAATGCAATCTATACACTGGGGGGAGAACCTCTGGGGGAATCTAGGATGGAAAAGGACCTGGGGGGTCCTAGTAGATGATAGGCTCAGCAATGGCATGCAATGCCAAGCTGCTGCTAACAAAGCAAACAGAATATTGGCATGCATTAAAAAGTGGATTAACTCCAGGGATAAAGTGATAATTCTCCCACTCTACAAGATTTTGGTCCGGCCTCACCTGGAGTACGCTGTCCAGTTCTGGGCACCTGTCCTCAGGTAGGAAGTACTGGAAATGGAACGAGTACAAAGAAGGGCAACAAATCTAATAAAGTGTCTGGAGGATATTAGTTATGAAAAAAGGTTGCGAGCACTGAACTTATTCTCTCTGGAGAAGAGACGCTTGAAAGGGGATATGATTTCAATTAACAAATACCATACTGGTGACCCCACAAAGGGATAAAACTTTTTCACAGAAGGAAGTTTAATAAGACATGTGGCCACTCACTAAAATTAGAAGAAAAGAGGTTTAACCTTAAACTGCATAGAGGGTTCTTTACTGCAAGAGCGGCAAGGATGTGGAATTCCCTTCCACCGGCGGTGGTTTCAGTGGGGGGCATAGATAGTTTCAAAAAACTATTAGATAGGCACCTGAACGACTGCAACATACAGGGATATACAATGTAATACTGACATATAATAACAAACATAGGTTGGACCAGGGGCGGACTGACAATTCATTGAGCCCCCGGGCAATAGAAGATTATAGGGCCCCCAGGCTTACAGGTGGCCGCCATGCCAGGAGTAAGTAACAAACAAAACAACATAAAGAGTACAGCAGTCGGCATGATCGCCACGCTCACATCAGAGTCCTCCCTTACATCAAAGTCCCAACATTCTCCCTATACATCACAGTCCGCAGAGTCCTACCTTATGGCAGAGCCCCCCCCAGTGTGTCACCTTCTATTAGTGTCCCCTTACACACACCTTTGCACCTTAGTGCTTGGTGTGGCAGGCAGCTGGCAGGAAAAGGTCTTTAAATTAGAAAAAAAAAATCCACTTGTTGCAGGCTCTGAACTGCGCAAGTGAGTCTTAAAGCCAGCGGAATAGTGAACTGCTGTGGTTGGCCTCAGATCTGGCAGTGGGGCGTGTGAATAAAAGCCATACTTGATGTGTGTCATATCACCGCACAGGCACGCACCCAGACCTGCCCTGCTGCCTGATCTGAGGCAGGGCTCAGCAGTTCACCATTCAGCTGCCTCCGAATGGCAACAAGTGGATTTTTCACGGGCATAGGTTTGTTAGATTGACTTCTGTTTAGCGGCAGTAGGCACAAATGAAACATACAGTATACATACACACACAGTATACATACACATAGACACACACACATTATACATATATACACAAACACCAGTGGTGGCTGGTGCTCAAAATTTTTTGGGGGGCGCAAACCAACTGAAAAAAAAAAAAAAAAACATCAATTACAGCTACTGTGCCCATCAGACGCAGCTACTGTGCCCATCAATTGCTGCCACTGTGCCATCAAATGCAGCCACTGTACCCATAAATTGCCGCCACTGTGCCCATCAAGTGCAGCCACTGTGCCCATCAAGCGCAGCTACCGTGCCCATCAAGTGCAGCCACTGTGCCAATAAATTGCTGCCAGTATGTCCATCAATTGCCGCTACTGTGCCCATCAATTGCTGCCAGTGTGCCCCATCATTTGCCACTACTGTGCCCCATCAAATGCTGACACTTACCTGTCTCGCAGCGGGTCAGCGCCTGATACTTCAGCCAATCAGGTGACAGGTAACAGACCCGAGCACCTGATTGGCTGAGAGGCGGTTCAGTGTTAGCAAAGTGAATTCCTTCGCTTTGCTAACATACAGCTAAGTGAACAGCGAACGCCCAGCATGGCGCCCGCTGTTCACCTTTTTGGCCGCCTATTAGAGCCTACGGCTCTAATCAGGTGCTTCCCAAAAACACCCCGCCGCTGTAATTCAGGTGCCCGATGCTCGAAAAGGGGCACCTGAATGGGGGTGTCAGTGGCGACCATAGATAGATTCATGCAATGCATGAATCTATCTATGGTGATAGAGAGGTGCCAGGAGAGAGGGGGCAGTGTCCATGCGCCCCTTATGGACGCACCACCACTGATAGACACACAGTATACATATCCACATAGACACACAGTATACATATATAAACATAGACACACAGTATACATATATACACATCTGTTTGTAATTTGGAACAGGTACATTTTTTAAGTGTAGCTCCAGCCCAAAAATCTAGTTTTAAGCTTTTTGGATAATATAGGGCAGGGTTATCACCCCTAACATTTTTTTTTGCTGTCTGTGCCCCTGTTCAGAAGATTTCACCTCACTTTCTTTCCCAATGACAATTGGATTTTTAAAATTTTTGGTTATTAGGGAAACAAGGATTGGTGATAAAGCATCAGTGGAGACACCTTTTTCCCATATTAACTCTTACAGGAGAGAAATTCCCTTCCTAGGGGTAGATTTCCTCTCACTTCCTGTTGTCTTTGTAATTACAGTTTGTAATTAGGAGTCGTTTGTAAGTCTGATGTTTGAAAATAGGGGACTGCCTGTATATACTATACGGCCTGCCCTATACACTCTGCGGAAAATTGGGCCTTAGGTGTTGGTGGTACCAGAACACTGTAAGCCCTCACAGATACTCTTGGTTGGCGCTGGAATGGGCCCTGCTGTGAAATATTATATCAAGAATTGCAATTACATGCCCCTGTTAAACAGGGGCAGAAAAATTGGGCCTTAGGCGGTGGTGGTGGTGGTGGCACAACACCGTAAAGCCTCACAGATACTTTTGTTGAGCGCAGGAACAGGCCCTGCTGTGAAATATTAGATCAAAAATTGTAATTACGCACCCCTGTTAAACAGGGGCAGAAAAATTGGGCCTTAGGCGGTGGTGGTGGTGGCACAACACTGTAAAGCCTCACAGATACTCTTGGAGCGCAGGAACGGGCCCTGCTGTGAAATATTAGATCAAAAAATGTAATTACAATACAGTGCAGCAGTAGTGCAGTTGCTACTACTTTTCTGGTGGTGTACACAGTACACAATACAGTGTAGTGCGGTGTTGCAAAACAAAATATACATCATGTCCAGAGGGCCACCAAGGAGAGGCAGACGCTCACAGGCCACCAAAAGAGGGCAAGCAGGCTCTGTGTCTACAGTCAACAATGCTGGTCATGGACATGGTGCATCCTCTGCCGGTGGCCGTGGGGCACACTTGTCCTTTTTTTATGCTGCTGGCCGTGTTATTGAGCCAGAACATGCAGAAGAGTTGGTGGAGTGGATAACAAAACCGTCCTCATCCTCCATCACCTAGGCTCAGAGTAGTTTTCCTTCCTATGCAGCTGCCAAAGTAGCCTATTCCACCGGCCCCTTGTCCACAGTCACTCCTTCCGTAGCCCCACCATCATGCATGGAGGAGTTCCCCGAACTATTCGACCACAGTGTTGGGTACATGCTTCTGGAGGATGCGCAGTGATTTGAAGGCTCCGATGTTGGTTCCCAGGTTGAGGAAGGGAGTAACGTGAGCCCAGAGAGAGGGGGTTCCCAAGAAGGACAAGAAACTGGCAGTCATGTTCCCCCAGCTGCAGCATAGTGCCAAGTTGCTCCAGTGATGAGGAGGGAGGGGATGATGAGGTCACTGACTCTACTTGGGTGCCTGATAGAATAGAGGAAGAGGAGGAAGCACAACTCCAATAAGGCAGGATGTCCTCTAGGGGGCAGCTTAAGGGCAGCCACCCTAATGCATCACACCGCAGAGCTTTGCAGGTCATACAATGCCAGTGCTCGGCTGGCTGATATTCAAAGGGAATGCAACCTGCCTACCAACCACCTCATTTGTGACATGTCCACCAGGTGGAGGTCAACGTTGGCAATGCTGCAGCGCCTGTACACGCAGTAGAGGGCCATCAATGAGTACCTGTGTGAGTATGGAACCAGGACAGGGTCGGGGAGCTTGGCTTCATTTCCCCACGCCAGTGGCTACTGATCAAGGATGCATGCACTGTCCCTCTTGTCTTCCTGTTGGAGCACACGCTTCATGGAATAATGGACAGGGCACTTGAGGCAGAACAAAGTGAGGAAGAGGAGGACTTCCTTACCTCTCAAGGCCCTTTATCCAGATGTTATTCCTGCAGGCCTGCCAAACACACAGGAAGAAGAGGAGGAGGAGGATTGTGTCAGCATGGACGTGGAGGATAACACTCAGCAGCAGTCTTCAAGGGATGGTTTTCAGTTCCCAGAAACCCAAGGAGTTGTACATGGCTGGGAGGAGGTTGTTACGGATCATGTGATCCTTACTGACCCAGAGGACTCAGAATCGAATGCCTCTACAAACTTTCGCAGGCTTTGCAGAATCAGGGAGGCCATGCAGCGTAAGGACCCTAGGATTCGTGGTATCAAAGAGGAATCATTACTGGCTGGCAACCCTTCTTGATCCACGTTACAAGGGTAAGGTTGTAGAACTCATCCTGCCTTTGCAGACGGAGCAGAGGATGAAACATCTTCAGGAGGCCTTTAAGAAAGGTTTGTGCAATGCATTTCCAGACCCTGCCAGGTTACAATTTCCTGGTGCTGGACAACGTGTTGCTGAGGCTTCTGTCAGGTCAGCTAAGGCCAGGTGACAGATGCACACTGTTGGGGTCAGGAGTGCACCGCAAAGGAAGTGGACCCTACGGCTGACTGCTGCGCATGGGAGTCTAGGTGGTTAAGAAAGGCAGGTCCGCTGGAACACCAACACGGATCACACAGGGGCTAGAGTGTAAGATTCCCCAGGGCGCGGAGTCTAAGAGCCAGCAGGTGTTCACCAGAGCCTCTAGTGGTGAGGATGGACTGGGCTGCAACTGGCTCCAGGTCGCAACCCCCAGGGTCTCCCAGCTCACGCCCACAGTAGGCTACAGGAGGACAGAGATAGTAAGGGAATAAGCCAAAGGTAGGGGCGACTAGCAGACAAGGATAAACATAGAACACGCCAAAGGTCAGGGTCACAAGCAGGCAGGGATAGTGGAGAACAAGCCAAGATCAGTAACTGGAATCAGACGTAGAAGACACAGCAAGATGCACACGGAAGCTAAACACACAAAGGTTGATCAGCAAGGCAGGCTTGCAGTGCACAGGTTATTATAGAGTTCCCTGATAGGGGCTGGGGTGGAGCCATGCTTTGAGGAGAGATTATTTAAGTAGCCAGGTGAGAGTGGCTGGCCTCTAAAGGTGAACACATGGAGGAGAGGTAAGCTGACAAAGATTACTGCATAACCATGACAGCTTCATTCAGTCAGAGGAAGAGCAGTGGAGAAGGTGGCCGGCTGACCGATGCCTTTAGACCTCAGCGCCAAGGTCTAATTGGTTCAAGCAACCATCGCCAGTGTCTGCATTACATGGTGCAGGAATATCTAGGGGCAAGAGCAGACTTGGAAACATTTCCAAAAGAGCATCCACTGGGTTACTGGGTCTTGAGGATGGACCACTGGGCAGAACTTGCTCAATATGCAATTGATCTACTGGCCTGTCCTGTATCCAGAGTTCTTTCTGAACGCACATTCAATGCTGTTGGAGGGTTTGTAACGGATCATAGAGTGCGCCTGTCCACAGACTCCCTTAATAGGCTCACATTCATAAAAATGAATCAGCCTTGGATCAGCAGCAGTTATCAAGCACCTGATGCTGATGTAACTGATTGATTTTTCTATGGATGTGGGATCCCTTGAAGACTGCCTATGCTGAGTGACTATCCTATTCCTCCTCAATCTTGATGATGCTAGCTTCCAACAATATTTTTGGTTTAAGGCACCACCACCACTACCTAAGGCCCAATTTTTCTGTCCCTGTTTAACAGGGGCATGTAATTACAAGCAGGGCCCGTTCCTGCGCCCAACAAGAGTATCTGTGAGGGGTTACAGTGTTGTGGCACCACCACCACCAAAGGCCCAATTTTTCTACCCCTGTCCCAGCAGCAGAAAAAAAAAACAGGCGTGCCCCACGGCCACCTGCAGAAGATGCACCATGTCCATGAGCAGCACTGTGGACTGTAGACACAGAGCCTGCTTGCCCTCTTTTAGTGGCCTGTGAGCGTCTGCCTCTCCTTGGTGGCCTTCTGGACATGATGGGGATTTTGTTTTGCAACACCACACTACACTGTATTGTGTACTGTGTACACCACCAGAAAAGTAGTAGCAACTGCATTATGGGTGCACGGTATTGTGTACTCCACCAGAAGTCTAATAGCAACTATGGATGCACTGTATGTATTGTGTACTGTGTACACCACCAGAAAAGTAGTAGCAACTGAAATATGAGTGCACGGTACTATGTACACCAACATAAGTGTAATAACAACTATGGGTGTACTGTATTGTGTACACCACCAGAAAAGTAGTAGCAACTGCACTATGGGTGCACGGTATTGTGCACACCACCAGAAGTCTAATAGCAACTATGGGTGCACTGTATGTATTGTGTACTGTGTACACCACCAGAAAAGTAGTAGCAACTGCACTAGGGGTGCACGGTACTGTGTACTGTGTAAACCGCCTGAAGTATATTAGAAAGAGTACACCAGGACCGGCCTGCAGTGAGATATAGCTAAACTGTATGCAGTGGAGATATATATATATATATATATATATATATATATATATAGATATCTATATATATCTGAGACTATCTGTCTCATAGATATATAGATATATACTGTTCTGGAATACCCTGGAGTGGAACTGTGCATATGGAATTGCGTTGAAGGATGACACCATTTTGCCCAGCAACCTCATGCACAGCTGAATAGAAGGTCTTGGTTCTTTTTTCACCTTCTGGACGAGTTCCGCTATGGAAATGACTTTTAAGGGGGGTAAAAACACCCTTTCTTGGGCAGTGTTTAAGACCAGACCCAGATAAACCAAGGCTTGGGTTGGACAAAGGGCTGACTTGTAAACATTTAGACTCCACCCTAGGTGTTGTAAAACCCGCACTGTTCTTGACACGTTTTAGATCAGGATGGGGCAAGAGCAATCCCTCAGGAGAAGATTGTCCAGATATCCTACCACGGAGATCTTCTGGGACCTTAAGGATGCCAACACCGGGGCCAGAATCTTTGTGCAAAACCCTGGGGGCCGTGGCTAGACCGAATGGCAGTGCCACAAATTGAAAATGACTGCCTTCTACTGCGAAACGCAGAAAGCTTTGATGTTGTCCGAAGATTGGTACATGAAGGTATGCATCCTTGATATCTATGGACGCTAAATAATCTCCCTTTCTCATTTTATTATTGAACGAACTGACTCCATACGGAAGGACCGGACGTTTACAAAGAGGTTGAGAGCTTTGAGGTCCAAAATGGGCCTTACTTACCCATTTGGTTTCGGCACGGTAAAAAGGTTTGAGTAAATCCCCTCAAATCTTTCTTCATGCGGAACCTTGACAATTACCACTTGCTTCAGCAGATGCTGCAAAGCTAGGAATAGGCATTTCCTTTTCTCTGGATCCGACAGGACCCTTGAGTATAGAAAACAGTTTGGAGGAATTTCCCGGAACTCTATTCTGTAACCCTGTGTTATAGTGGAAATGACCCATCTGTCTTGGAGCAGATCTTCCCAAGCATCCAAAAACAGCCGAAACCTGCCCCCCACCCGTGAGAGCGGGGGCGTCCCTTCACAAGGTTGACTGGGAGTTGGACTTGGCTGGCTTTTTATTCCAGGGCTTCCTCTGACCCTGAGGCTTTTTAAAACCACACAGCTGAGGCCGTCGATACCGCTTGGGGGAAGAAGCACTAGGTCCTGGAGCATTGGCAATTTTATAAGAGGGTTGTTTACCTCTCTTTTTAGTAGGGAGAAGGGCACTTTTTCCTCCAGAGATCTTTTGGATATATTTATCCAGATCTTCGCCAAACAAGCGTTCTCCATGGAAAGGAAAAGCTGCAAGTAGCCTCTTGCATGGCGTCTCAGCAGACCAGTTCTTTAGCCACAAAACCCTGTGCATATGTATGGACAGTAATGCAAAACGAGACATCTGCTGAATTGAGTCCTTCAATGCGTCCACTGCAAAACATAGAGCATGTGGAAGCTCTGACAATTCCTTGGTAGGTTCCTCCTGACAAGGCAGGTTTTTTGTTAACCTTTTACAATGGTCCTTTAGGGATTGGCAAATCCCAATTGCTGCAACTGCTGGCTGAACTGCTGCACCAGCCACCGCAAAAGAGGCTTTTAATAAGGACTCTAGCTTTTTATCAGCCAGATCCTTAGATACCTGGGCATTATCCAATGGGCAGGTTAAATTCTTATTCACTGAAGAAAGGGCGGCATCCACCAAAGGTGTACCCCATCTCTTCCTGAACTTTTCCTCCATAGGATATAGGATAGAAAACCTCTTTGGAGGTAAGTATATCCTGTCAGGATGATCCCACTCTGCGTAAACCACCTGCTCCAATAACGGATGCAAAGGGAACGCCTGGGAACCTTGCTGAGGTCGCAAGGATCCCAAAGTAGAACAGGAGATTCCAGACTGAACCGGGGGTAACTTAAACCCAACTCATACCATCTCAGTCAGAGATCGGATAAACAATTTCTGGGAATGGGAGGCTGAAATTGGCTCCTCTGAACCTGAGTCCTCAGCTGAGGATTCTTCAGCCTCTCCTTCCTCCCGGTCCTTTATGGCCACCTCCTCCAAATCCTCTGCCCACTCTGGTTCCAGATCACCTGGACCCATCTGGCTATAAGAGTCCTGGTGCTCTAGTGATTCTCCACTTGGCCCGGGTTCAGGGGAGGGAGATCTATTACGCTTCTTCCCTCCCTGCATTACAGAAGAAATCATGCTAGCTATTTTGCCTTCCAGGCCCGCTAATGCAGATGCCAAATCATCCTTAGTAACATAAGCAGAGGCAGGAATATTGGTAGTGGCCACTATGCCTGACAAATGCAATGGCTCAGCCAGGCCAGATGCCACAGGTCTTTCAGAGGAGACCGGGGCTGCATCAGCGGGGCTGGTCTCCTTTTTTCAAGGGAGTTACTCTTACCCCTGTGCCTGCCCTGCTCCCTGTACCTCGTTCTCTGGAATACATTGCTTACATACGAGGAAAAAAGTACTCCCCACAAGCTGTAACCAGAATTTAACCTGTCGCGACTGTGTCCAAAAACCTCCAGACTCACGTGCCCAAGTATCGCTCTGTGCTGTCCCAGCACACGCCAGGAGCTCCAGCTCCTTATAAAACCTAACCTGGCAGTGGACTGAGCGCATGCGCGTGACCAGCTGCATGAACGCCGCATCTGCCGTGCCCAGACGCTCGCCACGCACGCGGCGCATCTGTGACGCTCACAGCAGTGGCGCACACGGCGCATGCGCACACCTGCACATGCCCGCCTTAAGTGCACGCCATACCGGTCATCTGTAATTTTCCAGACACAAGCATAAGGTTAACAGAGGGAATATGTATTACCAGGCCCAATCTTCCCCCATCACGGCGGGTAGTGCCTCAGAGGACCTTCAAGGACCGGGTCCCCCATTCTTTGGGGTCCACACCCTTGGACCTGTAAGGCACCCTTCTGGTTTACCTTGGGCAAGTTATGACCAGGAATACCAACTTTAACAAGGGTCCAGCGCCATATAGGACACATTACAAGCAAAACCTCACTCTTGAACCGAGGCTCGGGTACCATCCACTTTAGCTTTCTTATGCCATCCGAATGGATCCGATTATAACATCCTCACTGGGACATTTATTTGAAGAATTTTGAAGAGCTTCAACAGCCATGACCACCACCTTCAAGACACTGGCGAAAAAACCGAGGTATTTCCTGTATAGGAGGGGTTATATGGGAGGAACCGTCTTTCTATTGGTTGCCAGTGTCCAATCACCTAAAGGTAGCGTATAACAGAATTAGTCATTATAATGGTGCTCTTTGTCCCGTGATGTACGATAAAGAAATGCACTCTTTACATCTGGAGGAACAGAGATTTAATCTCCAAATACGGAAAGGCTTCTTCACAGTAAGTGCTGTGAAAATGTGGAATAGACTCCCTCAAGAGGAAAGGTTGCAAGCACTGAACTTATTCTCATTGGAGAAGAGACGCTTGAGAGGGGATATGATTTCAATTTACAAATACTATACTGGTGACCTCACAATAAGGATAAAACATTTTCGTGGAAAGGAGTTTAACAAGACACGTGGCCACTCATTAAAGTTAGAAGAAAAAAAGGTTTAACCTTGAACTACATAGAAGGTTCTTTACTGTAAGAGCAGCAAGGATGTGGGATTCCCTTCCACAGGCGGTGGTCTCAGTGGGGAGCATCAATAGTTTCAAAAAACTATTAGATAAGCACCTGAACGACCACGACAGGACAGGGATATACAATGTAATACTGACATATAATCACACACACTTGATGGACTTGTGTCTTTTTTCAACCTCACCTACTATGTAACATACTGAAGCAGAGCATGATTCCCTCCCTTCGGAGACTGGGCCACAGGGCAGTATTCCAACATAACATCCCCAAACACACCTCCAAGACAACCACTGCCTTGCTAAAGAAGCTGAGGGTAAAGGTGATGTACTGGCCAAGCATGTGTTCAGACCTAAATCCTATTGAGCATCTGTGGGACATCCTCAAACAGAAGGTGGAGGAGTTCAAGGTCTCTAACATCCACCAGCTCTGTGATGTCGCCATGGAGGAGTGGAAGAGGTCTCCAGTGGCAACCTGTGAAGCTCTGGTGAACTCCATGCCCAAGAGGGTTAAGGCAGTGCTGGAAAATAATGGTGGCCACACAAAATATTAACACTTTGGGTCCAATTTGGACATTTTCACTTAGGGGTGTACTCACTTTGGTTGCCAGCAGGTTAGACATTAATGGCTGTGTGTTGAGTTATTTTGAGGGGACAGCAAATATACACTGTCATACAAGCTGGACACATATTACTTTACATTGTAGCAAAGTGTCATTTCTTCAGTGTTGTCACATCAAAAGATATAATAAAATATTTACAAAAATGTGAGGGGTGTACTCACTTTTGTGAGATACTGTGTGTGTATATATATATATATATATATATATATATATATATATATATATATATATATATATATACATACATACACAGTGAGGAAGAAAAGTATTCAGACCCCCTTAAATTTTTCACTCTTTGTTATATTGCAGCCATTTGCTAAAATCATTTTCATTTCAAATAATTTTCATCATTTTCAAGTTCATTTTTTTCCTCATTAATGTACACACAGCACCCCATATTGACAGAAAAACACAGAATTGTTGACATTTTTGCAGATTTATTAAAAAACAAAAACTGAAATATCACATGGTCCTAAGTATTCAGACCCTTTGCTCAGTATTTAGTAGAAGCACCCTTTTGATCTAATACAGCCATGAGTCTTTTTGGGAAAGATGCAACAAGTTTTTCACACCTGGATTTGGGGATCCTCTGCCATTCCTCCTTGCAGATCCTCTCCAGTTCTGTCAGGTTGGATGGTAAACGTTGGTGGACAGCCATTTTTAGGTCTCTCCAGAAATGCTCAATTGGGTTTAAGTCAGGGCTCTGGCTGGGCCATTCAAGAACAGTCACGGAGTTGTTGTGAAGCCACTCCTTCATTATTTTAGCTGTGTGCTTATGGTCATTGTCTTCGGCCCAGTCTGAGGTCCTGAGCACTCTGGAGAAAGTTTTCGTCCAGGATATCCCTGTACTTGGCCACATTCATCTTTCCCTCAATTGCAACCAGTCATCCTGTCCCTGCAGCTGAAAAATACCCCCACAGCATGATGCTGCCACCACCATGCTTCACTGTTGGGACTGTATTGGACAGGTAATGAGCAGTGCCTGGTTTTCTCCACACATACCGCTTAGAATTAAGGCCAAAAAGTTCTATCTTGGTCTCATCAGACCAAAGAATCTTATTTCTCACCATCTTGGAGTCCTGCAGGTGTTTTTTTTAGCAAACTCCATGCGGGCTTTCATGTGTCTTGCACTGAGGAGAGGCTTCTGTCAGGCCACTCTGCCATAAAGCCCCGACTGGTGGAGGGCTGCAGTGATGGTTGACTTTCTACAACTTTCTACCATCTCCCGACTGCATCTCTGGAGCTCAGCCACGGTGATCTTTGGGTTCTTCTTTACCTCTCTCACCAAGGCTCTTCTCCCCTGATAGCTCAGTTTGGCCGGACAGTCAGCTCTAGGAAGGGTTCTGGTCGTCCCAAACGTCTTCCATTTAAGGATTATGGAGGCCACTGTGCTCTTAGGAACCCTAAATGCAGCATACATTTTTTTGTAACGTTGGCCAGATCTGTGCCTTGCCACAATTCTGTCTCTGAGCTCTTCAGGCAGTTCCTTTAACCTCATGATTCTCATTTGCTCTGACATGCACTGTGAGCTGTAAGGTCTTATATAGACAGGTGTGTGGCTTTCCTAATCAAGTCCAATCAGTATAATCAAACACAGCTGGACTCAAATGAAGGTGTAGAACCATCTCAAGGATGATCAGAAGAAATGGACAGCACCTGAGTTAAATATAGTGTAGAGTGTCACAGCAAATGGTCTGAATACTTAGGACCATGTGATATTTCAGTTTTTCTTTTTTTTTTATAAATCTGCAAAAATGTCAACAATTCTGTGTTTTTCTGTCAATATGGGGTGCTGTGTGTACATTAATGAGGAAAAAAAAAATGAACTTAAATGATTTTAGCAAATGGCTGCAATATAACAAAGAGTGATAAATTTAAGGGGGTCTGAATACTTTCCGTTCTCACTGTATATATATCTAGATATATATATATATATCTATATATACACACACATTCACCGGCCACTTTATTAAGTACACCTGTTCAATTGCTTGGTAACATAAATTGCTAATCAGCCAATCACATGGCAGCAACTCAATGCATTTAGGCTTCTAGACGCGGTGAAGAGGATTTGCTGAAGTTCAAACCAAGCATCAGAATGGGGAAGAAAGAGGATATAAGTGACTTTGAACGTGGCATGGTTGTTGGTGCCAGACGGGCTGGTCTGAGTATTTCAAAAACTGCTGGTCGACAATAATTTTCATGCACAACCATCTGTAGTAGACACGTGCAATTAGTTTCGGTCCGAAAGTAAATTCGGAAAAATTTTTGGTTATCCAAATCTCCAAATTAAATAGTAATGGATTTAATTGAAATTCCTTTAATTTTGTTTAATTTATTCATTTTCTAACAAATTCCAAATGTTTGGAACTATTCAAATTCGGATCGGTGGAAAACTTATCGCCGTGTCTTTAACCACCGAAGACTCATCAGCTGCCCGCCAGCTCATATAATCCTATAAGAGTACGTAGAGAATCAGTTTGCATATATGTTTGCACCATAAGTGTGAATTACTGTTACTGATGACAGGCGATTCCTGCTTAAAGAGACCCTGTCACCAACCTAAAAAATTGCAGATAAAATTAGAGAAATATCAAGTATTTGAAATGCTAACCTGCAAGGTTTTTCTTCCCAAAAATGATGATTTTTTTTATTCACTTGCAAAATGCTTTTGAACTTGCTAGAAAATGTGAGTACTCCAGGAAGAGTCAAGTCCTTATCACAGCCCTCTACCCCTTTCACATTATAGTCCTCTCCTCTTTTGGGAGTGTCTATTTATGATTTGTGTTGGCCCAGCATCTCCCTCCCTATCCCTCTTTACATAACCGTTATGTTGCTGCCAGCAGAGGAGCAATGAGGAACACTATAGAGCAGGGATATACAATTAGAGGACCTCCAGCTGTTGCAAAACTACAAGTCCCATCATGCCTCTGCCTCTGGGTGTCATGCTTGTGACTGTCAGAGTCTTGCTATGCCTCATGGGACTTGTAGCTCTGCAACAGCTGGAGGTCCGCTAATTGCACTATAGAGTGTCATTTGGGTGACGTCCCTGAGCCTGCTGACATCACATCCAAATTGGTGTCAGCAAGCAGCAGTCTCAAGGTTTTGAACACAAGGGAAGCTTATACAGGTAAACATGCATAAAATAAATTTAATTTTATGGGAAGATTTACGTTGAAATGAATGGTCTGGCGACAGGGTTTCTTTAAACTGTCCCTTCAAAGGTAGAAGTTATGATCATATTGACAAAAGCAATGATGCAAATTAGGAGATTACTAAGGTCGAACTGCAGTACCACAATCTTTATTTGGCTTGTGGGCAAGAATAGCGAGTTACCATGTCCTCTTCCTGCCTCTTATGATAGACTAAATATGTTGGCAAATACTCAAACTGTACTGGCTGTTGCATATATAAACATATTTGAAGAGCCTAAAGCTGGCCATATACCATAGCTCCCAACTGTCCCTGATTTGGAGGCACTGTCCCTGATTTGGAGCAATGTCCCTCTGTCCCTCATTCCTCCTCTTTGTCCCTTATTTTGGTCCGATCTATATAGATTTATATAAAATGAACTTTTTATCTATCAAAAAGTGTTTTCCAGCGCTAAACCTTTCAGCTGATTTCTAAATTGCTGCATTTGTAAATTCCAAAAGCCAATATAAAGGAATAGTAAAGGGTAAAAAACTTTCGGGTTTAACCAATCTTTTATTTTTTGTACAATTCTCCTTTAAGGGGGTGTGACGAGGGGTGTGTCCTATGCCTGCATACTTTTGCTGATAGGTGTCCCTCATTCCCATCTCAAAAAGTTGGGAGGTATGATATACTAGTAGATTTTCATACAAATATTTATCTGGAAATTTTCATCAGTACATTTGACGAATGTTGTTTAAAAATTACTTGCTTGCTTGCAATTGTTTGCTTTTAACATTCAATTTTGGAGTGAATGGACTTTCCTAAACGAAAATCACATTTACTGTTAGAAATCTGTTAAAAAAAACAAATTTCCATTCTGCTCCTTCTAATTTTCCTGTCTTTGCAGTTGAAATCGAATGTTGAGTTGACCCCTCTAAAAATTAAAAAATCAAAAGGATATTCTTGTTAAAATAAGTTAACGGGATTTTTTTTTATAGAAACAATGTTCTACAATTACTTTATGCAATTAAATACCTCTTACCACTACATTAAGTCCGGCACTTGCACTTTTGCAGCTTTCAGCCATCTGGATGAGGACCTGTCCTGAAGAGTTAAAAGAACAAGGATTAACATAAAAGATATGCCCAGACAAACAGCCCATTTGGGTCCAGAGCGGCATCATGGTTGGGGTCATAATTTAGGTTTTAACTGGGATAAGCAGTGCAATTTTTTGTTCTTATACTCAACTGTGCTGACACTGACCCCTGCAAGGTAAACCCTTTGTCCTTGTATTCATTGCAACAGTGACAAATTAACACAGGCAAAAAGCCTGTAAAGTAATATTAAAAAAATGTATTTTTATTTTTGCTTTAAAAAAAGCAAACCTGTTATACTTACCTGCTCTATGCAATGGTTTTGCACAGAGTAGCTCTGACCCTCCTCTTCTTGGGTCCCCTGCCGACGCTCAAGGCTTCTCCCCCTCCCCCACACACACTGAATGCCCCCATAGCAAGACGCTTTCTATGGGGGCACTCATGCGTGTTCGCTCCCAAGCCCTGCTCTGTGTGTTCATAAGACACACAGAGTGGGGCTTGGCCCTGCCGCCCGCTTCCTAATCACTGGCTCTGATTGACAGCAGTAGGAGCCAGTGAGAGAGCCAAGGGAGCCTCGGCTCTCCTGCACATCGCTGGATTGAGATCAGGCCCAGGTAAGTATTTAGGTGGGGCTGTGGGGAAAGCTGCATGCAGAAGATTTTTATCTTACTGTATAGAATGCAGTAAGGTAAAAAACCTTCTGCCTCTAAAATCACTTTAAAGTAGTATTAAAACCAAAACTGTAATAATTTGCAGCTTGCCAGCATCAGATGTAGTGGCTGTATTAGTTTAATTTTTTTATGCTTTTTCCCTCTGTTTTCCCCTGGTGACCTGACCAGTAACACACCTCTTGTATTATACAGACACCACTCTGGATAAAGGAACACAGGGGGCAGATTTCGACAACAGCATGGTCAGTCTGGGGGGGAGGGGCGTGTTAGAAGTACTAGAAGATTTAAATACAGTAACAAACTGAAGCTTAACTCCGACAATAAATAACTAACTAAATAAATAACTAGCGCAAATAGGAAAGCAACAAGTGGTTAAAAAGATCTGTAGGGCAGCCAGCTAGGAGACAGCCTAAAACTTCCAAAAGCAGCACAAATCAAACACTATAAACAATTCCTGCAGTGCTCACACACAAAATCCCTTGTACAAAAATGAACATAAAGTAATAAATGACATGTATAACAACAAAACACTCACGCTATATTTCCAGCTGTATGTTGCTTCTGAGCTGTGTTGCTTCAATGTTGCTAATGCAGTGCAAGCATGTGTGTGCCTAATGACAGGCACATTAGGTTCGGTTCACACTAGGACGACTTGTCAGGCGACCTAGGTCGCCTGACAAGTAGCGTCCCGTTCAGTACAATGGAACCGTTCTAATCGGAGCGACGCAAGTCGCTCCGACTTAGAAAAAGGTTCCTGTACGACTTTGGGGGCGACTTGGGGCGACTTGCATAGACTTCTATACAGAAGTCGTTTTGCAAGTCGCCCGGGCAGTCGTGTGCAGGTCGCCTCGGTGAGGCGACCTGCAAGTCGTGCCGCCTCTGGTGTGAACTGAGGGAGCAGAGCAAGGAAGAGGAGCACTAATCAACTTAACACAAACAGGCTGGGACCTGGCCACTGGCAAGCAACATGTATGCAGCAGTAAAAAACTGATGACAGTGCACACTCATACCTCCCAAGCACCCCTGATTCTCCGGGACCATACCGGAAAATGGCCCTTGTCCCGGAGAGTCAGAGTTGAGTCCCGGATCGCCCGCGGCGTATGCGGGGTGTCTAGGTTCCCGAACGCCGTGGATAACACTGTGAATGCAGTATATAGAAAACTGAACATTGAATACCATCAAATAATGAAAATCTCACGTGAACACTTGTGACAGTGACTGGTGAAAAAATATTATATATATGTGTTTAAATAGATTAAACATCAAAGGACAAAATCAAATATAGAGTCCATAACACCAAGAAGAAAAATCTGTGATAACAGTGTGTAAGTAGTATGCAGTTGCTTTTCTTGTACGTGCAGGAAGATCAATTAAACCCGGTAGCCTGGTAGATGAATGGACCATAAACGACCAGAGGTGCACAGAAATTTGAAAACGGTGCCAGAACCATCACCAGAAGATATGGAGGCTTACCAGAGGTAGTGGCCTGAAATAGCATATGCCAAAACAGGTCAAAAAGGCTTGATGACCAATTGGTCTAGATGTATTGTCTGGTCAGATGTCATCACTGCACCAACGGAGGGAAGGGGGGGGAAGTAATCAGCACGACTTCCTCAATAATAATCACACCACCATAAGCCAAGCGAGAGATTCGTATAACATGTGAGAGATGAAAAACACTCACATAGTGTAATAACGTATTAACTTGGATTTATTAAAAATAGCAATAAAAAACAAACTCACATATTTTGCAGATCAAACAAGCATGTAATATCGTGTAGCGGTAGTTGTGAGGGGTCCACCCGACATGTTTCAACTCAAAAGGTCGTCTTTGAGTTGAAACATGTCGGGTGGACCCCTCACAACTACCGCTACACGATATTACATGCTTGTTTGATCTGCAAAATATGTGAGTTTGTTTTTTATTGCTATTTTTAATAAATCCAAGTTAATACGTTATTACACTATGTGAGTGTTTTTCATCTCTCACATGTTATACGAATCTCTCGCTTGGCTTATGGTGGTGTGATTATTATTGAGGAAGTCGTGCTGATTACTTCCCCCCCCTTCCCTCCGTCGGTGCAGTGATGACATCTGACCAGACAATACATCTAGACCAATTGGTCATCAAGCCTTTTTGACCTGTTTTGGCATATGCTATTTCAGGCCACTACCTCTGGTAAGCCTCCATATCTTCTGGTGATGGTCCTGGCACCGTTTTCAAATTTCTGTGCACCTCTGGTCGTTTATGGTCCATTCATCTACCAGGCTACCGGGTTTAATTGATCTTCCTGCACGTACAAAAAAAGCAACTGCATACTACTTACACACTGTTATCACAGATTTTTCTTCTTGGTGTTATGGACTCTATATTTGATTTTGTCCTTTGATGTTTAATCTATTTAAACACATATATATAATATTTTTTCACCAGTCACTGTCACAAGTGTTCACGTGAGATTTTCATTATTTGATGGTATTCAATGTTCAGTTTTCTATATACTGTATTCACTTAATAGCGCCACACTGTGAATCTTTAGTTGTTATTTTTCCCTGAGTCTACGGGTGTGTTGGCTGCTTCCTTAGTTAGTTTTTTTTTTAGCGCAGCGCTGTATCATTCTTTTTTTAAAATAACACTGTGAATGGCAGCTGCCATCCGGCATCTCTCCTTGCCAATCCAGCTGCTTCTGACATACACACGCACACACAGTGCAGAGTAGAGCGTACTGAACCCACCCCCTCCTCTTCCTGCTGAGATTTTTTTTTTCCCTGTACAGAGGAGGAGGCGGGGAGCATGCACTCCACACTGCCAGAACTGCAATCTGTCACTGTGTAAGTTGCATAGTAGGTGAGGTTGAAAAAAGACATAAGTCCATCAAGTCCAACCTATGTGTGTGATTATATGTCAATATTACATTTTATATCCCTGTATGTTGCGGTCGTTCAGGTGCTTATCTAATTTTTTGTAACTTGCAGAGGATATTCCCCATGATGAAAAGCTCCGTCCACTGATCGTTGGACTCAGGATGAGAGTCAGCCTGCTGCCAGCCTAAAGGTACCTCGATTTGGGTCCCATGTGACTGGGGGGCAGCCATTAGTAAGGAAGAGTATAGGGATAGACTGGGGGGGTTTGCTAAGAGCAGGTTGGGGGGATTTTGGTTTTGTACCATACCCTACTGACCCCAGGTCCTCCGTCCTGACCCCTGTACCCTGCCTACTGACCCCAGGTCCTCTGTCCCTGACCCCTGTACCCTGCCCTACTGACCCCAGGTCCTCCGTTCTGCTGACCTCTGTACCCTGCCCTACTGACCCCCTGTCTTGTCCTGCTGACCCCTGGTCCTTAGTCCTGATCTCTGTATGCTACCCTACTGACCCCCTGTTATCTGTCCTGCTGACCCTTGTACCTTGCCCTACTGACTCCCCCTGTCTTTCGCCCCTACTGACTCCCTGTCTTGAATCCTGTTGACCCCTTTACCCTGGTCTACTGTTCCCGTTTTCAGTCCTGCTGTCCCCTGTACCCCGCCATACTGACTCTCTTTCCTCTGTCCTGACCCCTGTACCCTGCCCTACTGACCCCCTGTCTTCCATCTTGCTGACCCCTGTACCCTGCCTCACTGATCCCGTCTTCCATTCTGCTGACTCCTTTACACTGCTCTACTGACCCCCTATCCTCTGCCCTTGTGATGCCTCTTCTCTGCCCTGCTGACCCCCGTACACCTCCCTGCTGACCCTTCTCCTCTGCCATTCCTGTCCACCACACTCTTCAAGCCCCTCCTACTGTTAAGAGTTTGGCCACACCTATATTTCACTGTGGTGTGCAACGCACGCCACAAATTACTTCCTCCCTCAAGTGTCCCTCATTCCAAAGTTTAAAAGTTGGGAGGTATGCACATTCCAGAGCAATGCCCATGTACTGGTCATGTCACCTCCTGCCTATAACGACATATTTCGTTTGGATACCGCCAATCTCGTATCCCTTTTTAGTCAAAGGTATAAAAGCTGATCATTTTAAGCACCATCCCTGTAACAGCAAGATACCTCTTCTGTTGAAAAACAAAAGATTTACTGGCTGAATCACCAGATGAAAATAGAAGAAAGAAAGCCTAAAAAGGAAACTACTACAGTCATCACATTTAAGAATTGGTAAGCTGCAATATAATAAATGTTTGCTTTTGGGTTTAATACTGCTTTAATTGCACTTTGGATCTGAATCGTCCTTAGGATGTTGACAGACAAATTTGTGCCTGAGGAGTCTTTCAACAAAAGGTCATCCTAAACGGAGGTGGCCCTAGGCTTTGTGAGGCCTTAGGCAAAACTTAGACATGAGGCCCCACTCACGCCCATCAGCTATGCAGCAGGCCTTCCCAGCTTGAGATTCTTGTGTGGTGGATGGGAAGGGTGACGTGCGCGGATGCAACGTCACTCCTCATTGACTGACAGGTAGAACTCCAGAAGTCTTGGGTTATGCGAGAGGTGAGTGTGACAGGGCTCTTAACGCTGCCTGCCCACAGTAGTGTTAATGTGTCCTGTCACCTCTATAATAAAGTCACGCTGCAAATAAGCTGTTCGGTCGCCACGAGGCCTGCTTAAATAAGACAGGGCTCTTCACACTGCCTGAGCACAGCAGTGTTTAGGTTCCCTGTCCCTCAAAATTGGCGTAATGTGTGTAGCACTACCCCCGAAGGAGCGGCTTGGTAATTTTGGGTTCCCTGTTCTGCGCCTCAACTCTAAGAACACCCTCAGCCCCTCTGACACACTTGGTTGATTGATACACTACAAACGCATGTAGCAACACCAGTGTATACTATCTTTCACCTTACTATAGGATCTACTGTAGACAATAAAGGAACACACATTATAACAAATATGGCAGCGCTGTTAATTAAAGTGAGTACCAAAAACCGGTGTTGAATAGGTTTGGTTAATTAGAACACAAAATGAATAACTAACACAGTTTTTGAAACCTAAATCAATAAGTGTTCAATGAACAATCCTAACACAGTAAATAAAAAGTCCATATAAAGTGTTGTGAGAAGACCTAGGGCTCAGACACCAGTCTTCAAATAGGGAATGTAAATAGAAAAAGATCCTCCACCGCACCACCGTGGTAGCTGAAAATAAAATGCGCGCTTACCACGAGGCAAGCACAAGGGGCTTGCGACCTTAACCCGGTCGAGGCCTTTAACCGGATGGGCTTGTAGGGAACGATACTCCACTTCCTAAAGCCAGAGGGGTGATGATACCGCTACTCCATCAAGCCACAAAAATCAATCTTATCGTAGAGGTTAGTATAAAACTCCCAGTGGGTGATGGTTCCCATTTAGAGGTACCCCGGGAAAAGAGAAGGAGACAACATAGCGTAATCCTGTTTTTACGGTTTATTATAAGAATTAAAATAACACTTACAGTGTAGCAGATTCGTATAAGCATAAAAAGCCGGCCGGCTAAAACGATTACCCGTCCTGCAGACGGTACATGCAGCACGTCAGTTCCGCCCGACGCGCGTTTCGTCACACTCTGACGTCGTCTGGGGCACGGGCGACGCACTGACGTGTCGCACATAAACAACATAACAATGCAACCAAGCCTCATTATGAGACGGGACCGGAAATCACCTTGCGCTTCACCAAGTCCGGGCGGATGGTTAAAAAGCCATCTTAGATGTGGGAATTTCGCCAAATCCTTGATTTGTAATTCACATTATGAGAACCCGCAAACTAGACGGTACAAAGAAAACCAAATACCTTATGGTTCCAGGACTGACACACATATTTTCCTAGTTAGAAAAAATATGCAATCTCAGGGAAAGTGTAACTGGCACCAAATCAATGCGGAGCATACATATACACTCTATCGCATCCTTATAAAATTATTTTTAAAAATGTGGAATATTAAATTCTTAAAGGAACTGACGTGCTGCATGTACCGTCTGCAGGACGGGAAATCGTTTTAGCCGGCCGGCTTTTTATGCTTATACGAATCTGCTACACTGTAAGTGTTATTTTAATTCTTATAATAAACCGTAAAAACAGGATTACGCTATGTTGTCTCCTTTTTTTTCCCGGGGTACCTCTAAATGGGAACCATCCCCCACTGGGAGTTTTATACGAACCTCTACGATAAGATTGATTTTTGTGGCTTGATGGAGTAGCGGTATCATCACCCCTCTGGCTTTAGGAAGTGGAGTGTCGCTCCCTACAAGCCCATCCGGTTAAAGGCCCCGACCGGGTTAAGGTCGCAAGCCCCTTGTGCTTGCCTTGTGGTAAGCGCGCATTTTATTTTCAGCTACCACGGTGGTGCGGTGGAGGATCTTTTTCTATTTACATTCCCTATTTGAAGACTGGTGTCTGAGACCTAGGTCTTCTCACAACACTTTATATGGACTTTTTATTAACTGTGTTAAGATTGTTCATTGAACACTTATTGATTTAGGTTTCAAAAAACTGTGTTAGTTATTCATTTTGTGTTCTAATTAACCAAACCTATTCAACACCGGTTTTTGGTACTCACTTTAATTAACAGCGCTGCCATATTTGTTATATTGTTTGTTAATGTGTGTATCTCTCATAGAGTGGCTGCTTATTTTATTAGGTATTTATTTATTAGATAATTTTTATCATTACTTTGTTATTCCCCTTTTTTTTGGTCATTCACTACCCTTTATTAACAGACACCATCTTTGGTGCACTACAGCGCAGTATTCCTCTTACTATAATAAAGGAACACACACCTGCTTAGTTGTAGACACTATTTCACTAACATTAAGAACATGCATAAATGACAATTAAAGTGCAGTTCACTAAGCAGAGTAGAACTGCCCTCAGGTAATAAAGGTAAACAAATATATATATATATATATATATATATATATATATATATATATATATATATATATATATATATATATAAGCAGCTCTATATCAATAGATGAAAAATCAATATGAGAATAGGTAAATCAATATTTAGCAACACACCTGTACTCTAAACGTATCTAAAGGATTAGCAGTTTCCTAGTGGTTTTTCAGTGCACTTGAAGAATCGAGAGAAGGTGGGGTACTCCTTTAAATGGCAACAACAAACTGGGCCCTGCAAGGATTTTCTTCTACTTAGGGGATGGTGCATTTTGCCGACCCCCAACCCTCCTCCCCCACCTTCAGGGCAGTCTTTAATATTGAATTAACCCCGGGCAAACATTTTCTTCACCCCCCCCCCTCCATTCTGAGACAAACAAATAGCAGGTAGATTCAAAATCAGTTTACTGCAGCAGATCACGCAGTGATTGCAATTGGTTACCAGAGGTTACAGCCGATCATTACCACTCACTGACTAGTTGCTAGAGGTTACAGCACATAATTTCTGCTTGCCCATTGGTTGCTAGAGATTACAGCACATCATTAAAAAAAGGGTATGTATGTATACCAAAAATTATGTACAAGTGAATGTGAGAGATGACATCACTAAGGGAGCAAGGGAGGAGGTGGAATCCTTATGGGTAGAGCTACAAAGGAAGGAAACTAAGGGGAAAGTAATACTGGGAGCATAGGCGTGCGCACAGGGTGTGCCAGGTGTGCCCAGGCACACCCTAATCACCCTGTGCAGAACAAATTCCCCCTACTGCCCTGCCCCCCCCCTCTGCCCACAGTGCTTCTGGCTTTCCTCCTCTCCTGCTGACTGATTCTGCGGGGATGAGTGGGGGAAGTGGTCGGTAAACATGTAATTTACTGGCCCCTTCTCTTTCTGAGTGAACATCGTGATTTATCGATAGTGTGTGTTTGAGCTTTGGAGTGCACACCCTAATGTAATAGTCTGCGCACACCTATGACTGTGAGTATGCTATGGGCCCCCTAACCTGAGGGAGGAGGCGGACCTCCTATCACAATTTGGATTAGCGGCAAGAATGAGAAGTGTCATTATAATAGGGGATTTTAATTATCCAGACAAAGACTGGGTGGAAGGAACCGCGCATTTATCTAAGGCTCGCCAGTTCCTAAATGTCTTGCAGGACAATTTCATGGGTCAGATGGTAAATGCACCAACTAGAAACAAAGCATTACTAGAACTACTGATTACCAACAATACAGACCTGATCACGGATGTGGAATAACAGGGCAATTTAGGAAACAGCGATCACAGATCAATTAGTTTTAGTATAAATCACACAAACAGGAAACATAAGGGGGATACAAAGACACTGAATTTCAAAAGAGCCAACTTCCCTAAACTACGATCCTTGCTAGAAGATAATAATTTCGATAAAATCTTAGGAAGAAAGAACGGATGAAAAATGGGTATGCTTTAAGAGCATATTAAATAAGGGCATTAGCCAGTGCATCCCAATGGCAAATCAATTTAAAAGAGGTAATAAAAGTCCTGGGTGGCTTAACTCCAACAAAAAAAATGCATATAAAAGCAAAGGAGAAGGCATTAAAAAAAAAAAGGCTCAGGGATCATCATCAGCATTCCAACTTTACAAAGAATGCAACAAGAAATGTAAGGGTGCAATCAGGGTGGTTAAGATAGAACACGAAAGGCACATAGTGAAGGAGAGTAAAAAAAAATCCCAAGAAACTCTTTAAGTACATAAATAGTAAGAAAGGAGGTCGGATCATATTAGTCCCATAAAGAATGATGAAGGGAATCGGGTTACTAAGGATGGAGAGATGGCGAAGGTATTGAATTTATTTTTCAGTCTTCACAAGGGAATCGGGGGGCTTCAGTAACCAAAACTGCAATGTTTATCATCATGATATGTCACAGGAAGCACCCTCATGGCTAACAGAGGACAGAATTAGAAATAGACTTAAAAAACTCATTAACATTAATAAGTCACTGGGACCAGATGGCTTGCACCCGAGGGTCCTTAAGGTCTACTGACTGGAATGGTTCCAGCTGATTGTAGAAAAGCCAGTGTAGCACCAATATTTAAAAAATATTTAGCAACACAACTGTGCTCTAAACGTGTCTAAAGGATTAGCAGTTTCCTAGTGGTTTTTCAGCGCACTTGAAGAAATCAGAGAAGGGAATCCATACATCCCTGGGAATTACAGACCAGTTAGCCTAACATCAATTGTATGCAAGCTCTTGGAGGGGATGATAAGGGACTATATACAAGATTTTAGTAATGACAACGGTATCATTAGAAGTAATCAGCATGGATTCATGAAAAATCGTTCTTGCCAAAACCAATCTGTTAACCTTCTATGAGGAGGTGAGCTGCCATCTAGATAAAGGAAGGCCCATAGACGTTGTGTATCTGGATCAGATACAGTTCCCCATATACGTTTACTGTACAAAGTAAGGTCCATTAGCATGGACCATAGGGTGAGTGCATAGATTCAAAACTGGCTACAGGGGCGAGTACAGAGGGTAGTGATAAATGGGGAGTACTCGGAATGGTCCGGGGTGGAAAGTAGGGTCCCCCAGGGTTCTGTGCTGGGACCAATCCTATTTAATTTATTCATAAATGACCTGTCAGTTGGGATAAACAGCTCAATCTCCGTATTTGCGGACAATGCTAAGCTAAGCAGGGCAATATCTTCTCCACAGGAGGTGGGAACCTTGCAAGAAGATATGAACAAATGAATGGGGTGGGAAACTACATGGCAAATGAGGTTTAATGTAGAAAAATTAAAATAATGCACTTGGGTGGCAAAATATGAATGCAATCTTCTCACTAGGGGGAGAACCTCTGGGGGAATCTAGAATGGAAAAGGACCTGGGGGTCCTAGTAGATGACAGGCTCAGCAATGGCATGCAATGCCAAGCTGCTGCAAACAAAGCAAACATAATATTGGCATAGGACTGTTGCAACCACTCCTTGTTATTAAAGCTTGTGCAAGGTAGCCAGTAAATCTGCTTGTCTTTGAACTGATAACAGCAGATAGGAAACGAGGAGGGAGCAGAGACAAATTCTTTTTTGTACCCCTTTGAAATTACAGATAGGATCCAGAGGTCCAGGACATCTCGGATCCAGACTAGTGCAAATGCCAACAGATGTCCTATCACTCAGAGGAGTGAGAGTGCCCCTTCATTGTGAGGAGACAGGCTTGGTTGACTTGAAAGGAAGTGCTAAGCTTTGGATTGGAGGTTGACGCTTGGGAATAGTGCAAATGTCTCTTTCGCTGAGTAGAGGTAGTGGCCATGGAAGATTTAGGCTTCTTCCTTGGGGTAAAAGTAACTTTTCCCCAGTGACTCTTGATACATTTATCAAGGGATTTCCCAAATAGACATTCACTGTCAAAAGGTATGTATATACGGTGCCTCTTACAAGCAGGTTCAGCAGACTAAGGGGTTGATTGCATTTGTAGTGCAAAGTGGATTTACCTTTAGTAAATAACCCCCAGTGTGTCAATCAGTTTGTCAGTAGTAGAGAGCATTTGCTGAGAAGCCATAGCTTGTGGCTCATAACAGCAGTGGTTACAAAATCCTCTGAAGTTTCTGCTATAATCTCTTCATCTCCTCCCCTTTCCTTCATTTCACCCTAAAACAGGTTTGGAGGTTCCATGTCTGATTCATCATAAACAAAGTTAGGGGGGAGCGAGAAAGTGTAGCTTTTTTGGCCCATGGAAACTGAATGTTCTAGGAACGTAAACATTTTCCAAAGAATTTAGACATAGCGCTAGAAAGAGCTGCTTTTGTCATACAGGCCACATTATGTGTGCCTGGGAGGGAGCTAGAATCAAAGGAAGGGAGCAGTGAGCTTAATAATAGGAAAGTTTCCTGTAGGCCATCAGTGGATCATGTACCCTTTTGTCCCAGCTCATTTTTGCCTGTGATACACCAAATAAGGGGATCCCTGATGATTTACTTACTGAATGATTGCAGAAGGAATGGGTTTTGTGTGTCTGGAATGCAGAAGCCACTATGAACCAGCCTTTGATATTACCTGCTTGCCAACCACACACTGTACATATACTGCGGGCAGGCTGTGCAAAATCACGTATATATACGTGATTCTGCATTTCCGGTTGGGGGTGTGCGTGTCTGCCCAGCTGTGCTGTGATTCGTCACAGCACATGCCGATCACCTGGTCATGGTCAGTGATTGACCACTGGCACCCAGCGGTTGGGTCTGAGTCTCACGGAACACAGCTTTGAGTGTAAACAGCACAGAACTGTATTCAGTGACAGTGGATCTAGTTGGTTTTTCATTCCCTGTTAAGCAACCAAGCAGCACACACATAAACACTTGTTAGGCACATATTTATACCCTTGATCGCCCTAGATATTACAGTGCCTTGAAAAAGTATTCACCCCCTTGAGATTTTCCACCTTTTGTCATGTTACAACCAAAAACATAAATGTATTTTATTTTGATTTTATGTGATAGACCAACACAAAGTGGCACATAATTGTGAAGTGGAAGGAAAAGTGGTTTTCAAATATTTAACAAATAAATATGTGAAAAGTTTGGCATGCATTTGTATTCTGCCCCCCTGAGTCAATACTTTGTAGAACCACCTTTCACTGTAATTACAGCTGCAACTCTTTTTGGGTATGTCTCTACCAGCTTTTGCACATCTAGAGAGTTAAAATATTTGCAAAATAGCTCAAGCTCTGTCAGACATGAATATGCTTTTATCTAAACCATTCCATTGTAGCTCTGGCTGTTTAAGGTCGTTGTCCTGCTGAAACCTTCGCCCGAGTCTCAAGTCTTTTGCAGACTCTAACAGTTTTCTTCTAAGATTGTCCTGTATTTGGCTCCATCTATCCTCTCATCAACTCTGTCCAGCTTCCCTGTCCCTGCTGAAGAAAAGCATCCCCACAACATGATGCTGCCACCACTATGTTTCACGTTGGGGATGGTGTGTACAGGGTGATGTGCAGTGTTAGTTTTCCGCCACACATAGCATTTTGCTTTTAGGCCAAAAAGTTCAATTTTGGTCTCATCTGACCAGAGCACCTCCTTCCACGTTTGCTGTGTCCCCCACATGGCTTCTCGCAAACAAAACATTGTGAAAAAAATGAATTTTTTTAATTTCTTAATTTTCCAAAAAAGTGTTACAAAAAATTACAACTTCAAAAAACTCACCATGCCTCTTACTAAATACCTTGGACTATCTTCTTTATAAAAGGGGCCATTTGGGGGTATTTTCAGGCCTCAAGAAAAGAGATAGGCCTTTTTCAAAATACCATAGTTTGTAGACGCTATAACTTTCCTATAGGCTAAATCAGGGGCCTCCAAACTTCCTAAACAAAGAGCCAGTTTACTGCCTTTCAGGCATTAAGAGGTTCAGACTGTGTCCAGTGGGAGTAGAAAAAGCCCCAGCATCAACGGTAGTCCACAATGTCTCAGGTTTGGTGGTCAGTGGGATTAAAAATGTGTTCAGTGGGAGGAAGATTAGTGCCACATCATTTTTTGGAGGAGCCTAAGACGCACTGTGCAGTCTGTCAGTTTGGCTGTGCACTGCAGCGATCCTGCTCTCGTCCTCGGCGGCTGACTGCTACTCACATCTGCATATGTTTTTCTCAATACGGGGCGCACGTGAGTGGATCTTATAGCATTTTGCTGGTGTACCATATTTCAGATCATTGCGCAATAAAGTTTTTTCTTTATTTGCTTTACATATAACATACGGTGCTGAAAACCACATCTTATGAGGCTGGAGTTGAATGACATTATCGCTCAGGAATGACAAGCGAATACTCCAATTAAGCAATTAAAGAACCTCAAATACTGGGACTATTTTTATCCTTCATTAGAATTGGTTGTCCTGTCTCTCTTCATATTTTATACTACATCATTAGTGTGTCTAATTTACTATAATCACTTGGTAATAATCATTATTTATTTTTATGGTTTGATGGCTAATTGTCCTGGTTTTACACTTTACTATATTTATTTATATTTGTAACACAATTTCACTTTGACATAGGCATTTTTATTAGTTTTGATACTTGTGGTTACATATTATAATTGCATCTTCATCGCACACTAGTCGGGTATTCATGTGTGGGATGCACATATATAATTTAAATCCACTGATCACTCAGTGAAGCGCTTCAATCTTTTGTATATATATTTATGTGTAGGGATTTTGAGCACTCCTTATTGATAACAGCCTCACTTATATTTGATTAGTTTGGAGTTTGGTTTTTTTTATCTTAAATAACCATCACAGCGCTTTGTGTTTTTTCACATAGTGCCACATCATTGGTATCAGTGGGAGGAATGGTGCCTCATCATTGGTGTCAGTACAGGAAATAGTGCTTCAAGGGCCGGACAAAGGATAAAGGCCCTAGGGCCACAGTTTGGAGACCATTGGACTAAATAATAAACACTGATTTTGGTTATTTTACCAAAATAATGTAGCAGTTATGGCCTAACTTTATGAAGAAAGATTATTTATTTGCAACATTTTATAACAGACGAAGAAAAACAAATTTTTTTTTAAAATGACAGTCCTTTTTTGTTTATTTAGCATAAAATAAAAACCCAGTGGTGATTAAATAACAATGAAAGAAATCCTTTTGTGTGAACAAAATTATAAAAATTGTCATTTAATGTGTGACAGCACTGAAAGCTGAAAATTGGTCTGGGCAGGAAGGGGGTAGAAATGCCCAGGACTGAAGTGGTTAAACAGAAGAGAGCCTAGCAGTATAGGGTCCCTCCCGTCCCCCCTGCCTGCCAGCGATAATGTGATTTGAGCATGTATGTGAAGTTCACATCACATCTACAGCCCAGTCTCTGTGTCACGGGAGTGATGTCATCACAGCCTGGCCATTCAAACGGTCGAAGATAGAGAACTTACGGAAGCCCGCTGCTTGCTCTCTGGAGAATGATTTACAGCACAGCATGCTGCTGCCTGTCTCCTGTCCTGGCTGTTCTGCAGTGCCAATGGGGCCCCCAATTTGCAGCCTAATTAAGCAGGGGGCACATGGGGGGGCAAGAAATAACCTAGGGGGGGAAATTCCCTTCCTTGGCACCCTGCAGCACCACCACTGGAGCAGAGATGGGGTAGCAGGATACAGGGGACTGCATATAGGGCAGGAGCAGGCAGGAATTAGGATCAGGATAATTTAGCAGGCTACCAGGTATCAGGCTACCAGGCAAAACACTGAAGATGGAATAGTAGAGGTGTGACTAAATACTCTCCCGGGAGATACCCGCTGGTGGACTCCGGAACTACAACTTTCTGGTCCAGGAACCATATTCATAATAGCAACTCTGGTAATTGTGGTAGGAAGTAATATAAAGAAAAATAAGCCATTTTCCACTGTTGCTGCTAGAAATAAACATGTTAATGTGTGGACATGCAGTTAAAGATTATACTAATGTTAATGAATAAGCCACACACATTATATAGTTATAGTTAAATTACAGGTATAGTAAAGTATTATCTAGCCATTGGTTTAGCCTTGGCCTTAAATTATTGTTTTTTTCTTTTGCATTCTTAGTTACCATCCAAACATGACCAATAATTACAATATAAATTATAAGCTATGGTTGTGGTGTTCTAGTGGAGCAGATAGCCATTAGACCATAGTATGATTATACACACACCTAACCCTACATACACTTTTTACTACATCAGTGCATAGCCAGTACTTTTATTGAACTATGCAGAATTGGTTAAAGCAGAATTCCGGGATTTTCTAAAAAATCCCCCATTAGTACACCCCCCCCCCCCACACACACACACACACACACACACACACACACAAAACACTAAACAGTTATTACGTTTGTGAAATCTCTTACCGTTTAAGAGATACGACTGATTTAATTTTCAGGAAGTCAGTTTTCTGATTTAAAAAATGCTTCATTTCTGGCAGGGAGGATCTCTTAGAACAGTGATTGCATTATATCCTCTTCTCTCTCTCTAACTGTAATCAGCCTACATTTCCCATGAATCCTTGGGATGGGAGTGAATGTGGGAGGTACACTAGGTTTGTACATGTAAATGTGAACTGACCCACTTCAACATAAATCACATCCCTCATTCTGCAGCCAGCAAGCCATACATAACACACGGTATGATAGGTTACAGCCTTATAAATGCAAAGCATTTTAATATAAATGCATACTAATATAATATTAATTGAATGCATTTAATAAATACATTTAAATTAAATTAATACATTTAATGCATTTAATATAAATGCAAACCAGTGCAGCTTATCAGTGACCACCAGTGCAAAATGTCAGAGACCACCAGTGCAGCATGTCAGGGACCACCAGGGCCGCTTGTCAGGGACCACCTGTGCCAAATGTCAGGGACCACCAGTCAGGATCACCATGTCAGGGACCACCAGTGCCAAATGTCAGGGACCACCATGTCAAGGACCATGAGTGCCGCTTGTCAGGGACCACCATGTCAGAGACCACCAGTGTATATTGTCAGGGACCACCATGTCAGGGACCACCAGTGCTGAATGTCAGATACCACCTTGTCAGGGATCACCAGTGCCACTTGTGAGGGACCACCATATCAGGGACCACCAGTGCCGCTTGTCAGGGACCACCATGTCACCACCATGTCAGGGACCACCAGTGCCGCTTGTTAGGGACCACCATGCCAGGGACCACCATGTCAGGGACCATCATGTCACCTCCATGCCAGGGACCACCATGTCAGCTCCATGCCAGGGACCACCATGTCAGCTCCATGCCAGGGACCACCATGTCAGCTCCATGCCAGGGACCATCAGTGCAGAGCGGGATTATCATCAGTAATTACTTGTATATACACAGTGGGGATCTTCAGCGGTGTCAGGTATAGTATATGAGAACGCTGCTCACTGATGCCCCGCCCCCCGCTATTATTATGATCGACAGCGCACTGTTCCTATAACGGCAGGGGGCGGGAGAGCAGCGTTTTCATATACTATATCTGACACAGTGGGAGATCCCCGCTGTGTCATACAAGTAATTACTGATGTAATCCCCGCTCTGCGCGGAGATAGCAGGCAGGGACGGAGTGGGGGCAGTGGAGACTGTCAGGGAGCAGAGGAGGAGGAGGGAGGAGAGAGGAGAAGGAGGACAACTCCTCCATGGGTGGCACAGACTGGGGGAGAAGTGGAGAGGAGCAGCAGTGGAGAGAAAACATTTTACACGTTATTTTAGCCTTTTCTTCTACTTTTAACATTTAGTCCAATTCCTATAGCTACATTCACCCCGAGTTGGGGATAGGGGGTTAAGGTTATGACCTTGTTTTAGGAGATGATTAAAGTATATCTAAAGTCAAAACTTTTATTTCATTTTGGACTGAGTAGGAATTGGTTAAACAACCAATGCCTGTCAGGCTTTTTTGCCATATGTTTCCCACTGGAGAGATTTCCCTTCACTTCCCGTCCGGTAAGCACAGGAGGAATTGAGAGGAAATCTCTCCAAAGTAAAAGAAATCCATTCTCAGACAGTTGTAATGTAAAACAAATGTCCCAATTGGAAGATTTCTTCTCTAATCTTGTTCTGGAAACAAATCAGAATTTTGGATTTAATCCCCCCCTTTTTTTTTTTTTTTTTCTCTTTTTCTTTTTTTTATGCCACACCCCTCTATTGCACAATCTTTAAACCTACTTCACCTCCCCTCCCTCACTCCCCTCCCTACCTCTGTATTTATGTCCTCCTTTCCCTGCTATGGATCTATATTCTTAGTTCTTCTGCATAGCTCCATGTTTTTTTTAATTCTTTCCAACACTCCCACTTATCTTTTACCCCCTCACTATTTTCATCTATGCAATCTCTCATGTGTTCCATAATGTATGTTTCTTCTACCGAGTCAATCCACTCCCAAATGAGAGGGCTATCTACCACTTGCCATTTCTTGGGAATCAACCTTTTTGCAGCATTTAGAAGGTGTGGTATCAATGATTCTTTATATTGTTTTACTTCTCCATCTACTCCGTATAGTAGCACTATCCACGGATCTTCCGCTAGTTCTATTTTAGTGATTATGAGAAATAAGATCTTTTTCCAGTATTTTTTAATTATAGGGCAGCCCCACCAAAGGTGGGCCATTGTTCCAACCTCCTTGCAGCCACGCCAACATTGCGCCGATTTATCACGATATTTACTCGTTTTATCTGGGGTTGCGTACCAACCAGTTAAGCATTTATAATTCATCTCGGCTGTTTTAATGTCTACTGCTGAGCTGTGGGTTAATTTAAAAATGTTCCCTATAGTGTTTTTATCCCTCTGTGACCCCAATCCCCTTTCCCATTTTTTAATGAAGGGCGGGACCTCCACTCCATCCACCGTCAACAGAAACTTATAAATCTTTGAGATAATATTTTTTGTATTATCTGCTAGACAAAGCCTTTCCAGCTCTGTCAAGTCTTCGCCCGATCTTATTGGCTGAGGTAAATTCTTGACAAAGTAGTTCAACTGGAGGTACCGCCACTCATCTATCGCCCATGCATCCATATTTTGTTTTAATTCTTGAAGTGATATTATTTTCCCTTTTTTTAAAATGTCTCTTAATTGTGCCCTATCGTTTTTTATCCAATTTCCCCCTATTCTCTTTTTCCCTGGTGCAAAATATTCGTTTTCTTTTAGTGCTATTAGGGGTGAATTATATTTCCCATTAATCTGCTTATACGTCACATCCCAAATTTTTAATACTATCCGTGTCAGTACGTTTGTGTTTTCATCAAGCATTCTAAGGTGGAGCGGATTCCACATTATATTTCCCAATTGTGCCTTACAAAATTTTTTTTCTAATTTTACCCATTTTTTCTCATTATTTTCCCTGACCCACTCTATCACCCTTGACAGTAATATTGCTTCATAGTAGTTTTGAATGTCGGGGACTGCCAGCCCTCCTCTTTTTTTTCCTGCTTTAATGTTAAAAGGGAGATTCTCGTTTTTTTTATTTTTCCATATAGCTTTTATTACTATCGATTTTAACTTTCTAAGATATGTCTGAGGTAGTGCTACTGGCAACATCTGGAACTTATATGTAATCTTTGGGAGAAGAACCATCTTTATGGAGTTAATACATCCCATCCAAGACAGTGGCCTACTTATTAATCTTTTACTTTACGTTTTAATTTCGTCTAGTAGTGGAATGTAATTTATTTTATAGATCTTCTTCATTGAATTAGGTAGTTTTATTCCCAGGTACGTTATTTCTTTCTTCCAGGAAAATTTTAATTCCTCTTTCAACTTCTCTTCTTCTGATTTGCTACGTTTATATTTAAGATTTCGCTAAGTTTATTTTAAAATTTGATATTTCGCCATATTGTTTTAGAGTTTTTAATAAATTAGGCATTGTGATCCAAGGATTAGTTATATAGAATAACACATCGTCCGCAAATGGTGCGAGCTTGTGTTCCTCATCTCCTACCTTGAATCCCCTAATATCAGCATTATTTCGAATTGTTGCGAGTAATGGTTCTAAGGACAGCACGAATAGGAGAGGGGATAAGGGACAGCCTTGTCTCGTCCCATTTTTCATTTCAAAGGAAAGAGAAGGCATTCCGTTAATTTTTATAGCTGCTGTAGGGTGGAAATAAAGTGTTTTAATCCACCGAATCATTCTAGGCCCTATTCCCATAGTTTCTAATGTCTGTATCATAAGCCCCCAGTCTACCCTGTCGAAAGCCTTTTCGGCGTCTATCGACAGGAGTAGACCTGGGGGCCCATTTTCTTTTATCTTCTGAAGTAGAAGTAGCGTTCTCACCCCATTATCCCTCCCCAACCTTTTTGGGGTAAATCCTACCTGGTCAGGGTGTACCAATGTATTTAACAATCCTTTCATCCATCCCGCCAATACTTTAGCATATAATTTAGTGTCCGCGTTTAGCAGCGATATTGGCCTATAGCTGGAACACAACGTACTGTCCTTCCCCTCCTTCGGAATTACTGTAATTGTAGTGGACAAGGCCTCCCTACTCAGCTCATAGTCAGCCCCCAAGCCATTCATATATTGACATAACTTTGGTATTAGAATTTCTTTATATTTTTTATAGTAATATGTTGTAAACCCGTCCGGGCCCGGGCTTTTCCCGGGGGCCGAATCAGACAAGGCTTTGTTAATTTCTTCCTCAGTTATCGGACTTTCTAGTATCTCCTTTACATTTTCTGAAATCTTTGGTAGTCTAGCTTTTTTTAGGAAATCATTTATCTTTCCTCTTTTTTCCCCTGACTGACCTCCCCCAGCTGGTCAACTGAGTATAATTCCTTATAATAGTTTTTAAATGTTTCCCCAAATTCCTTTGTCGTGTGAACCATATCTCCTCTCTTAGTTTGAATTTTTTCAATATAGTTTGTAGATCTTTTCTTTTGAAGCATTCTAGCTAAGTGTTTACTAGCTTTATTCCCCCACTGGTATCTTTCTTTCGCTATTCTGTGTAATGTTTTTTTTGTTTCTTGTTCCATAAGATCTTTTAATTCATTTCTTTAAATACTAATTTTTGGTACGTCGCTAAGTAGAGGCCCTTTTGTTTTTTATGTCCTTGTTCAGCTTTAAATATTTCTTCAATTAAATTTTTAATTTTCCCTGTTCTCTTTTTTTTTCCTTACTCCTACGTCTATCAGAATCCCCCTAATGTAGGCTTTATGGGCCTCCCAAAGGGTTGACCCCGATATCTCTTCTGTTTCATTTGTTGCAAAATAATGTTCTAGTTCCTTTTCCACAATATTTGAGCCTACTTTATCGTGAATTAGATCTTCATTTCATCGCCAGGCGAAGGATTGTCTTTGGTTCTCGGAGACTATCTTTTTCATTTTTACTGGGGCGTCGTCCGATAACGTAGATATTTCTATGCTGGATTCAACTATCCTATCAAGAAGTCTATGGTCGACAAGTATGTAATCTATCCTAGAGTACGTCCTGTGTACAGGGGAGTAGAACATAAAATCTTGAGTTTTAGAGTTCTTGATCCTTCATATGTCCACCATTTGACATACGTGTAGTTTTTGTCTTATCATTTTTAGTTGAGCGTTGTTCGTCCCCTGTACCCGGGATGTACTATCCACCCCTGGTTCCATGCAGAAATTCATATCCGCCATTAGACTCACGCACCCACTTTTGAAATCCATTAACTTTTCCAAAATACTCTTTAAATATATTATGGGGTTCTTGTTAGAGGTGTAGATGTTTGCCAATGTGCATTCCATTTCACTTAATTTACCTTTTAGGAAGAGAAATCTTCCTTCTGAGTCAGACAACCTTTCCTCCAATTTGAACCGGATACCCTTCGCAAACCCTATTGCCACCCTTCTTGCTCTCTTTGTAATTGTGTCACCATAATACCAAGTCAGGAAATTGTTTGAGTATAATTTAATGTTTGATTCATGAGATAGATGGGTCTCTTGGAGAAAGATCACCTATGCCCCGTATCACTTAAGTTCTTTTAATAGCTTATGTCTTTTAGTGGGTGTATTTAAACCCCTTACGTTATAGGTCATAAAATGTATTGTTGCCATCTTTTTTCTCCTGGTTTCCTATGCTGAACTCGCTCCTCTTTTCCAATAGCGGGTTTTATCCATTCTTTTATATATCTTAGACGAGGTATCCCCCCACCCTCCATCCCCTTCCCTCCCCCCTCACCACTCCCCCCTCACCCCCACCCTCCTCTCTTCCTGGCCCCATACAGGCCACTGGATTGTTGAGAGCCCAGAAAACCATGGCCCTCTCCAGATCTCTTTGTCCTGAGGTGAGGCTCCGAGTGTTCCCCCCCTCCCCACAAGATGAAAAATGCGGGTGGGGTGATTTGGCCAATCACCGGGAGCCCGACCCTAGTCGACCCGTATCATCCCTCCATGACCATCCCCCCCACCCCCGTCCCTCCAAGCCACCCCCCAAAGATCACCAAGTAGCTCATTTTGGATTGTATTCTTGGCTTATTATTGCTCACTATCTTCTTTCTGTTAAAACTCCTATTCTTCCTCAGTCCAACCAGGCAGCTCTGGCACCTGGAGATATAATTTATTGCAAAATTCCCCCAATTCTTCAGCTCCAGCAGGGGTTTAAGGAGTCGCATTCTTGCCAGAGTTTCTGGTGCCATATCTGAATACACCTGTAGCTTGGATCCCTCATAGAACAAAGGCGGTTTTCCTCTCAACTTCATCCAAATTCATCCAAATTTCAGCTTTCTCTTCATAGAATCTGAATCTTACTATTATGTCCCGTGGCCTATCTGCTTCTGTGTTGTAAAGTTTTCCGACCCGGTGAACTCTCTCTATTTTTTGGAAGTTCATCTACTCCTTTATCCAATAAGGGGCCAAATATTGTATTAATAATTTTTCTCAAATCCTCTCCCTTTTTTTCCTGGGACTGAGCAAATTCTAACATTTTGCCTTCTGTTTCTATTCTTTTGATCTTCTAATCTGTAGAGGATTTTCTTCTGATTTTGTTGTGTTATTTTAATTTGCTCTTTAAGGTTGCAGAGCTCCTGTATTTGTTTATCTGTTCTTCTCTACTCTTTCCAACAGATTTCCCAAGTCCACTCTCAGCATATTTATGTCTGATTTTATTGAGTTTTCCAACCTCAGGAACATCCCCGTCATTTCTCTTTTTGTAGGGATTTGGGCATCAACTCTTTTTTCCTCCACTCTACTTACTTCTAGCTCGCTCTCTGTAGTAAAGTCCTCCCTGGATGGTCTGATGTTTCTCCTGTTTTTTTTTTCTGTTCCCCTTTTCCTTTCCATTTTACTTGTTTATCCTGGTCTATGCTCCTGGGGCTGGCTACCTGCTACATAAACTGTTTGATTGTGCTGACAGTAGCTTTATCTTTCGGGGACTTGGGGGCTCCCCCCCTTGCTGATTTGGTTGTGGCTTTACTCATGTTGTCTTTCCTTTTTATCCCTCTTATCCATTTCCCCAGCCTTAACTCGCTCTGCTCCCTCCCCCCCAATCAGTTTAGTGAGTGGAAAGAGGGAAAATAACCCAAAAAAAAAAATAAAAGTCAGTCAGCAAAGGTAGCTGGGGGAAGCTGTACAGGGGCTCTCTGATTTTCTGTAGTTATAGAAAGTATGTAGGCAGTATGGTTTTACAATACTCTCTGCAGTGCCGGCGGCTACCAAGAAATGTTCATTTATATCTTACGTTCCAGCCCAAAACTTACCGAAAGACCTGAGGGGCTGCTGTTTACTATGCCTACTAGAACTGGTTAGATAGGTATACGCCGTACATGTATAATGCGCCAATTTACCATTCCATATTCAGCTGGCTCCTTGCACAATACGGCACTCCTCTTAGCCTTATGTCAATCCGACACAGCTGATTGCAGAACACTAATTCAAACTTTCTGTCCTTCTCATTATCTTAACTGTACTGAGTTCTGCTGAATTAATTAACTTCTTTTAGTCCTCAGTAAGCATGAGAGGAGAGAACCATGAAAAGAGAAAAAAAAAAGAAAAAATAATCCACTTCACAAATTCTCTGTGTTGTGCAACAGTCAGTATCATACCTCCAGATGAGCCATTTAATAACACTTTTTCACATAATTACCTCTTCATTTCATCAATAATTGCTTCATATATGCTGCAATCGGCAATAGCAACCGGCAATTTCTATCATGTGCAGTAACAGTGATACATTCCAGTGTTATCTTATACCATCCCTTACGGGGTACCTCCTTTTTCTGCCCTTCAGTACTATTATCATCAGCTCCTGTTGTTCCTCTGATCCTCAGTTCTGGGCTGCCTCCAGGTCTTCACCCTGTCGCCTCACGGATCCTCTCACCTCTGTGTCAGGTCGATCCTCCAATTGGTCTCCGAGGGTTCTGCGGAGGCACCAATGATTGGGTCTAGGGTGGCCAAGCACGGGCATATCGGGGGGCGGGGGAGTGGTGAAGGGAGATGGGGGGGCACGCGGCCCACAGTTCTCAAATGCCATCCCGCTCTATCACAGCCCTGATCGCCTATGCCCTTACGAGCGGGCAGCGCAGCGGTAGCCCACGGGTTCCGGGTCGGCCGGCAGAGATATGTGCGGGCACAGAGCATCTCCCATTCCCTCTCCTCCACCGGGACCGCCACAGCTCTCCTCAGATCGACATCCGCTTCACGTCCCGGCTGACACACTCAGGCCCCTCCGTGACGAACGTTATGGCCTCACGTCTCCCATCTGCTCCAGAATGACCCTATTCTCACTTTGAGTCCTGATGGTCACCAGGATAAATAGAGAGTGAATTTCCCTAGCAGGGACTATAAAGAACATATACAGCAATAAAAACCTGACGGGTTTTAACCTTTCATCACTCACAGTATAAAATGTTTGTCTGGGCAAAATAAAAAAAATATTCAGTACATCTCTCCAATACATGCTTATCTCACTATATTTGCCTCTTTATAAATGCTTCATGTACAAAAGAAATACAGTATCTCACAAAAGTAAGTACACCCCTCGCATTTTTGTAAATATTTTATTATATCTTTTCATGTGACAACACTGAAGAAATTACACTTTGCTACAATGTAAAGTAGTGAGTGTACAGCTTGTATAACAGTGTAAATTTGCTGTCCCCTCAAAATAACTCAACACAGTCATTAATGTCTAAACCGCTGGCAACAAAAGTGAGTACCCCCCTAAGAGAAAATGTCCAAATCGGGCCCAAAGTGTCAATATTTTGTGTGGCCACCATTATTTTCCAGCACTGCCTTAACCCTCTTGGGCATGGAGTGTACCAGAGCTTCACAGGTTGCCACTGGAGCCCTCTTCCACTCCTCTATGATGACATCATGGAGCTGGTGGATGTTAGAGCCCTTGCAGAACCTGTCCTGTTAAACCACTGTATGGTCTTTGCCACCATGCTGCAGCTCAGTTTCAGGGCCTTGGCAATCTTCTTATAGCCTAGGCCATCTTTATGTAGAGCAGCAATTCTTTTTTTCAGATCTCGGAGAGTTCTTTGCCATGCATGAGGTGCGATGTTGAACTTCCAGTGACCAGTATGAGAGAGTGAGAGAGATAACAAATGTAACACACCTGCTCCCCATTCACACCTGAGACCTTGTAACACTAATGAGTCACACGACACCGTGGAGGGAAAAGGGCTAATTGGGCCCAAATTGGACATTTTCACTTAGGGGTGTACTCACTTTTTTTGCCACCGGTTTAGACATTAATGACTGTGTGTTGAGTTATTTTTAGGGGACAGCAAATTTACACTGTTATACAAGCTGTTTGCTCACTGCTTTACATCGTAGCAAAGTGTAATTTCTTCAGTGTTGTCACATGAAAAGATATAATAAAATATTTACAAAAATGTGAGGGATGTACTCACTTGTGAGATACTATACATGCATATACATAGCTACATCCTTGAAATTAGAAAGCTAACACCTGTGTAAACGAGCACCAAACCCAAGGAGAGACTGTTCAGGCTGCCAATATACTGTGAAAGAATGTTCAGACTGCTTACAAAGACTGCCAGGTAGCAGAGAGATTGCACAGGTAACCCTCATACTAACCCTCTTTGTAGTTGTAGCCTTAGAGAGAGAGAGCTTGCTCAGACCCTGCTCAGTAACCCAGAGACTACTGTGAATCTACATGACATAAATTCTATTAAATGTTTGCAGTGTGTACTGAACCAGTAGTATACCGACCGTATCTGAGAAAGAAAATATATTTTTAACAAACCATTTTACTAGTATGTTCCAGCACTGTTAGCAATAGTTGTGTGGATTCAGTACCAAGAGGAAGTGAAAGAATTAATAATGCTCAAAGTGTCCCAAAGTTCTCAACTATCCTCTACTTAAATTACCACCATACACCCCTCCCTAAGCCCTTAAAACCTAAAACATTTTTTTTATAGTTTTAGAGTGTTTACAGGTTAGAACATGTTAGGTTATATATTCTGTCTGTGTCCCTGCAAAGAAGATTCATTCTCTCTATTTGTGACCATTATATTTGAGTCTGAATGTGATGGAAATAAAAAAAATAAAAAAACACAAGTAACAAACATAGAGGGGAAACCTTTCAATAGTGATGACTGGTTTTGGGACAGCTGTCTAAAAAGATTGATTGAATTTTCACCCACTTCCTGCTATGTCTACAGGACAGGAAGTGAAGGGACTTCCCTCCAATGAAACACAAATGGTAAGAAATCCCATCATAGATTTTATTTCCTACACAATCCAAAATGAAAAAAAAATCATCCTTAAAACAAGGCTGAAGTCTTTATCGTTACCCCCCAACCCCAATGTAACACTTAACATAATTACTAAATGAGCCCATAAACTGGTCCTGTGCATTTTTCATGCTGGACAAAGTAACACGATCTAATGCCAGACCACAAAAGATACACAATTGGTTTTTCCAGGTACGGTTTAACATGGGATCCCTTACTCTTCCTCCTCAGGTTTCACATTTTATGTACTGAGAAATAAAACAAGGAATCTGACTGGCTGCTATGGTACTAATGCTCCATTTTCTCAAGATTTTAAAAGGCAGTCCCTACCACAACATAGCATATCTAATGAACTGGATTATAAAATGCTTATTCTTTCATTTGAATATTCATTGTTAGAACATGTTAACTCTTAGTTGATTAAAGTTCAAAACAAGATACATTTCCGGGAACGCATTTACAAAACCTAGGATTATCTCTGGAAATGAGGTTCAATCTGTAACTGTACAAATGAATGACACGTAAATATCAGCTGCTGTTCACTTCATATAGAAGATAGATTTACACATGTGTGCTAAATGAGTTCAAAGTCCAACCCTCCCCAAGATAATGTGCTCAAAATCTATGTCACACTATAATCTGCAGGCTGTCACACCCAACTCTGCAAATCTCAGATCTAGACATTTACAAATATGCCATTGCCATAGCAACATGACACTACTTTATGACAGAAATCACACTGATTTATTGACTGTCCTACAAAGACCGTAAGGAAAGAACAATAAATGTAACTATATTTTAAAATGAAACAAATCACATGACAAAAAATTAATAAAATGCCAGATTAATGTATTGTATACTATATCTAGATCATTGGTTTTCCAACTTAAAAGGGGCCACATTAGTATTCACAAGTCAAGTGAGGGGCTCCATCTACTGTATTGCAACATTTTAATTCAATTTTAAATTCAGAAATATCAGGTGATGTATATACAGTACATGATAATACCAGATTGCCATACATAATACAAGCAGTAAAAGACATGCCAAAGTTTGCAGTGAATTAAAGGCTAAGTTCACCTTTAGGGAAAAAATAATAAATGAACATGTTTTTGCATAAAAAAAAAAAAATCTCAGGCTCCTGCAGACACATCCTCCATATGGGCTTTCAGTTAGAAACCTAGAGGAAGTGTCAGTGGACTACGAGAGTGTGATGATCAACACACTCATATTCCATTCCAATCTACAAGTCACTGTGGAAGACGGGACTTGTAGTTTCTTCATTCACAGATCCAGTGGCAGCTGGTGCTCCATTTATGTGTGTGTGTGGCGGGGGGGGGGGGTTTGCGGCAACCCCCACCCCCCCCACCCCCAGCAGCCCTGCTCGCAAACACACACGCCAGCCCTGCACATACCCCATCCAGGTCGCGGGTGCTTTCGGCGGCTTTTCCGGCTTCACCTCCCAGCCAATCTGGTCGCTTCTCCTCCTGCCCAATCCGTTCTCAGGACCTGCTTCCTGTCCTGATTGGCCAGGAGGAGAAGCAGGAAGACAATAGCGAATGTTGATTCGCTATTGTCACAAGTGGATGGGCTCAGGGCGCAGTGCTCTGCTCCCCGTGCCCACCCTTTTTGAAGCCAATTAGAGCCTCCGGCTCTAATCACATGCTTCACAAAAAAAACAGTAGAACTCTATGCATCAGGCATCCTGCATGGGGATTAGGGGCCGGGCGCACAGAGATTAGGGGGATGGCACCCCTGCGCACCTTTATGGATGGGCCGCCACTGCACAGATCCCTGTGAATGAATGATGCAGCTGTGCGGGCAGAGGTCTGTACAGCCATAGGATTTTTAATGTGATAGCAGCTTCAGGACAAAGGAACTCCTGCCCACTGTCACAGGGGGAATCTTAAGGGGTGAGGAAGGGGATGGAAACATTAGAACATGTTACACCCTAAATGTACGTGTAACACCCAACATGCTCTAAAGGTGAACTTATCTTTTAAAAATGTTACATTTTTACTGATGGCTGCATTTGGTCCCGGCTGCTTCCTGTACTTACCCAGTCCATGGCATGTGGAGTTCTGTAATGCTTGTTCACCTATCTTTTTAATGGCAATATAGTAATTCTCAGCAACTTCGGATAGAGCTGGGAAAAGAGAACAGCAGTTAGTTCACATCAGACACGTACATTCAACTCTAGCATTAACATTGTAGTTTTTAGAACTAAAATAACTATTGATTGCACAGTTGTAAATGTGTGGACATTTAGGGTCCTCTCATACAGGCAATGCAACCTGGTCCACCTGTCAGTTTTTCAGGCAGACCTGATCAGATGGACTATGCATTCATATGTGTAAATGGACTTGTGTCTGTTTACACTGGCCTACCTCCAGGTCTGATCAGGCCCATTAAAAAAATGGAGGAGGACTGAGTCCTCTTCCGTTTGGCCAACCTGGATTGGAGGCAGCCGGGTGTAAACAGACAGCAGAAGCCGGTTAATCCCAGCCACTCATAGAGCAGAGCAGGTTCTGTCCATGTCCACTCTACATAAATGGAGTGGACATGGACATGTCATCAACCCTGCTCTGTTTCAATCAGCAGGGGATCTGTGAGTGGATGCCCTGCTGAATGCCCCTCCCCCCACCACCACTGCTGCTGGAAGAAGTGAAACCTCCTGTGACACCACTGGACCAGTTAGAAGACTTTAAGAAAAAAAGTACGTATAGGTTTTTAGAATAGTAAAAAATTTCAGTGGAAGGGGGATGAGGAGCCAGGAGTTCCACTATATGAATGTGTAAAGGGAAGGTCCATAGCCTGGCCACAGGTTTGCTTTAACATATAATTGCAGCCAAAATGAACCTCTCAACCTTAGTTTTCACTGGAATATGTGTCACTATTGAAAGATTTTCTCTTTACTTCTGATGACTAACATTTTTAAATTTCCCCTCACTTTTTGTCACATTTACCATGACAAATACTGAGGGTGGATCTCTACAAAGGGAATACAGACAACAATAAAAATATGGCAGAGGTTTTACTCTACCCTATTCTATCCAATCTAGAAAAAGTTTTGGCTGGAGTCTTAATTAAAGTGGTTGAAAACCTAAGACATGAAATATGAACAAAGCATACTATGTACTTGTCTCAATCCAAAGGACTAAGTTTAATTTCTGTCTGCTGCCTCATTCATCTGCATGAGTCACTTTTGACAGGTTTTCCTGACATTAATAGAAAATGGTGACAGGGTAGGGAGCTCCAGCACACAGCCTGTGATTGACAGCCTCAGCTCTATTCCTATGTGCTGTAAGAAGGGGGTGTGTTCAAACAGCTCTTAACTCTCCTCATTAAGCTCCTCATTAAGCTTTGCAGAGTGTAACGTCAGCTCCCTGCCCCCTGCTTTCTGGAAGCTTGGGCAAGCTGTATAAATCCTGCACCTTGAATGACTGTAGAGAAAAGAAGACTGCAGATATACAGGTCCAACTTAAGTAGGAGGATTTGTTTAATCTCTCCTGTATCACCTGTGGTCAATCACTTCACTGGGTATATGTGAGGGTTTACAACCAGGGTGTCATGATCAGGGGTCAGGCTCAAAGACCAGTAACAGTGGGAAGCTTACACAGAAACCAGCAGGATAGGTTCACAGGCAGATCACCCTGGTGGATGATGTCGTCTCACCTGAGGTGCGGAATCTAAGTACTAACCCAGTGTTTACCAGAGCTCCTGATGGTGGAGGTGGAATTTGCTGCGCATTAGCACCAGGTCACAGTCCTCCTGGACGCCCCACCAGGAGGTGAGGAAGCCGGGGCCAAGTAGCGTATTAAGCAGGTAAGGATCAAACAGAAGCATAGTCAGTAAACAAGCCAAAAAGGTCAGGAACGAGTTGTTGCAGGTTGGGATCAGGCAGAAGCGTAGTTGAGGAACAAGCTAAGGGTCGATAATGAGTGGTAGCAAAATATGCAGCAGGGAAGACAAGAGCAAGATACTGGCTGAGAGAGCACAATAATCTGGCAAACAGGGTGCAGAGACATGGCTTAAATCAGGACGTTTATGGGAGAAGCAAAGAGTTCAGAGTTCAAGATAAGCATAGGTTCAAGACAGGTTCATTCAAGGAATTTGTCCAAGGAACTGTCCAGCATTCTGGGTAGCTCAGCAAAAAGAGACATTGCCTGACGCAGAAGAAGTTCCAGGTTCAAATCCAGGCCCTGGCACAGGGTTATATAATCAAGCCAAACTGGCCATACCTGTGGGGATCTGAAGGTGCAGAACACCATGATTCCCTGCTCAATGGATGCGCACATCAATGGTTAAATTCATGTTTTTTGATATTCCCATTACTTCCTATGAAGCAGTACAACACAGTAATAGTTTGTCCTCATTCAATACTGCTATATTAGCAGAGGTGAAAAGAAAAGTGAGATTTTCATATCTTTAAGAATGTACATGCTGATCCTCGATGCCTGTCACATTTGTTTGTATGGTGGGAAAATAGCTTCCAGTCAAGAGCCCCAAGACTTCCCAGAGATATACTATTGTTATTATAGAGCCAGCAGTTTGCGCAGTGCTTTACAATGTAGAGTGGGGACATCACAATACAGAAAGACTGGAAGGGCCCAGTTCGTTGAGCTTACAATCTAAAGGGAGGGGGAGGTGGTACAAAAGAGAATAGCTGCAGGGGTTGATCTGATGGAGGTGGCTTGGGTACAGTTCTTTGGTGGAGGTGGGGTAGGCTTCCCTAAATATGTGAGTTTTCAGGGATCGCCTAAAGGTGGACAGGGTAGGGGCTTACCTGACATACTGGGACAGGGAGTTCCACAGGATGGGAGAGGCTCTGGAGAAGTTATGGAGGCGAGCATGAGCGGAGATAACAAGGGAGCTAGAGAGCAGGAGGTCTTGGGAGGAGTGGAGAGGACGATTAGGGTGACATATGCAGATGAGGTTGGTGATATAGCTGGTGGTGAAGTTGTGGATGGCCTTGTATGTTGTGATTATCATTTTGTATTTTATACGGTGGGGTAGGGGAAGCCAGTGAAGGGATTGGCAGAGAGGAGCAGCAGTCACGGATCAATTAGTAAGGTGTATTAGTCTAGCAGCAGCATTCAGGATAGCCTGTGTAAGGTTAGGCCAGTGAGGAAAGAGTTGCAGTAGTCGAGGCGGGCAAGGAGTGAAAAAGTTGTTTTGTGGTGTTGTTAGTCAGGAAGGGGCCAATTCTGAAAATGTTGCGGAGGTTAAGGCAGCAAGATGCAGCCAGTGATTGGATGTGGGGGTGAAAGGAGAGGTCAGAGTCCAGGATTACACCCAGCACTTTGGCGTGTGTGAAGGGAGACCAATGGTTGTGCTGTTGATCTTAATGGTGAAGTCATGGGGAGAGGATCGGGGAGGAGGAAATATTACAAGCTCAGTTTTAGAAAGATTGAGTTTGAGGAAGTGGTGTGACATTCATACTGATATGTCAATCAGTAAGTTTGTGATACATGAGGAGATTGAGGGGGTAGGTTGAGAAGTGGAGATAGATCTGTGTTTCGTCAGCGTAAAGGTGATATTGGAAGCCATGGGAGGTTATCAACTGCCCCAGGGAATAGGTATAGAGAGAGAATAGGAGGGGCCCAAGGACAGAGCCTTGGGGTACACCAACAGAAAGAGGAGCGGAGGAGATGGCAATGTATGTGACACTTAAAGTGTGCTAAAATAAATGACAAACTGGAGAAAAAAGACAAATGCAGTGCACTTGGAAAGAGTAGAGGGAAAGAGAGGGAGGTGTAGGAAGAACCTGGAAGGTGCATTGTGGGGAGAGGAGAAGTCCGACACCACCTCCTTTTTATCCACTGGGTCTGGGTGAGTGAGTCGAAAGGAGGCCACCATGGAATAGGGCAGCTGGAGAGGTAGTGTCGGATTCCTAGAGCCAGGTTTCAGTAATAGCAAGTAGATTGAGGGAGCTGAAGAGGAAAAGGTAATTGACAGAGGCAAGTTTGTTAGAGACTGAGCGGGCATTCTGAGGGCACACATAAGGGGGGCTGACTCATGGATTTAGGGGAATTGGAATAAGAGAGTGGGAGTTACGGCTACTGTAAGAGGAGGTAGACTGCCAATTCTGGGGGTGAGAGTTGGCTGGAGGAGGGCCAGGGTTTGGCACATTATCCCCAGACATTAGAAGTAGTAGGAAGGCAAGGGCAGTAAGGTGGGAGTGGGATTTATACGGGGGAAGGTGCTGCAGTGAAGTGGAAGTGTTGACATTGTGCGGGCTCAGAATGAGCAGGAGGTGATAAGTACAGTAATATTGAGAGAGCAAAAGTGAGGGAGATATGTACAGGTTGTGGACTGGAGGGGGGGTAGAGAAATTAGAGTTTGAGGAGAGAGGACATTATTGCAAAGAAGAAGATAAGTATGAGCATGTTGGAGGGTGGAGAGAGTGGGAAAAGAAGGCTGAGGGAAAGGGAAAAGATGAAAGGTAACTTCCAGACAACTTGGTGTAGAGCACTAATATTTGTACTTGCGTTTAGTAGAAGTGCCTTAGTTAAAGTGCCATGTAGAAAGTGCCAGGCACTTATCGCCCAAGTGGCACTTTGCTCAGGATGTGGTCAGCCTACCCCCACAAGCTGTCCAAAGAGTTGAACTCAATTTATACTGAGATGGGGTAGGGGAAGGTTACTGTACTATAATTCTCATAAGGATTCAAGATAAAAGGTATGAAAATTGATGATCAGTCACTGGGTCAGAAAAATAAGGAAGAGGAAGCAAAAAGAAAAGTAAAGTAAAGCAGTGCAAAAAGCAGTGATAATATGCAAAGTGAAATCATCGTTATTAACCAATTATATTCCAGGTTATAGTAATCAGAACATTGGAAAACGTTGTGTTTTGCTGTTATTTGCACATGGTTTTGGCCTTATCAACCGTAACATATTTTGCAAGGCTATAGGAACAATATACTAGTTTATATTTTTTTTTGATCTTTGTCCGAATGCCGTGTACACACAAGCGGAATGTCCGACAGAAAAAGTCAGACGGGAGCTTTTCATCGTATATTCCAATCGTGTGTAAGCCCCATCAGACTGTTTACGTCGAAAATTCTGACTGACCTAGAAAGAGAACATGTTCTAAATTTTAGGATAGGAACCAATTCCTATTGGGAAAACCGCTAGTCTGTATGCTATTCCGACATACCAAAAACGACGCATGCTCTGAAGCAAGTACCAGACGGAAGCTATTGGCTACTGGCTATTGAACTACCGTTTTCTAGTCCCGTCGTACGTGTTGTACGTCACCACATTCAGGACGGTTGGAATTTGGTGTGACCGTGTGTATGCAAGACAGCTTGAGCGGAATTCCATCGGAAAAACCTTCAGACAGAGTTTATTCTGACGGGAAAACCGGTCGTATGTACAGGGCATAACAGCTGTCCAGCAAAGACAGCCAGGAGAGGGAGTTAAAAAACATGTTATAGATGATAACACACATATTAGTTTAAAATGTATGTATAATTCCAACCAACTGCTTTAAATTTGAGTATTTAACCTCATGACCTGTTCTGATGGCAACTTTAAATGCTGAATTTCCCACCACATTCTGTCTCAGTGACAATGGTCATAAAGACAAATACTGAAGGGGAATTGGGACCTAGTTGGGACATAGACAGCAATATTGACAAGGGTTCAAATCCTCTCCTACTTCTCCTACTCATTCAAAGCTAAAAATTGTTTGGGCTATACATACACGTTAATGCCCAAATAAAGTAGATACTGTATACAGTCAGATAAACACTGTACTAACAAACTCAATTTTAATAGGGAAGATGAGCCAAATGTACTCAGGTATGGCAAATGGTATCAAAGTTCAGATCCAAAATCTGAACCCCAAAAAATAAACAAACAAATAAAATGAATAAACAGGAGGCAAATGTTTGTTTTCAGTAATCTCCATTTTCTAAGTTAAAAGTAAAGGGAATGACAAAGGCATGGGGGGCTGGGCACTTACCTGAGGGACATGTACCTTGTTCTATGGGGAGAGGCCATGTTAAAGCAGCTCAAAGGGCAACATAAAAAATGCAGCTCCTTTACATAACATGATTGGGGTATGCCTTATACATGCAATTACAGAATGTTATGACTTTCATGAACAGCATCATTGACACATATTCTGGCATCACATAAACTACATATGTAATAGTTTACTTTACCATTACATAATTGTTTGGCTTCCATGCACCAGCAACCCAATATGATTGATTTCCACCCCAAAAGAAATTTGTAGTAGATTTTTTTGTGTAGCGGTAATAAATGAGTATTGCAAGCAGCAGAAGCAACATATCAAAGAACTACTACAAGGTATATACTTAACCACCGCAGCTCCGGATGGTTTTACCCCCTTCATGACCAGGCCATTTTTTGCTATTTAGCACTGTGCTATTTTAACTGGTAATTGCACGGTCATACAAGCTGTACCCAAACAAAATTTATATAATTTTTTCCACACTAATAGAGCTTTCTTTTGGAGGTATTTGATCACCACTGGATTTTTTATTTTTTATAATATAAACAAAAAAAGCCTGAAATTTTTGAAAAACTATAAATCATATCCAATAAAAAGAATTATACAAAAATCTAATTTCTTCATAAATTTAGGCCAAAATTTATTCTGCTACATGTCTTTGGTAAAACAAAATTCCAATAAGTGTATATTGATTGATTTGCATGAAAGTTATAACGTCTACAATGACATCACCAGTGACACTAATACAGTGATCAGTGCTAATATTATACACGGTCACTGTACTAATGACACTGACTGGGAAGGGGTTAACATTTAGGGGCAATCAAGGGGTTAACTGTGTGCGTAACAATGTTTACTGTGTGTTTTTACTAACCAATGTGACTGTCTTTACTCGCTACTTCGCAGAGAGAAAAAAAAATGACACATCGCTGCTGCCTGTAAAGAGCCCTATATTCTTTACCAACACAGGACTCTAGCGGGTCCCAGCCATAAATCATTGGTTGGGACCCACTGATCGGCTTGTGCTGCAGGAAATAACAGCTCAGGTCTCCAGGTAAGCGTGCGCATGCACGGGAATCCCCAAGACAGGTGCATTATGGAACACTATCAACCTCATTTACATTTCCTAACACTGGCAAAACAAGTCGCAGAACATAACTTGTTGTGATCTTCTATTAAGTAACATACTTACTGCGTGCAAACCACAAACCCATTATAAGGAGCTGAGGCAGTTGTTATGCCAAACAAGAAAAAAAAAATCACAATGCTATTTTTCAGAATCAAAAGCAAACATTTTAATACAGTAGCTGGAGAGCAAAAGCAGTAATGTAAGAGGGAAAAGTGAGTGATTTTTTTCAAGAAAAAACAATCAGAGTATGATACTCCAAACATGGCAGCCCTACATATTGCATAGACTCACTGTCCATTAAATAAGCATTTACACTTTCCCATTATGTCAGAGAAAGAGATGAGGCATATTTTTTTTTTTAAATATTTACTTTTATTATGTCACAGTCAAGAGCCAGAAATATTGTATGGGAATGCAGCACACTGTTTTTGCTTAGAGTGGTGTTTTTTCAGAGCCACAAACCAAAAAACTGAACAGATTAGCTGGACGGTACGTACTCCTTATTTGCTAAGATTTTATGTCAGAGGGAGATCTGGCAGACCTGATTTGGGATAAACATCTCAGTAAAGACTTGTACACATGACCGGACTTTCAACCGGACTGGTCCAACGGAACGAATCCGTCGGACAATCCGACCGTGTGTGGGCTTCAGCGGACTTTTTCTGTCGAAAATCAGATGGACTTTAGATTTGGAACAGGTTTCAAATCTTTCCGACGGACTTGAGACCGGTCGAAAAATCCTTTCTTCTGTATGCTAGTCCAACGGACAAAAAAGGACGCAAGGGCAGCTATTGGCTTCTGGCTATGAACTTCCTTATTCTAGTCCCTTCGTACGTCATCACATTCAAACCAACGGACTTTCGAACAGACTGTAGTCCGTTCGTGTGTGGGCAAGTCCGGTCGTTCGAAAGTCTGTCGAAAGTCCGTCTGAAAAGCCGTCGGACCTTTGATGCTGAAAAGTCCCCTCGTGTGTACGCGACATAAGTCTTTTTCCCCCAGACGTAAACAATGTTAAAAATGTGATGCAGCCTTTTTGCCATTCCACTATTCCAGAGTAAGAGGGCAAGCAGATTACATTAAGCTATTTTGTAAGTTTTCTGAACAGTTTTGAAGGATCCCTTTTTACTTTTTATCGGCTAGGCCACAATTTTTGGAAGGAGAGAGAAATCAGATTGCATCTTGAAATCTAAAGTTTGTTTATTCTTTTGAGGACTAAAGATGCAAATATGTGAATGTTTTTCAGCAAAGTTAAAAAGCCTGTATTGACAGGTTACAATTTATGAGCAATTTAACAAGCATTTAACATACAAAAAATAAAAATTGTCTAATGTTTTTCACTGACAATGGAAAAAGCCCACCGGTTTGCACCATAGCTTAAAAAACCTGAAAATTCTGAGAGACTGAGCAGGCATGTAGCATCAGACATAAATAAAAATGTCTTTTTTGACAGTTTGCTTCACAGCTAAAAATTCTGCTTGAACAGGCTAAGTTTTCGAAAAAGATTTAACAGGTATTTAACATACAATAAAAAAAATTGTGTATTTTTTTTGGACACTGATGATGGAAGTAGCATACAGGTTTGCACCACAGCTAGAAAGCCTGTCTGACCAAGCTGCAATTTCAGAGGGATTGGGCAGGTATTTAGCATCCAAAGAAAATTATCAATGTATTTTTCTAACATTGACGATGGAAATAGCATACTGGTTTATACCACTGCTAAAAAGCCTTTTTAAACAGGACACCGTTTCTGAGAGATTGAGCAAGCATTTAGCATCTGGAAAAAAATTCCTTTTTGGACATGGACTATGGAAATAGCCTATAGGTTTGCCCCACAGCTAGAAATGAGTAGACTGCAATTTCCAAGAGAATGAACAAGCATTTAGCATCTGTTACCTGCAAAATACCTACAGGAGATGATTGCTAGGCCCAGAGTGCTTTGTCTGGGATAAGAATCATTTGCTTGAACCTTTCCCTGTTTTGAGGTTATCATTTAAAGGAGGAATATTGTTCATCTCAGATGAAGGATTTTTCCATCTGGATGACAAAGTCTTTATCAAGCTATAAATCACCATTTATACCAAGTATATACGTGAAGTGACTTTACTATTGATCCTCATTTCTTCGATCCTCTATTGAAACAGGGTTTGATTTAAGGGATTTACCCCCTCTATGGCACCCTGATACTCTGCTGAATTGTCGGGAAGGCCTTGATGGTCCTTTGGAGTTTCTGCCTTTGTTTTGGGTGATATTGCACATAGGGTCTTACAAAAGCCATGACTATGGCGAAACATGTAGAGGCAGCCTATTTTGTAATACAACCACCTAACCTTTATGTGTTGGTTTAATTGGATTTTTTAACCATGTTTTGTACCAATAAAACTGATGAAATTGTTATTGCTGTTTAAGTAATTTTTCCAGCACCTCAAAACTCCCATTCCCGTTTCCTATTTGTTCAACAAAAACATTTGAGAGTGTACAATACCTTTAACATTTATGATAAAAATATTGTATAGATTTCAGACAGAGACTCTCATGCTTATTAAGAGGCACATTTGGAGACAGATAGTCAGCTTATTTCTGCCAGAAATTGTAAAGGAAACTATGTAGGTGCACACTGATAATGGAAATTGTACACAACACAATTTAAACTTTTTTTAAGTTAGGAAAATATGGAGGCAGAGAGTCAGCTTATTTCTATATACCGTATATACTCGAGTATAAGTCAAGATTTTCAGCCCTTTTTTTGGGCTGAAAGTGCCCCCCTCGACTTATACTCGAGTCACTGACGTCTGTCTGCATGATCAGCGTGTCATGCAGACAGGCGGCGGCCAGCATGTGATATTACCATTCGGCGGCCATTCACTGTTTAAAAGCTGCGGCTCCTCCTCGTCTGTGATAGGCAAAAAACTCCATTTCCCAGCAGTCAGTGTACAGCCTATCACGGACATTCTCTCATCCTCGTCTGTGGTATGAGGATGAGAGAATGTCCGTGAAAGGCTGACCGCTGACTGCTGGAAAATGGAGTGTTCTGCCTATCACGGACGAGGAGGAGGCGCGGCTTTTGAACAGTAGAATGGCCGCTGAATGGTAATATCACAGGCTGATCAGTGCAGAGCGGCACACGGAGGATGCAGATCGCCACAGGGACACATGCACAGGACACAGGTAGGCGACACATGCACACATACACAGGGACACCTGCACACATACACAGGGACACATGCACAAGACACAGGTAGGTGACACATACACAGGGACACATGCACACATGCACAGGGACACATGCACACATACACAGGAACACATGCACAGGACACAGGGAGGTATACAGCTGCAGATGGGCATTGTTGACCCTCTTTTTCCACTTACAGTAGCTGCTGCATTTCTCACCCTCGTCTTATACTCGGGTCAATATGTTTTTCCCAGTTTTTTGTGGTAAATTAGAGCCTCGACTTATACTCGGATAGACCTATACTCGAGTATATACGGTAACTATTTCAAAGATTTAATGCACATTAATGTTTCTTTTTAAGGCAATTTAGGACACAGGGAGATATCATATCAATCAATAATCAATCAGAGTTTTTTTTTCCAACACAAAATCTAGAAATCATACAGATTTTATGCACAGAACGTAAACAGTGCTCATCAGAGGCAATTCAAGAGGTAAAGACCAGGCAGGCTCTATTTATAAGTCCAAAAACTTCATTTTATTCTTGCTGGGACAAAGAAAAACAACAGGAATCATCTACACATATTTCACTACTTTTTAGGCTAGAATTTCAGAGATAAAAAGTGAGACCAGGCATTTTTTATGTAAGAAATCACTGTTAGGCCACACTATTTTAAAGAGTGCGTATAACAAATTTCACAACTCAGGAACAGCCTGAGGAAACATACAGTGGAATTCATAATGACTGGTTACAGACAGATTTTGAGAAAGTATCTACTGGGTGTTCTAAAAATGGTGCAGTGTTCTCCAATTTCATGTACATGTCTAGAACTTGTACTCGAATTTGGTGCAATGCTTTTACAGCGGTCGCACAAATCTGTGAGGAGAACTGGTGGTCTAAACTGGCTATTGGAGAAAATTTCTCAAGGTAACATCTTAGATAGTTAGTAAGGTTGAATAAAGACACCAGTCCATCCAGTTCAACCTGAGTGAGTGTGGGTGCTAGTCTATAATTATCCCTATTTATTTAAGGTACCCATATAGCACCATCAATTTATGCAGCACTCCACACATACATTGCACACTCACATTGGTCCCTACCCTCAAGGAGCCCACAATCCAAGATCCCCAACTCACATTCATATAATAGGGACAATTTTTGGACAGAAGACAATTAACCTACCAGCATGTCGTTGAAGTCAATAGAGACCTATCATATGACAGCATCCGAATCATTTAAATGCTTATTTCAAAGAATTTCCTAAGATTTTCCATTGTTTTATATTATTGCAATCTAGGTGAAGTGGATGCACTATATTTAGAAAGAAATTGAGTTAAAAATTAAAAAAAAACATTTTGGTGATGTGGTTAGGGTTGCTACCAAACATTGGAAGCTTCATGGGTTTGATTCCATAGTTGTTAATGACTTGACTGTCTTTTTCCATATTGCCTTTTATCATTTTTGGGGTCCATAAATTACATTTTAGACAAATAACTTACAGGACTCATATATATGTATATATTTATGGTTGGAGCCCTCCAACCGAGATAGAGGTGAAACCACATAAAGACGCCACAAGACTCACAACATAACTTAGACCTGAGGTGTGCCCTGGTCAGCTGGTCGGTACGTCAAAAAGGGGGCATACCCAAGATAAGTAATGGTTGACTGTAGAAGGGATGTATCGTGCACTGGAACCGACAAGGGACACAGGTGAGTGCAGAAAAAATAGGAATAAAAACTGCTCTATAGAATATGTGAAAAGTTAATAGTGAAAAAAGCAGCAATTCCAACAATAAACATCAATTGTAAAAATAAAACATGAAAAATAAGGGAATCGCGCTACTTAAATGTGCAAATTTGCATACATGACATAAGTGCAAAATACATACAATATGTGTAAAAGGAGGATAAATGCATGTAACAACTGCATATAATCCACAATAATGTCACATCAAATGAAAAAGGAAAAATAAATAAAAATGAAAAAGTGACTACAAATCACCCATAAATTTTCAAAAAAAGTCCAAGTGAAAAGCAATGATTGATCCGTGAAAACCAGAGAAGATCCACCACCGGGAATAGAAGGAGTTACTTCTTACCGAATGGCCATGATCCCCCACTACAGAGGATCACAGCTAGCAGGTAAACTTTAAAACTGGCTGTGGGAACCTCTGTCAGCATCCACTAGGGGTCATCACACCGTCAATAACAACAGCAGAGCTCGTAGCGGAGATGCACCATAAAACACAAAAGGGAACTCACATAGCGTAAAACCATAAGGGTTTATTAAATTTCGTATACATAAAATGGACACTTACAAAGATAGAGAGAATAGATAGTCTTAAGTCCGGTTCTTGGCCAAGTGAACGCGGACAAACCGGTCCTACTGGAGTACAGCACAGCTTGGAGGTGACGTCAGCGCGTCGTCTAGCTCCGCCCTACGTGTTTCGTGACATCATCATGTCTTCCAGGGGCACAGGCGGCGCACTACGTCACCTCCTAGTCATTTATTATAATCTAAGAATTAAATTTTCTCCTTTTTTGCAAAAGTTTTTTTTTTTTTTATTAATTCCCCATTTTGCCTTATATATACATTTAGGATGATCTTCACATGTAAATTATGGTTTGTTCCATATATGTAAATCGGGGTATATAAGTTGATATAACATGATGGTTTACTGCTGACCGTTCGTGCTGAGAAGTGTACCTGGATGCCAGACTCTTTTGATGCGTCATGGATAATTCTCAGTATGCACCGGGATCCATAACGAGGCCTGGTTTGTTTTGATACTATATAAGGAGGTGACATAGTGCGCTGCCTGTGCCCCTGGAAGACGTGATGTCACGAAACGCGTAGGGCGGAGCTAGACGACGCGCTGACGTCACCTCCAAGCTGTGCTGTACTCCAGTAGGACGGGTTTGTCTGCGTTCACTTGGCCAAGAACCGGACTTAAGGCTATCTATTCTCTGGATCTTTGTAAGTGTCCATTTTATGTATACGAAATTTAATAAGTCCTTATGGTTTTACGCTATGTGAGTTCCCTTTTGTGTTTTATGGTGCATCTCCGCTACGAGCTCTGCTGTTGTTATTGACGGTGTGATGACCCCTAGTGGATGCTGACAGAGGTTCCCACAGCCAGTTTTAAAGTTTACCTGCTAGCTGTGATCCTCTGTAGTGGGGGATCATGGCCATTCGGTAAGAAGTAACCCCTTCTATTCCCGGTGGTGGATCTTCTCTGGTTTTCACGGATCAATCATTGCTTTTCACTTGGACTTTTTTTTTTTTAATATTCATGGGTGATTTGTAGTCACTTTTTCATTTTTATTTATTTTTCCTTTTTCATTTGATGTGACATTATTGTGGATTACATGCAGTTGTTACATGCATTTATCCTCCTTTTACACATATTGTATGTATTTTGCACTTATGTCATGTATGCAAATTTGCACATTTAACTAGCGCGATTCCCTTATTTTTCATGTTTTATTTTGACACAGGTGAGTGGGCTGATTAACCACTTCCATAACCTGCAAATTCTGACACTTCTCTCCTACATGTAAAAATCATTATTTTTTTGCTAGAAAATTACTCAAAACTCCCAAACATTATATATATTTTCTTAGCAGACACCCTAGGGAAAAAAATGGCTGCTATTGCCACTTTTTATGTCACACGGTATTTGCGCGGTAATTTTTCAAATGTCATTTTTTGACAAAATTTTCATGAATAAAAAAAAACAAAAAAAACCAGTAAAGTTAGCCCATTTTTTTGTATAATGCGACAGATGATGTTACGCTGAGTAAATAGATACCTCATATGTCACGCTTTAAAAATTGCGCACACTCGTGGTATGGCTCCAAACTTCGGTACTTAAAAATTTCCAGAGGCGACGATTTAAAATTTTAGAATTACAGAGGAGGGCTAGTGCTAGAATTATTGCACTCGCTCTAAACGTTCACGGCGATACCTTACATATGTGTTTTGGACGTTGTTTATATATGCGGGCGTGACTTAAGTATGCGTTCTCTTCTGCGTGCAAGCTCACGAGGACGGGGGCACTTACATTTTTTTTTTATTGTTTATTTTACTTTTTTTTTTTACACTTTCTGTTTAATTTTTTTTTATCACTTTTATTCCTATTACAAGGAATGTAAACATCCCTTGTAATAGGAATGGTGCGTGACAGGTCCACTTTATGGAGAGATGTGGGGACTATAAGACCCCACATATCTCCTCCACGCTGGAAAGCATCAGATCAAAAAAAATTGACGATCTGATGCTTTTCTAGCCGAGATCTCGAGAAGCCAGGGCTTCCGAGGATCATAGAGATTGCTGGGGACTATCTGTTCATGTCTAAAGAACTGGCTTGTCAGCTTGTCAGGGGGTAGTCAAGGGTGATTCCCAGGAAGGTGATGGACTGCGCGCAGGGCCTTCAACTTTATGCTCCGCTATGGGCATGTGGAGGCTGCTGAACACTACCCTTTATTTGTCGAAATCTGAGGGGGACTCATAGGGCCGTTTGATCAGCAGGAATGTGTCCAGGTAATGGATGACTTACTGGCACTGCGCCTGCCGAGTTAGGATCCAGGTGAGGAACTGAGCAAACGTATCGAGCCTTTGACTGCACTTTGAGCGGAAGGTCAGTTTGGTAGCAAAGTAGTATGAATCTCTCCATATGATGCGTGCCACTGCCACAAGGAAGGTTCAATGGGTAAAAGCTTAAAAGCATCTTAAATGTCCGCCTTGGACAGTCATGTGCCCATGCCTACGCTAATGATGGACTATATAGCTAAGTCAACAGACGCATATTTGAGAGAGAACTCTTCGGAAGGAATCAATGAGTCAAGACTGGGGATGTGGGAGGAATTAAGCGTGGACAAGTCGTACACCAAACGTAATTTATTTGAGAATTTGCCCTTGACAAGCCCAATAGGGCTTACTCTCCATGTCTCAAATGGCGACTCAGCGAAGGGGCTGATAAGCATGATCTGCAACAGATTGTCAATAGCCTGCACTTATGGGTGGTGTGGGGTAGGGTGATGAGCCTCGTGTGGAATCTGGAGATAAACCCAAGCACCAGGAATAGTGTGTATGCTGGTGATGGGTGAGAGGAAAGGTAGAACTCCAGTCATCGTACGTTCACCTGGCTCAGTCAAGATGAGTTGGGACGCTTGAGGGTGCATGTGCTCTTGGGATGAGCTCTATGACAGTTGACACAAATGTGGAGCAGTCGGCATTGGTTGAAGCTGCAGGTGCCACAATTGAATTTGTTGCAGATAGGCGTCTTGCCTAGTAACTGGACGGGCCATCCCAACTTTTTCACCTGAAGACGTTGCATAGGGGCAGGCACTAGAGGTAGAGGGGAAGGTCAAAGAACGTCTGGCATCCAAATTAGAGCACCAGTTTGCCGTGTTCGTGGAGGACTGGCAAATGGCACAAAGTGGGGAACGCAGACCTGCAAAGTGGCGGCAGAACAACTCGATGTCCACGATGCTCCAATTCGTGCTGGTTTGGAACTGGGCGAGTTTGGCTGCAGCTCTGGCTGCAAACGAGCGGTGATAGTCGTAAAACCCAGAGCCTCCGTATTTGTACCCTAAGTCAACCATCACATGAAGGTACAAATCCATCTCTTCCCTTCTGCCGGGGTTGGCCGAGCACAACACGTCCCTGAACATGTCGAAAGCCAGCACAAACTCGTGATCGACAGTTTGCAATTGAGCCTTGGGTCTTTGGCCTTCAGAATCACGGACACGTCCCCCCAGGCGTAGTACTTATTCTCGGCCAGATCGTGGACCGAGATGAGCAGAGAGGCCAGGTTATCATCCTTTCCCTCCAGAAGGTCCTTCCTGATGCCAGCAGGGATGAGGTGGGCAGGAAAAATAGTGGAACTAGTGTCCGGCATACCTGTGGGTGGTAGTGCCAAGGTGGGCATTGCAAGTGTGTCCAGGGGGGGTCACCGCTGGGTGCACCTCTAGGACTTCCACTCTCGCCTGCACATCAGAGACTGCTGCGGTCATCATGCCGATCATGGCGTGCAGCTGGGCGAGAGCTGAGGAGAAGAACTGCAGGGATGCCTGCTGGGTGCCAGGTGCAGCTGCTACAGGTGTTGGGAACAGCAGAATGAATAATTCGGCTTTCCTGACTGTGGCGGGGTAGGGAATGACCCTACGCTGCAGCTCTGCCGTGAGCTTGGGGATAGTCCATCCCCTGAGGAACTGAGTACTGCCTTGCTCTGAACCCGCGGTGGGTGACAGAGGGGCAGAGGCAAGGTCCTCACTGCCGGACCGTGACATTGCTCCAGCTATAATGAGAAAAGAGGGGAGGGGGAGGTGTATGTTTAAGAAGAGTTCTTGGAAAATTGTAACAGCGGAGAAGAGACAGAGTACGTAAGAATAAGTAAAAAGCAGGGGAGAGAAAGAACAGAAAAGGGAATGACAGGCGTAGTGAAGAACACAATGCGTTACGGCGAACGCTAAAGAGTGGAAATTTAGAAAATTCAAAGAATGCGGGGCAACCGAGGTGACTGGCCAAATAACCGATAACTCAGGTGCCTGGTCAGTGTCATGCATGGACCTGTGAACCAAAGCCCCAGGGTGTAGTGAGGTGGGAAGCTGCAGTCTTGCTGTGGCCTAAGTAGGAATATTGCGTTCTGTAGTAGGTGACGTGTGGTTGGCCTGCTAACGACCTGCACTGTCAGCAAGCAACTGTTTAGCAACCATGTCTGCGTAGATTGAAGGTGATGTCCTTCAGAAAATGGGTAAGAAACAGTGACAGTAGCTAAGCGACAGACCGGCAGCCCAATTTGTGTATGTGAGGTATTGAGATGAATAAAGGGTGCTGCAGGTTGATGTGGGAGAGTGTCCAGTGTACTACCCACCTGACTCGTGCCCTGATAGAATAGAGGTCCTGGTTGTGGCCGAGACTAATCTGGCGACCGGGAACCTGAAAAAGGTAACATGGAGGTCCAGGTTTAACAAGGCGTGAAGGAGAGCCCTAAGGCCCCCCCCCCGGCTAAAAGCATGCGAAGCCCCGCATGTGTGTATGTATGTCATATTACCTGCAAGAAAAATATCCAACCTTGTGCAGGATGGAACAACCTGACCTCACTGACCTATGGAGAAAGACAGACAAGAAAATGTGAGTGGCCGGGTTGAGTGCCACAGGAGACGAGCTTGCAACATGTCAGAAATAGAGAAAAATCTCTGCGCAACGGACTAAAGGTTAATGAAGGGTTGGAGGGGGTTAAAATGCTGCCTCTACTAATTACTACCACTAGGTGGAGCAATGATACATAATAAGAAAACAAAGTAGATATGGCGCTGTTCTGCTGCTATCACATAGTGGTATAAAAATATATGGGGTGTTTCCTTTGAAAAATCCTAGAGACTAAGAAGATATTACACCGTGTATTGATAAGTATTACCAAAGTGTATAAACCAACCAAAAATTACTTTACAGTAAAAGCTAAAACCAAACAAAACAAGTGATTCCTGGTGCAAAAAAAATCTGTATATCCGTTAAGGATAAATTACTAAGCAAAATTGTGATACTTGCTGAACCAATCTAAAGTGCAATTGCAAATGATATGCTTACATAAAACTTTCCAAAGTGCTAATTATTAAAACCACCAAACAAGCAGATTTCCTAGGTCTGCATTTCTATAGTATCCATTATCCATATAACAAGTGAAAAAAAAAAAAACCCAAGACTGCTGGATGATGAAAATATGAAAATTAATAAATGAAAATAAAAAAAATGAAAATAAAAAAGTAATAAAATAAAAATAGAAATAAAAATATAAAAATAAAAATAACGATAATAATATTGGATTTTAAATTATAAAGTGCTCTTGTGCCCGTGAAGGAAATTCTCTTTCTAGTCAGATGGACGATTTAGTGAGTGAACACACCGTGCATATCTTAATTCGTGTTCCTATTGCAGCTGCACTCACCAGATTCTTCTCCCCCTCCTGGGGTTAAAAGCATCCACAGTATGTGCCACTGTGTAGCAATAATGAAAGAAGACCTTCCTTAGTGCTGGTTATGAGGAGACTCCATTATAGTTGTATACCATGGAAGAGAGAGAGGGAGCCCAAATAGCGTGATACTGTTTCAAACTATTTTATTAACAAATGCATGGAAAAGTACTCACATACGGTAGCATTAACAAAGGCATTTGTTGCTGACACCAATGCTTGTGACAGGAAGTGATGCAAGGACATATGCTGACTCCGTCCTACGCGTTTCGTCACTCTGATGTCATCTGGAGCGTGCATAGTGCTTGCTACAGTTCTTATTTATAGTATTTGGTGATTTGCGGGCTTGATTGATAATTGCGGCTGCCATTTTCCCAGTGATATTGCGGACAGAAGTCCCGTCGGCCATTTTGGGTGTGATATGCGGACCGAAGTCCATTCCATTGCAGTCTATGTGTGGAATGACGGTCCTATTTTTATGCATTAATTTCAGATCTAAGGTGCTCATCTCAATTATCCCATTTTTGCCCCATTTATAAAAGATTCAGAATAATGGTAGCTGTATGCTCATCCGTTCACCTGCTTAAATGACTGCAGACGGAGGATGTCCGCATTAGCGGCCATCTTTGGTGTGATAATGCAGACCGAAGTCTCTCATCAGGTACCAGAAGATTTCCGTCCTGGCGGCCATTTTGGGTGTGATAATACCGACCGAAGCCCGTAATGGCATATGTCATACCCTAATGATGAACTTGTAGGTATATATCGCTAGGCAGAAATTACATATACAATAGAATGATTAGACTCCATTGTTATACATTCTGCAAATATTATGCCCAATCACCAGTACTGTAAATAGTGTCATTAATGTGTTATACACATGTTATTAACCACATATTAAAAATGCTTTTTTTTAATACAAACATCCCAACATCGTTTAGTTAAATAAATAAATACATGCATTACGTAAACCAGCATGGATAAAAAAACGTTAAAAGTATATTATGTATTCATAAAAAATTATGTGGTGTGATTGAAAAGGGAAATTACGTAGTGTAACTAGAAAGGGAGATATTTTTATTATTGAAAAAAAGGGAAAGAAAAAAAAAAAATAAAAAATACAAAATTGTAATTAATTTAAAACAGATGTATATCTATATATCTGCACACACATGCGTGACTGGATATAAATGGTTAATTATGAACTTTCATGTGTGTGGATATTAATACTAAAACAAAACAAAAACGGGGAAAAAGTGGAGGGGGGTTGTATACCATAAAGGCATAATCTGGGGAAGGCATGGACAAAATTAAAGGACACTGGAGAGGAGAGAACAAGAAAATTAAAATTTCCCAAAACGAAACTAAATGGATCTTTCAATTAGATACCCTCCAACCCAGGGGAATGCATATAGACATAGACCTCAACCGTTTTTTAACCAATTTTTAAAATATAATATTAACATGATATAGGCTATCTCTTCTTAAATTTTAACCATGCCTTCCCCAGATTATGCCTTTATGGCATACAACCCCCCTCCCCTTTTTAACCGTTTTTGTTTTGTTGTAGTATTAATATCCACACACATGAAAGTTCATAATTAACCATTTATATCCAGTCACGCATGTGTGTGCAGATGTATGGATATACATCTGTTCTAAATTAATTTTAAATTAATTACAATTTTGTATTTTTATTATTTTTTTAATTTTGTATTTCTTTCCCTTTTTTTCAATAATAAAAATATCTCCCTTTCTAGTTATACTAAGTAATTTCCCTTTTCAATTACACCACATAATTTTTTACTAATACATAATATACTTTTAACGTTTTTTTATCCATGCTGGTTTACGTAATGCATGTATTTATTTAACTAAATGATGTTGGGATGTTTGTATTAAAATATAGCATTTTTAATATGTGGTTAATAACATGTGTATAACACATTAATGACACTATTTACAGTACTGCTGATTGGGCATAATATTCGCAGAATGTATAACAATGGAGTCTAATCATTCTATTGTATATGTAATTTCTGCCTAGCGATATATACCTACAAGTTCAACATTAGGGTATGACATATGCCATTATGGGCTTCGGTCGGTATTATCACACCCAAAATGGCCGCCAGGAAGGAAATCTTCTGGTACCTAATGAGAGACTTCGGTCTGCATTATCACACCAAAGATGGCCGCTAATGCGTCTGCAGTCATTTAAGCAGGTGAACGGGTGAGCATACAGCTACCATTATTCTGAATCTTTTATAAATGGGGCAAAAATGGGATAATTAAGATGAGCACTTTAGATCTGAAATTAATGCATAAAAATAGGACCGTCATTCCACACATAGACTGCAATGGAATGGACTTCGGTCCGCATATTACACCCAAAATGTCCGAAGGGACTTCTGTCCGCAATATCACTGGGAAAATGGCAGCCGCAATTATCAATCAAGCCCGCAAATCACCAAATACTATAAATAAGAACTGTAGCAAGCACTATGCACATTCCAGATGACGTCAGAGTGACGAAACGCGTAGGGCGGAGTGAGCATACGTCCTTGCATCACTTCCTGTCACAAGCATTGGTGTCAGCAACAAATGCCTTTGTTAATGCTACCGTATGTGAGTACTTTTCCATGCATTTGTTAATAAAATAGTTTGAAACAGTATCACGCTATTTGGGCTCCCTCTCTCTCTTCCATGGTATACAACTATAATGGAGTCTCCTCATAGCCAGCACTAAGGACGGTCTTCTTTCATTATTGCTACACAGTGGCACATACTGTGGATGCTTTTAACCCCAGGAGGGGGAGAAGAATCTGGTGAGTGCAGCTGCAATAGGAACACGAATTAAGATATGCACGGTGTGTTCACTCACTGAAACGTCCATCTGACTAGAAAGAGGATTTCCTTCACGGGCACAAGAGCACTTTATAATTTAAAATCCAATATTATTATCGTTATTTTTATTTTTATTTCTATTTTTATTTTATTACTTTTTTATTTTCGTTTTTTTATTTTCATTTATTAATTTTCATATTTTCATCATCCAGCAGTTTGATGTTTTTTTTTTTTTTTTCACTTGTTATATGGATAATGGACACTATAGAAATGCAGACCTAGGAAATCTGCTTGTTTGGTGGTTTTAATAATTAGCACTTTGGAAAGTTTTATGTAAGCATATCATTTGCAATTGCACTTTAGATTAGTTCAGCAAGTATCACAATTTTGCTTAGTAATTTATCCTTAACGGATATACGGATTTTTTTGCACCAGGAATCACTTGTTTTGTTTGGTTTTAGCTTTAATGTAAAGTAATTTTTGGTTGGTTTATACACTTTGGTAATACTTATCAATACATGGTGTAATATCTTCTTAGTCTCTAGGATTTTTAAAAGGAAACACCCCATATATTTTTATACCACTATGTGATAGCTACTTTGTTTTCTTATTATGAGCTTGCAACATGTGTTGCAAGAAAGTAGCCTCAAATGGAGGCGAAAAAACAAGCAGTAGAGAAAAGTGGAACATGTATGGGGATAACCAAGACCATGCTGACCGAGTGACATAAATAAATGAGCTGACACTGAAAAGAGGCGTGCTGAAGCATGTTTTTTTTTTGTTTGTTCTTTTTTTTTGTAGAAAGCACGTCCAACCTAGTGCAGGATGGAACAACCTGAACATGACTGACCTAAGGGTGAAACGGCAGACAAGAAAACTTGAGTGGCCGAATTGTGTGCCACTGGAGACGTGTTTGCAACGATTGCAAGAAAGTAGCCTCATCAGGGAGGCAAAAACGAGGACAAATCATGTCGACTCGGGTCAGAGTTATGAAGCTGGAGTACTGTATGTGTTTGTTAGTAAGCGTGACCATATGAATGGTCTGAGAAATGACTGGTTGCTTGTGGCAGGAGCCTCATGAGAGAGACCGAACTGCAGGAAGCTTGCGATGTGTGTGACAGCTGTGTGGGACAGCTCTGGCACCATCACCACAGCTAACACGGGGCAGCTGAACAAGCTCCAGCAGTGTGCCTTATCCTGCATCCTTCCCAGCTACCCAGAGTTGCCCAGTGGCCAGTGAATGATATATAGCATCCCTACAAATTACTTGTGAAGGGCAGGGAAGGCCTTACAGGTGAAGGAATTGCTGCTGGGAACCTACCACTGCAGTACAGCACAGGCTGTAAATTCCCAAAAGGTGATAGAATCCACCATCATGAAAGGCAAGTGTTTAAAGCCAGCAAATTAAACAATTTGGTATTTAGGCACTGGGCATGGGGGTGGCTGGGTCTATTTTTTTTCACTCTAGCACCGGGGCAGTTACAATCATCCACACAGTGCTACAGGTGGTGGGGTGGGGTTGGCAGAATCACAACAAAAGTTGCAGACTACATAGTTGGGTTTAAAAAAAAAAGTCCATCTAGTTACCCAATAATTGCCCTTATTCTGCATGTCCCCATACAGATCTTCCACCCTGCTGGAGGAGTCATAGGGTAGACCCCCTGATATCCCTTGATACACTGTCATCCTTATTATTGAAGACTGCTGAGAGGAAATCATACAGTATATACTGGGGCAGGGGTGTAATGGGAAGAGCTGGAAGGAGATGGAGGAGAGCAGAGCTTTTCCTGACAACTAGCATTCTGGTGTTGTTCCCAACAAGCTGAGTGTTGAGAGGTCAGATATCTCTTCATACACATGGTACCAAAATGATCTATGGTTTTGCCGGAGGCAGAGACTGCAAATAACAATGATGCGGTCTGCAGCACCAGTGCTGAAAAAGGCACAAAATGGTGAGCAGACCAGGTGACAACAAAGCCCTGCTCACATAGAACTCTGCTATCCTGTGAAACAGGTTAGCAGCTCCCTCACCTTGAACTGCCCCTGGATGACATCCTGCCTCGCTGGGGTTGTGCCTCTCCCTTACTTTCCTCCTCTACTTTATTGGTCACCCAAATACAGTCAGAGACCTTATCATCACCCCCGCCCCATCACTGAAGCCAACTTGGCAGTATGCTGTAACTGCCAATTGGTTTTACCTGCCTTGCGTCGTCTCCCTCTGGGCTCCTGTTACTCTCCTCCTCAACCTTGGAGCCCATCACTTACTGCGATTCTTTTACATCAAGTGGCTCAAGCTGTTCTCAAATAATTCAGCAGATTCTTCCATGCCAGTTGGCGGGGCAAGGGCAGGAGTAGCTGTGGATGAGGAGGCAGAATAGGGTGCTTTGGCAGCTGATGTGGACTTCAAGTTAGTCTGCATGCTACATAGTTACATAGTAGGTGAGGTTGAAAAAAGACACAAGTCCATCAAGTCCAACCTATGTGAATGACAGAAGAGGGCGACGACGATGAAGGCTTGATTAGATACTCCACCGCCGCATGTTCTGGCTGTATAGAAAGCCCAGCGCTAGAAACAAATGGCAAACGTGTCCTGTCTGCAGATGTTGCATCAAGGCCATGACCACCGCTTTAGCCTGTGGACACAGAGGCTGCTTGCCCCCTCTATTAGATTGTAAGCTCGGAGGGCCCATCTAAACCTCTTGTATTGAATTGTATTGTTGCTGTAATTGTCCCTTTATATTGTAAAGTGCTGTGCAAACTGTTGGTGCTATATAAATCCTGTATAATAAAATAATAATAATTATAGCTGCACAGGAGCTTCTGCCTCTCCATGTAGGCCTGCCAGACACGATGATGATATCGTGGAGCTTATTCCCTACTGTTATTTGCAACTATTGCAAGAACTGTATGGGGCTGAAGTGGTGCTTGAGTGTAGTGTAAACTGTTGTGCTTGAGAGCAACAATACTCTTCGTAGCATGTACAGCATTTACTGTTCAAATATGAGTGCGTGACTGTAATTGACTTTTTTTTCTTGCTCAATGCTTTTTATTGATTATTAGAAGCAGGTTACAGAAGTAATACAAATAACTCCCAACTTTCTGAAATGAAAAAGAGGGACACCTTTTAGTACACAGTATGTAGGCAAAGGACAAATCCCTGTCATAGTCCCGGTTACACAGAACACAAAGAACTAATATGCAGTAAATGGTTGGCTTAAACCACAAAAATGCTTTTTTGACCTCTATTTTTGCTTTACATTGGCTTTTCAAAATAACAAATGCACTAAATATAGAGGTTGTTTTTTTTTTTTGCAGCATAACACTAGTTTAGTAACAACACATGACATTTTGTATAGCGATGTACACATCAGTCAAAAAGGAGGGACAACTGAGGCTACATGAGGGACAGAGCAATTTGGTTTCAAAAGAGGGACAGTCCTTCCACAAGTGGGATAGTTAGGAGCTATGCTTAAAGCAATGCTGACCAAGTTGTATTTCAATCACTATGAAAAAAAAACCAAATGCAATGAAGCAGGGGTACACAGGAAGTACTTGTGTTTTTTTCCCCTTAAGGCCCAACTCTGGGCAAAAAAAAGTTTTCCGATGCAGTGGGGCTATGCCTGCACTGCATGTGTTAACTGCTCGTTTTGTGAAGGGGAAACCAGAAAGCTGTATACTCACCCGAACATCCACTCCAGTGGCAAATGGTGCTCCACCACGAACCAGCAGTGGACTGTTCCTGACGTCTTCACGTCCAGAGCAGCTCTATGTGATGACATCAGGAACAGTCCACCGCACAACAAGCAAGCAAGGGGGGGAGCAGGAGCCACAGGGAACGGTCTTGTTCTGAGAGGATCGGAGAATTAGGCAAGTCTATCTATAACCAATATGTTAATAAATGGTATTCTATATTTAGCTGTCAGCAGTTCCAGGTTCCTCCTGCTGACTCCAAAGTAAAGTCAATGCGGTAGAACACATGAACACTGACAAGCAGTGATTTGTCTTCAGGCTAAGCCACTGGTTGGCTGACTTTGTCGGTATAAGCTCACTACCATAGCTGTGCTATCCTAGCACCTAATGTAAGAACAGAGCTGCCAAGAGGTATGAATACTAGGATGACTTTTCTTTGGGTAGTGAGGAGATATTAGAAGGTCCACTGCAGGCAGGGCCGGTGCCAGCATAAGGTAGCCAAGGCGGCTGCCTGAGCGTGCCAGGAGAGGGGGATGCCAAAATCAGGGGTTCCCCAAGAGGTTTTTTTGCTGGCGCCGGCGGACAGCCATCCTTGTACCTCTACTGAACCCAGCTGAGCACACTGACAGGCGGCGCAGGCAGCACAGCCCTGGCCGGGAGCTGTTAACTTTGCCTGCTTGCCTCTGCTCACTAGAATCCCAGACCGGCCCTGCCTACTGCACGCCTCCTCCTCTGCCAGCTGCAGCACAGAGTGAGATTGTGAGTGACACAGACACCCTCATCGCACCACGGCGCCGCCTCAATGCTCCTCCCTTCAGCCCTGGTCCTGGAGCTGAGGATCGTTGGGTAAGAAAAAAAAATCCTCCCACCTGGACGGCTGCTAAGAGGGTCACCAACATCTCCATTTCTGCATTCTTCTCACACAGAGTATGTGAGAAGAGAGGGAGCCCTGGGAGCCTGGAGCCGACTGAGACCTGGAGGAGGGGCCAAGACCAGCAAAAGGCCCAATAGGAGCACAAATGAAGATTTATCTCGGCCATCTATGTTAAAGGTAGGGCAACCAAGCTGTAAATATTACTGTATCAGCCCTGCCCATGTGCCACCATGCCCAAAGTCTCACTCTGACAATCCCATCTACCTTGCTTGTCTGACAACCCCATGTGCCATCATGCCCGCAGTCTCCAACAACCCCATGTGCCATCATACCTGCAGTCTCCGACAACCCCATGTGCCATCATGCCCGCAGTCTCGGACAATCCCATGTGCGATCATGCTTGCAGTCTCTGACAATCCCATGTGGGGGGGGGGGCATCAAAATACACCTTCGCCTGTGTAGACAAAAATCCTTGCACCGGCCCTGACTGCAGTCATAGAGTCTGCTTAACTTAGGCCTAAGCTATGCTTCCCTTTGCTTCAGGCATCATCAGATTCAAATTTGAAGGCAGATTGGAATACGATTGACAAATATAAGAACATTTTATATGTGAGAAAAAGCAAGGAGACCTAAGTGTTTTGGAATACTTCTTCATTACAAACGGATGAGCGAAAGGGGCTCTTCATTTGTGCATTGAGAAGTTCATTGTTATGGTTTACATAAAATTGATTCATGAGACATAATGACTCTTTGCCATTTTTATTAAATCAGTGTTTCCGCAGATCATTTTTAATCCTAAAGATATATGTATTTCTAATTAGAGAACTATGTGGCTCTGCCTTGCATGCATTCATTTATATGTTTTCATTTGTCAGTTATATGAATTATTGATTTTTTTTTTTTTTTCATAGTAGGTGAGGTTGAAAAAAGACACAAGTCCATCAAGTCCAACCTATGTGTGTGATTATGTGTCAGTATTACATTACATATCCCTGTATATTGCGGTCATTCAGGTGATTATCTAATAGTTTCTTGAAGCTATCAATGCTCCCCGCTGAGACCACCGCCTGTGGAAGGGAATTCCACATCCTTGCCGCTCTTACAGTAAAGAACCCTCTACGTAGTTTAAGGTTAAACCTCTTTTCTTCTAATTGTAATGAGTGGCCACAAGTCTTATTAAACTCTCTTCTGCGAAAAAGTTTTATCCCTATTGTGGGGTCACCAGTACAGTATTTGTAAATTGAAATCATATCCCCTCTCAAGCGTCTCTTCTCCAGAGAGAATAAGTTCAGTGCTCGCAACCTTTCCTCATAACTAAGATCCTCCAGACCCTTTATTAGCTTTGTTGCCCTTCTTTGTACTCGCTCCATTTCCAGTACGTCCCTCCTGAGGACTGGTGCCCAGAACTGGACAGCATACTCCAGGTGCGGGCGGACCAGAGTCTTGTAGAGCGGGAGAATTATCGTTTTATCTCTGCAGTTGATCCCCCTTTTAATGCATGCCAATATTCTGTTTGCTTTATTAGCAGCAGCTTGGCATTGCATGCCATTGCTGAGCCTATCATCCACTAGGACCCCCAGGTCCTTTTCCATCCTAGATTCCCCCAGAGGTTCTCCCCCCAGTGTATAGATTGCATTCATATTTTTGCCACCCAAATGCATTATTTTACATTTTTCTACATTGAACCTCATTTGCCATGTAGTCGCCCACCCCATTAATTTGTTCAGGTCTTTTTGCAAGATTTCCACATCCTGCGGAGAAGTTATTGCCCTGCTTAGCTTAGTATCGTCTGCAAATACAGAGATTGAACTGTTTATCCCATCCTCCAGGTCGTTTATGAACAAATTAAATAGGATTGGTCCCAGCACAGAACCCTGGGGAACCCCACTACCCACCCCTGACCATTCTGAGTACTCCCCATTTATCACCACCCTCTGAACACGCCCTTGTAGCCAGTTTTCAATCCATGTACTCACCCTATGGTCCATGCACATTATTTTGTACAGTAAACGTTTATGGGGAACTGTGTCAAATGCTTTTGCAAAATCCAGATACACCACGTCTACGGGCCTTCCTTTATCTAGATGGCAACTCACCTCCTCATAGAAGGTTAATAGATCGGTTTGGCAAGAACGATTCTTCATGAATCCATGCTGATTACTGCTAATGATATCATTCTTATTACTAAAATCTTGTATATAGTCCCTTATCATCCCCTCCAAGAGTTTACATACTATTGATGTTAGGCTAACTGGTCTGTAATTCCCAGGGATGTTTTTTGGGACCTTTTTAAATATTGGTGCTACATTGGCTTTTCTCCAATCAGCTGGTACCATTCCAGTCAATAGACTGTCTGTAAAAATTAGGAACAACGGTCTGGCAATCACCTGACTGAGTTCCCTAAGTACCCTCGGATGCAAGCCATCTGGTCCCGGTGATTTATTATTGTTAAGTTTCTCAAGTCTAATTTTAATTCCGTCCTCTGTTAACCATGTAGGTGCTTCCTGTGTTGTGTCATGAGGATAAACACTGCAGTTTTGGTTACTGAAGCCCCCCGATTCACTCGTGAAGACTGAGGAGAAGAATAAATTCAATACCTTTGCCATCTCCCCATCCTTTGTAACCAGATGTCCTTCCTCATTCTTTATGGGGCCAATATGGTCTGTCCTCCCTTTTTTACTGTTTACATACTTAAAGAATTTCTTGGGATTTTTTTTGCTCTCCTCCGCTATGTGTCTTTCATGTTCTATCTTAGCCAACCTAATTGCACCCTTACATTTCTTATTGCATTCTTTATAAATTCTGAATGCTGTGGATGATCCCTCAACCTTGTATTTTTTAAAGGCCTTCTCCTTTGCTTTTATATGCATTTTTACATTGGAGTTAAGCCATCCAGGATGTTTGTTCGCTCTTTTAAATTTATTCCCCAATGGGATACATTGGCTAATGCCCTTATTTAATATGCTCTTAAAGCAAACCCATCTCTCCTCCGTATTCTTTGTTCCTAATATTTTATCCCAATTTATGCCTTTTAGCAAGGTTTGTAGTTTAGGGAAGTTGGCTCTTTTGAAATTCAGTGTCTTTGTGTTCCCTTCATGTCTCCTATTTGTGTGATTTATACTGAAACTAATTGACCTGTGATCGCTGTTACCTAAATTGCCCCGTATTTCCACATCTGTTATCAGGTCTGTATTGTTGGTAATCAGTAGATCTAGTAATGTTTTATTTCTAGTTGGTGCGTCTACCATCTGACCCATAAAATTGTCCTGCAAGACACTAAGGAACTGGCGAGCCTTAAATGAATGCGCGGTTCCCTCCGCCCAGTCTATGTCTGGATAATTAAAATCCCCCATTATGATAACACTTCCCATCCTTGCTGCTAATCCAATTTGTGATAGGAGATCCGTCTCCACTTCCTCCCTCAGGTTAGGGGGCCTATAGCATACTCCCAGTATTATTTTCCCCTTAGCTTCATCCCTTTGGAGCTCTACCCATAAAGATTCCACCTCCTCCCTAGCCCCCTCAGTGATGTCATCTCTCACATTCACTTGTACATTATTCTTGATATATAGGCATACCCCTCCCCCTTTTTTACCCTCTCTGTCCTTGCGGTATAGGGTATACCCTTGAATGTTTGCCAGCCAATCATGAGAGCTGTTGAACCAGGTCTCTGAAATTCCCACAAAATCCAAATCCTCCTTGTACAACAGTATCTCTAGTTCACCCATCTTGTCCGCCAGGCTCCTGGCATTGGTGAACATGCCACATAGTTTAGACCGGTCGCATATTGTCCTCGTATTGGGTGTTTCAAGATTGCAACTTGGACTTGCTACTATACTCACCTTGTGTTTTTGTGCTTTGGTTAACCTACCACTAATGCCCCCAATACTACCCTCTGGAATATCTTCCGCGCTGGCTATCACTGTCTCTGGACCCTCCCCCCCATCGCCTAGTTTAAAAACCCCTCTAACTTTTTGGCCATCTTCATTCCCAGCAGATCTGCACCCTCCTCATTTAGGTGCAGTCCGTCCCTTCTATAGTACCGGTTACCGACTGAGAAGTCGGCCCAGTCCTCCAGGAACCCAAACCCCTCCTTACTACACCAGCTCTTCAGCCACGTGTTTACTTCCCTAATCTCCCTCTGCCTCTCTGGTGTGGCTCGATGTACCGGTAGTATTCCTGAGAACACTACCTTGGAGGTCCTTTTCCTCAATTTAGCTCCTAAGTCCCTTAAATCGTTCTTTAGAACACTCCATCTGCCTCTGACTTTGTCATTGGTGCCAACGTGCACCATGACAGCCAGGTCTTCCCCAGCCCCTCCCAGTAATCTGTCCACAAGATCCGTGATGTGCCGAACCCGAGCGCCCGGTAGACAACATACTGTTCGGCGCTTCAGGTCTTGGTTACAGATTGCCCTCTCTGTCCTTCTAAGAATTGAGTCCCCTACCACCAGAATCTGTCTTTCCTTTCCCTTTGCTGCCCCCCCACTCTCACTGGAGGAGTTCTTCCCCTGGCAGCTAGGAGAGTCCCTCATCTCCAGCAGTGCTGGTCCCTGACTGGTTACACCAATGTCACTCAATGGAGCGTACTTATTGGGATGCTCCAGTCCTGGATGGGCCTCCCTGGCACTTCCCCCTCTACCCCTCCTGACTGTCACCCATCTACTCTTTGCTAGTGCCTGCACCTCTTTGTCTCCACCCGCCTCTGTGCTGGCCCCTGCCGGCACCTGCCGTGTACGTTCCTGGCTCACCTTTAGTATGGAGGGAAATGTGATGGAGCCATGTGATACAATTACAGTAGGAAAGATAATTATTTGATCCCTGCAGATTTTGTACGTTTGCCCACTTACTAAGAAATGAAGGGTCTATAATTTTTTATCATAGGTGTATTTTAAATGATAAATATAGAATATCAACCAAAAATCCAGAAAAAACACATGATAGAAATGTTATAAATTGAGTTGCAGTACAGTGAGTAAAATAGGTATTTGATCCCCAAGCAAAACAAGACTTAGTACTTGGTGGAGAAACCCTTGTTGGCAAGCACAGAGGTAAGACGTTTCTTGTAGTTGGTTACCAGGTTTGTACACAGATCAGGAGGGATTTTGGTCCACTCTTCTTTACAGGTCTTCTCTAAATCTTTAAGGTTTCTTGGCTGTCGCAACTCAAAGTTTCAGCTACCTCTATAAATTTTCTATAGGATTAAGGATTGGAGACTGGCTAGGCCACTCTATGACCTTAATGTGCTTCTTCTTGAACCACCCCTTTGTTGCTTTGGCGATATGATTTGGGTCATTGACATGTTGGAAGACCCATCCACGACCTATTTTCAGTGTTCTGGTTGAGAGAAGAAGGTTCTTGTCCAAGATTTTACAATACATGGCCCCATCCATTGGCCTGTTTCCACCTTCGTGCTCGACTGTAGGCATGGTGTTCTTAAGCTCATAGTCAGCTTTTTTCTTACTCCAAACACGGCGAGTCAAGTTAATGCCAAAGAGCTCAATTTTGGTCTCATCTGACCACAGCACTTTCTACCAATCCTTCTCTGAATCATTTAGATGTTTATTGGCAAACCTCAGATGGGCCTGTACATGTGCCTTCTTGAGGAGGGGGATCTTACGGGTGCTGGAGGATCTCAATCCATTGCGGCGTATTGTGTTACCAATGGTTTGGTGACTGTTGTACCAACTGTCTTGAGATCATTCACAAGCTCCTCCCGTGTAGTTCTGGGCTGATCCCTGACTTTACTTATGATCATCCTTACACCATCAGGCAAAATCTTGCATGGAGCACCAGACCGAGGGCGATTGATGGTTATTTTTTATTTCTTCCATTTGCGAATAATCGCTCCAACAGTTGTCTCTTTCTCATCAAGCTTCTTGCTAATGGTCTTGTAGCCCATTCTAGCCTTGTGCAGGTCAACAATCTTGTCCCTGATGTCCTTTGACAGCTCTTTGGTCTTGCCCATGATGGGTAGGTTTGAATGGAAGAAAGATTCTGTGGACAGGTGTCTTTTATACACATAACAGGTTGTCGTTAAGAGCACCTTCTTAACCACTTGCCTACTGAGCACTTAAACCCCCCTCCTGCCCAGACCAATTTTCAGCTTTCAGTGCTCTCACACTTTGAATGACAATTAGTTAGTGATGTAATACTGTACCCAAATGAATTTTTTGTCCTTTTTTTCATACAAATAGAGCTTTCTTTTGGTGGTATTTGATCACCTCTGGGTTTTTTATTTTTTGCGCTATAAATGAAAAAAGACCGAAAATTTTGAAAAAAAAAAAACGCATTTTTCTTAGTTTCTGTGATAAAATTTTGCAAATTATTAATTTTTCTTCAAAAATTTTGGCCACAATTTATACTGCTACATATCTTTTGTAAAAATAACCCAAATTAGTGGATATTATTTGTTCTTTGTGAAAGTTAGAGAGTCTACAAGCTGTGGTGCAAATCATAAAAAATTGATCACACCTGATGTACTGGTGGCCTATCTAATTTCTTGCGACCCTAACAAGCCAGGAAAGTACAAATACCCCCTAAATTACCCCTTTTTTGGAAGTAGACATTCCAAGGTATTTAGTAAGATGCATGGTGAGGATTTTGATGTTGTCATTTTTTTCCACAATTCCTTGCAAAATGAAGATTTTTTTCCCCCACAAAATTGTCATTATAATATGTTATTTCTCTCACATGGCATGTGTATACCACAAATGATGTCCCAAAATACATTCTGCTACTCCTCCTGAGTATCATGATACCACATGTGTGGGACTTTTTCACAGTCTATCCACATAGAGAGGTCCAACATACAGGGAGCACCATCAGGTGTTTTAGGATTATAAATTACATATCAAACTTGTTGACTACCTATTACACTTTTGAAGGCCCTAGAGCACCAGGACAATGACACGTGACACTGATGTGGCACTGGTGACAGATGGCACTGATACGTGGCACTGATGGCACGTGACACTGAGGTGGCACTGAAGACAGATGGCACTAATACGTGGCACTGATGACACGTGACACTAATATCTGGCACTGATGACACGTGACACTGATGTGGCACTGATGACAGATGGCACTGATACGTGACACTGATGACACGTGACACTGATAACAGTTGGCACGTGACACTGACAGGTGGCACTGATGACAGATGGCAATCATACGTGGCACTGATGACATGTGACACTGATAACAGATGGCAGGTGGCACTGGAGACAGTTGGCACTGGAGACAGTTGGCACTGGGGACAGATGGCACTAACAGGTGGCACTGGGGACAGATGGCACTGATAGGTGGCACTGGGGACAGATCGCACTGATAGGTGGCACTGGGGACTGTTGGCACTGATAGGTGGCACTGGGGACAGATGGCACTGGGGACAGGTGGGCATGTGTGTTTGTGTGTGTTCAAACACTCACACTGCAGGTCGCTCTCCCTCCTCACACGCGGTCTCTGTGTGAGGAGGGAGAGCCGGCAATGAGAAATGATCTCATGTGTTTACACATGAGATCAGCTCTCATTGGACACTCCGATCGAGTGCTAAATAGCCGCTGTGATTGGCCATTTAGCATGATCTGTTATTGGCTGTGTCCAAGGGACATGACCAACACGGATTTTCCCCGATACGCGCCCGCGGCTGCGCGCAGGGAGGAAGTAAACAGGAGGATGTCCAGGTCCCTCCCGGCAATTAACGCCGCACTGTAGCTGTCTTTCGGCTATAGCACGGGCACGTAGTGGTTAAATTGACAGGACTAAACTGTGTACCACATGAGCACATACTGTAGCCACTCTGTGGGAGCCAGAATTATTGTTGGTTGGTAGGGGATCAAATACTTATTTTACTCACTGAACTGCAATTAAATTTATAACATTTATAACATTTGTATTATATGTTTTTTCTGGATTTTTGGTTGATATTCTGTCTCTATCATTTAAAATGCACCTATAATAAAAATTATAGACCCTTCTTTTTTTGTAAGTGGGCAAACTTACAAAATCTGTAGGGGATCAAATTATTTTTCCCACTGTATCTATAGTTTTTCTAAATTTTTATCAATATTTTTATTGCTTATTGTGATTTATCTGATGCAGAGAAATTAAAATTTTGGGGACCATTTTGTTGTTAACAAAATGTTTAGTTCCTTTTTCACACTTCTTTTACACCAAGTTGTACAAGTTATGATGAGGCGTACTTTCTCATCACTGACCACCAGATAACCAAAATGTGAGTGATGTAAACTGCTTGCTTATAGAGGTCCAGATGATAAAATGACGCTCAGATTATACAAGTTTTGGTCCATGTATGCACCTCAAAGTTGTTGGCCCATTACTGTAATGGACGCTCTACAAAACAATTGTAAGCCCTAGGTGGGAGGAGTTGGAGCAGTGTCAGTGACCAGGTAGCTTTGTTAGTAATTATAGGTTTTGATGATCTCAGGATGCTTTATCTACTTTGATCTAAAGTGTAAGCAGGGATTCCTAATAAGGGGGTACAGGCAGGCCTTCTGTATGGGGCCTGTGCTCATTAGGTCAACAGAGGGCCCAACAGGGGCTGCCTGTAAGCATCTCACAGGTCGCCAACTTCTAAACCCTGGGTGTTCCCTTTTTCCTCTCCTCATCCCTAACTACAATACCCAGAATCTCCCACAGCTGTCAGGCAAAGTTCACTGCATGGAAAATTTAGAGGATTAGCCTTGCAGAGGGTGCAAAAACAATGCAGAAAAAAACAAAATGGAGGGTGCAAAAACAATACAGAAAGTGAACTAATGGTTAGCGGGCACGTCCCCCTTCAAGATGAAGCTTCACTCTAAACGCTAAAGATGGGAATAGTAAAAAAAAAATGTCAGAGAGCACTGGGTGGCAGGGGAATGCAGGAGTGCAGAGTGGAGTTTAATTGGGGATGCAGAGAGTGCAGAACGTGGAGAAGTGGGGAATGCAAAGTGTGGGGTAATGGGGGATGCAGGGACTGAAGAATGCGAAGTAGTAGGGAGAGCATGGATACAAGTGAGGTGTAATGCAGGTTCAGATTAGAGTAATGGGAGATGCAGGGGTATAGAGCAAGATGTAAGGTACGCTGTGCAGGACCCCCTGATTTCTAAGGCCCTACATGCCTTAGAATGCTAGGTACACACTATCAGTTTTTTTTTATTCAACCCAGTGAGCTGAACGAAAAAAAACTGAAGAGCTCGGAGGAGCCTCTGTACTAACTATGCGATGGCTGCCAGCGCTGATCAGATGTTGATCGGATGCTGGTTTTCCAGCATGCTTGTTCAACAAAAGCCGGCCTTTTGGCCAGCTTCTGTTGGACATGCTGGTGTACACAGGGTACGAATGTCAGACAGTTTCTGTTGAAACGGCCGATATTTGCCCTGTGTGTACCAGGCTGAAGGATATGCAAACAGTTAAGTACACATTTACAAAACATATCTGTGTACTGTCTTACCTGACAAAAATATGTAGTCCTGTTCAGTCAGTTTTCTGATCCAGACACCCCTATTATACACTACACAAAGTCCTGACTATTTACTTTTATTCAGGGCAGCCAATGCAATAAAAATTGGTCAAGTATGTGATTGGATAGTAAAACTCCCTGATGTAGTAATTTGCATGTTTCATCCTCTAATCAGCAAGCTTTATTTGTTAGATTCACAGAACTGTGCACAACAGGCTTATAAGCTAAAAGTGCAGCCCTTCCTCTCTCTATCTAAGGCCCCACTCTTAGCGATTTGGAATCACAAGGGAATTGCTGTGATTCTGCTCGCAATTCCAAATTGCATGGCAAACACTGCAAATTGCGCAACGTGTGTTTGTGTGCCATTCATTCTAAATGGCACCCCCAAATGCAGTGCAATTTTGCTGCGATTGTCACACCACAGAATCAAGCTGCAATCACAGCAAAATGCACCTTTAAAAATTGCGTGAAGCTTCTCTCCCAGAAAAAGAGCAGGAGCTTCTTTTGGGCAACAAACGCGCATAGGGCAGCACATTGAAATGAATGGGATGCCCTATGCGTGACATGCGAAATCGCATGAAATCGCCCACACAAAATCGGGAACAGGAATGCGAGTTCCCGCTAAGCAAAATGTGAATGGGGTGTAATGTGCAGGAGATAACAAAGGGCTAGGCAGATTGAAGTACTCTTTAAAAAACCTAATTCAATACTTTTTAATCAATATGTAACTAAATGGGTGTCTTTTACTGTATATCTACATATGCTTACATAATAAACATCTGTGTATTGTACTACATAGTTTGACGTTTACCATTTAATCTTTTATTGGTTATGACTTTGATAAGAGGTAATCTTGGGTGTGTAGTTACTGTATAGTCCCAAGAACATGAATATACTTTATCACTGAAGACTTGGGAATATACAGTGCCTTGCAAAAGTATTCACCCCCCTTGGCTTTTTACCTATTTTGTTACATTACAGCCTTTAGTTCAATGTTTTTATAATCTGAATTATATGTGATGGATCAGAACACAATAGTCTAAGTTGGTGAAGTAAAATTATAAATATATATATATATATATATATATATATATATATATATATATATATAACTATTTTTCAGAAATAAAAAACTGATAATTGGCATGTGTATATGTATTCTCCCCCTTTGTTATGAAGCCCAAAAAAAGGTCTGGTGCAACCAATTACCTTCAGAAGTCACATAATTAGTGAAACACCTGTGTGCAATCTAAGTGTCACATGATCTGTCATTACATATACACACCTTTTTGAAAGGCCTCAGAGGCTGCAACACCTAAGCAAGAGGCACCACTAACCAAACACTGCCATGAAGACCAAGGAACTCTCCAAACAAGTAAGGAACAATGTTGTTGAGAAGTACAAGTCAGGGTTAGGTTATACAATAATATCCAAACCTTTGATGATCCCTAAGAGCACCATTAAATCTATTATAACCAAATGGAAAGAACATGGCACAACAGCAAACCTGCCAACAGACCAAAACTCGTGGACCGGGCAAGGAGGGCATTAATCAGAGAAGCAGCACAGAGACCTAAGGTAACCCTGGAGGAGATGCAGAGTTCCACAGCAGAGACTGGAGTATCTGTACATAGGACAACAATAAAATAGAGCTGGGCTTTATGGCAGAATGGTCAGAAGAAAGCCATTACTTTCAGCAAATAACAAAGTGGCACGATCTGAGTTTGCGAAAAGGCACGTGGGAGACTCCCAAAATGTATGGTCTGATGAGACTAAAATTTAACTTTTTGGCCATCAAAGAAAACGCTATGTTTGACGCAAACCCAACACATCACATCACCCACAGTGAAACATGGTGGTGGCAGCATCATGCTGTGGGGATGTTTTTCAGCAGTCAGGGCTGCGAAACTGGTCAGAGTTGAGGGAAAAATGGATGGTGCTAAATCCAGGGATATTCTTGAGAAAAACCTGTACCACTCTGTGTGTGATTTGAGGATAGGACGGAGGTTCACCTTACAGCAGGACAATGACCCCAAACACACTGCTAAAGCAACACTTGGGTGGTTTAAGGGGAAACATGTAAATGTGTTGGAATGGCTTAGTTAAAGCCCAGACCTCAATACAATAGAAAATCTGTGGTCAGACTTAAAGATTGCTGTTCACAAGTGCAAACCATCCAACTTGAAGGAGCTGGAGCAGTTTTGCAAGGAGGAATTGGCAAAAATCCCAGTGGTAAGATGTGGCAAGCTCATAGAGACTTATCCAAATCGACTTGGAACTGTGATAGCCGCAAAAGGTGGCTCTACAAAGTATTGACTTTAGGGGGATGAATAGTTATGCACATTGACTTTTTCTGTTATTTTGTCCTATTTGTTGTTTACTTCACAATAAAAAAAAAAACATCTTCAAAGTTGTGAGCATGTTCTGTAAATTAAATGATGCAAATCCTCAAACAATCCATGTTAATTCCACGTTGTGAGGCAACAAAACACGAAAAATGCCAAGGGGGGGGTGAATACTTTTGCAAGGCACTGTAAAGCCTTTTTAGTTACTGTATTATGAGTTATGAATTTTCATTTGCATAAAACGATTGTTCATAACAGTGTTTCTCAACCTTTTTTCAGTCAAGGCACCCTTTAAATTTATGGAGAGTCTCAAGGCACCCCATTCTAAAATGTAAAAAACTATTCTAATAGTTTTACATAATGCAGCAACATCAATACACGTAAGACACCCAACATTAGAGGTGATTTATTCTTCCACAGCAAATATACTTTTGCACACTGGTACTGACTGGTATTCCAATGTTTCTCTTCTCCCTCAATTTCTGTCTATCAGTCATTAATGTCACCCCAGTGCTGAGGTAGAGGGTCACAGAAGGGTCAAAGAAGGATGCTGTGGGGGAAACAGACAACCTCCTTATGAACTGATGATGTCATTGTTTGTTAAGCTCGATACACACTATACAACTTTTGTTGTTAGATTTTCTTTAGATTTGCCTTCAACTATGTAGTGCAAGGGCCTGCCTGATTGCATACAAATTGAAAGTGTTTACGTTTGGCCTCATATTATATGGTTTTTGGAAATCTAAAAGAAAACTATTGTATAGTGTGTATCCAGCTTTAGGATGCCAGTGTCTAGAAAGTCATAATGGTGCATAATGAAAACCCGTGGCTTTGTGTAGCTAAAAGGTAGACTTGATCTACCCACTGGCTTCTATACAATTTTTGATCAATTTTTTGAGACTTTGCCAAGGCACCCCTGAAGAAACCTCAAAGCACCCTGGTTGAAAAAGACTGGTTCATAAGACATAAGAAGATGTATGGAATGGATCCTGGTTCATAAGACATAACAAGATGTATGGAATGGATCCTGATTCATAAGACATAACAAGATGTATGGAATGGATATCACAGTCTCTCCCAGCATCCATTATCAATTAAAACAGCCACTGATTATCACACAAATGGCACACAAGCATTTCAAATACTTATGATGAAATACAATTTGCAATAGAATAACCAAAAGACAGCAAACTTATTACTGAAGGATCTGCAAACAAGGAAAGTATACACATATACAGTCGCATACTTCACATAGGTAAGGGCAAGTACATTTCAGGTACTTTAATTTTTTTAATTAATTACACAAAAGGGTAAACTCACCACCTAATGCTCTGAGATAATTATTGCCAAGATATACCAGGTTCTCCAAGGATGGGTTAAACTGGCCTAAAATTTTCTGCAAGGAAAAAAAAAAAACACAGTGTACTGACCAGTATTGGTGTGTGATGTACCTAATATCTACCTTGTGATCATATAATATAGATTGACGTTCAGGCAACTGCATATACACAGACACACAAGCTTTGTCTGCCACACCTCACCGGTAAAACAGCTGACTACTTTACATTTTGTAACTGTACATAAAAAATTGAACATAAATAATATCACAATAAATCACAAAAATATTGTTTGGTATTCTTTATTTTATACTCAAGATCATCCCTTTTTCTAATTCCATATTACATTCTAACAGATAAATTTCATCTATATTACAGGTTAAATGTTTACATGATCTAATGTGGATGTATTGGCACGGTGGGCTCACCTTATAAGATCCAATGGTTGATGTATAAATTGATTCCATTTCCCGAGCCATGGCTGCACTCCTAGAGCCAGCAAGGAAGACGGGGTATTTCTGCCAATGGAGTTTGGACGTTGATCACAGGCTGCAGGGAAGAGAGGGATGGTTTAATAATTCACCAGGTACAATGATACCTGATCATTCAAGTAACAGAACACCCAAGAGCTTAGTAAGTGCTCTGCTAAAGAGTGCACCATTTGATTATCTGGGAATAACTGACAGGAGAGATGCAGTCTGTTCCTCCTACTATAGGATAACACAAGAAAGCAGTTTTTGTCCCTGTACCATGTATGGCAAACAGAATCTGTAATTTAGCCAGTGACCACTGTATTCTATAGGGGAATTCAATAATGCTGCTGCAGCTCTTTTCTAGCGTTAATGCCTCTTTTTAATGTATTGTGCCAAATTCACAAAGCATTTGTGACACTCTTGGTTCTGACAGCAACTTGTGCACCAAATTCAGTTAGTTCTAAAATGCTCCACTTTTACATTGTGTTGCAATGAATGCGTCTGATTCAAAATAAATTACCAACATGTTGTATTTAACGAAAATTGAGCGAATTATGACCAACTCTCTTTTGGTGAACAGAGAGAAAAAGTAGCACAGATAGATCTTGCGAAAGTGTCTCACATGTTTTCTAAAAGTGGTGCAGGCTGCGCCAAAATCAAGTACAAGCTCTAGACAGGTACATGACTACGGTGCATTCTGCACCACTTTTAGAAAGCATGAGAGACAATTTTGCAAACCTATCTGCACCAGTCTTTATGAATTCCAGGGTGTATGTAGATGGAAGAACACATTCTCTGGAATTCATAAAGACTGGGGCAGACCGATTTTGCAAAAGTGTCTCTCATGCGTTTTAAATGTGGTGCAGAATGCACCAAATTCATGTAAATGTCTAGAACTTGTACTTGAATTTGGTGAATGCCGCCACACTTTTAGAATGCAATCGAGACACTTTCACAAAGTCTGTCTGCGCCAATGTATGCCAAAAGAGAATTGGTCTTAATTGGTTCTACTTAAGTAAGATACAAACTGCCAGTATTTTATTTAGAATTTGGTGCACCACAATGTAGAAGTGGAGCATTTAATGTGCCACAATGTAACACCAGCACATTTTAGAACTACCTAAATTTAGTGCGCAAGTCGCTGTCAGAACCAAAAGCTTCATGAAGTAGGCACAATATAAGAAAACATAAGTGTTGCAGCAACCCCCCATTGTGTACTGTATATATCCATTCAGTTGTATCAGCCTCTCAGTGATTCTGTGGGCACCATGTCTGATACACTTGAAAAGCTTTTTCTGTAGAATTTTCTTGCCGTTTCTTTTTATGGGGTAGGTCTCCAGGTGGTTCCCCAACTCTTTCCAGTCCTACTGTGAGCCAATCATGCTCTAGTGCATTAACCCTGATAATCCTGAATCAGATGCCCTTTTATATACCCAACATCTAAATTGTTCTCCTGCAGTTAAACACACCAATTTTCATCCCCTGTCTAATTTTTATCCCACACAATCTAAAGGCCCATGCCTTGAAACATTTTACCGCATGGTATACTCTGAATTATTGATGATGTGCCAACAGCAACATAACCCCTATAAAAATCACAATTTAAAATACCCAGAAAGATTAGCCCTCAATTTATTGAAAACCAATGAGAATGTTATCATTAAATCAGCAGATAAGGGCGGTAGCATTGTGTTGCAAAACTGGGTAGACTACATCAAAGAGGTCATTAGACTACTCGGAGACTCGCAAACCTATACAAAATTGCAAGAGGACCCCCTACCTAGTTTCACTATTGATGCTACAATTTTAGTTAACCAAGCCACCAAAGATAATGTAATTACCAAAAACGAAGCTTCATTCTTGGTTAAAAAATATCATCAAACTCCGTATTTCTATCATTTACCAAAAGTACATAAAAGCACTACCAACCCCCCTGGCAGACCCATAGTTGCCTCTATGAACAGTATTACTAGTGGTTTTTCCCAGTATGTAGACCTTTTTCTACAACCTTTTGTTTCCAATTTACAATCCCATATCAAAGATGGAATACACCTGCTTGAATTATTAGGTCCATACCAATGGGAGCCCAACTACATCTGGCTCTCACTGGATGTCCAATCATTATACACATCCATCCCCCATAATGTCGGCATGCAGGCCATACAACACTTTATGTCAGAAGACCCATCTATTCATCCAAACCAAGCTAAATTCATTCTAGATGCCACATTCTTCTGCCTGACTCACAATTATTTCATATTTGAAGACCATTACTACCTTCAAACCCATGGCACTGCCATGGGCACCAATTTTGCACCTTCATATGCCAACTTAACTATGGGTCTTTGGGAAACGCGATACATATGGGCGAATAACCCTTTCATGGCCAAAATTATATTTTACGGTCGTTATATTGATGACATCATTATTATCTGGGACGGTAATACCGATGATATTGAATCTTTTGTTTCCCATTGTAATAATAACAACATGGGCCTATCCTTTACATCTGTTCACGATAAAACACATCTAGCATTCTTAGACCTTGATCTATTTCATGATACTGGTCGCATCCATGCAAAAAATTATTGCAAACCCACTGCTGGGAATTCCTATCTGCACTACAATAGTTGCCATCACCCTCGTTGGTTAAAAAACATTCCAAAAAGTCAACTCTGCCGTCTCAGACATAATTGCACCATGCAGTCAGACTATCAGACACAAAGCATAAATCTCAAACAAAAATTTATTGAAAAAGGCTACCCTTCTTCACTCATCGAGCAAGCCTACACCACATACGTCAATCCTGATACTCATACCCATAAAATGAATTCATCAAAGGACATTCGGTTCACGACTCAATTTCATAACAAATACAAAAATATGGAACGCATAGTTCATAAACATTGGCCAATACTACTGCAGGATCTCCATCTCAAAAGACAGTATACCAAATAAACCTAAATTTTCATATAGGAAAGCACCTAACATTAAGGGAAAGATTGCCCCAAGCAAACTCAAAAAGAAAACAAATACGTCATCTTCACTCTAACTCTTTTTTATGATTGGGATGTATCAATGCCGCAGACCCCTTTGCCTTACATGCAGTTTTGTACAACATGGTCAAAAAACATTCACGATTAAAAATAAAACATACAAAATTTCAGAATTCTACACCTGTTCTACAGACCATGTAGTATACTGCCTGACCTGCCCCTGCGGCCTCCACTATGTAGGTCGAACTATACGCCCCCTACGCCAGCGTTTTGGAGAGCACCGCCGATTCATCGAGGCCGGTAAAGACCATCATAGCATCCCACGACATTTCACCCAACATCACCCTAAATCTACCGTAGGCCTAAAAGTATGGATCATCGAATCCATACCAGCCACTCTCCCTGCGGCAGAGAGATTTAAACGTCTCTGCCAACGGGAGACTTATTGGATATACGCTCTTGACGTACTTTCGCCTGGAGGTATCAATGAAGAATTGGAAATTAGCACCTTACTCTAGATGATACCACATTTAACATACAGACTGTAATATTATGGTTCATTTATCATTCATCCCTCCTTATTATCATATCCATACGTCATGGTGTTTGCCTGTTATACATGTACATATCTGCCATCTGTCACAATCAAATACTATTTGTAGAGCATCCATTACATCTTATTACCTATTCCTATAAGTTAATTCCTTATAGTAGATTTGTGACCTTATTTGCGGGTGTGTAAATGCCCGGCCGCCCCTGTAACACACTCGCATACTTATTTACAGTCTATTATTATCTATTATTATCTATTATCGTCAGAGTATTGCTACAGGCATAATCTGCACTATTTGTATAAGTATCCACCACCTCCTATTATCCTTCTGTAGTTTATAGACGCCCAGCCGCCCCTGTAACACTTCTATATTCTAGTACACAGTTGAGTAATACCTCTCACCGTGAGATTATTGCTACAGGCATAATCTGCACAATTCGTACAACTTGTATAAGCATCCACTATTTTCCTCTATCTGTCTTTAGTGTATAGACGCCCGGCCGCCCTTGTAACACACACCTATACACTTATTCATAGTAAAGTAATATTCATCACTGTTTTATCATTGTTACAGACATAATTAGTAATCGCTTATTCCTTTTTTTTTTTTTATCCCCTTACAACAGATTCATTACTTTATTTGCACGTGTACAGATGCCTGGCCGCCCCTGTAACACAGGTGTATAGCTCGCCAGCTGCCCTTGTAACACGGCTACATATTTATTTATTATTTATTCATTGTTAATTCAACATTAGACTTACGACCTTATTTGCATGTGTACAAACACCCGGCTGCCTTTGTAACACGTGCACATAGATGCCTGGCTGCCCCGGTAACACATGTGTATATACGCCTGGCCGCCCTTGTAACACGGCTGTAGATTTATTTATTGTCAACTCAACATTAGACTTACGACCCTATTTGCATGTGTACAAACGCCCGGCCGCCTTTATAACACATTCATATAGACACCCGGCCGACCATGTAACACACCTGTATATTAATTCAATCTCAACCTTATGTATGTATATTTATTTATTTATTATTGTTAATTTAACCACTGCCATCTGTGCCCTGTACCCCTGTGTCAAATTCCTTCAGGACTTCATTGTATATAGCACTGACGTTAATAATCCACTTTGCGAGTGCATGGTCGTCTTGGCCGTCCTCATAATACATCTGTCACTTCCCTTATCATTGTGTATTTAGTATCTGCCCACACTCCTCCCCTTGCTCCTCCCCCTCACCATTTATAAGCCAGCTTGAGGAGTGTGGGCGTAGGTCTGACGAAGGAGCCGCACATGCTCCGAAACGCGTTACCACCCCTTTCTCTACACTGACACCATCAGCCTTGTGTGTCCCGCAGTGAATACAGGCTTCCCTGCTGCCTCCTCTTTCCAACATGCATGAGAACGCTTTACAGCTGCTGGATGGCTCTACACTGCTCTCTACCACCGTGCTGAGGATGGACACATGCCACAGATGAGGACTCCTAATTTTATCATGTCTTTTAACACTCAACAATCTTGTAAGTGCTTTTAACCCTTTGTGCACTCTATTAAATTTTACATACTGCACTTAGAGGCGCCTTTCTTTTCCTTTTTTATATCTTCTAGTGCATAACACAATGCTGTCAGTCTAACATTGGAAGCTTGCTGATTAATGAGTTTTAAGGATGTCACCTCATTGTCCGATCAGTAGACTGGGAGCAGATTGGTGGCAAAGGTTCTATTAAAGCTAAATTTTAGGCAGCTTTAAAGAGATTAAAGTAGAACTATAGGCAAAACTTTTTATATCATTGTGGATAGCGTAAGGGAGGGTTATCACCCCTGCAAGGTTTATTCTTGCCATCTTTGTCTCATTGGGGAGATTTACTTTTACTTCCTGTCTCATAACCAAACAGGAAGTGAGAGGAAATCCCTGCAAATAAAGAATTTCTTGGGGACCCCAGGTCACCAGAGCTAGTGTCCCCATTGGAATATTTCCCCTCTATTACTTTTTTGGGAGAACCAAAACTTTGGGATTTTCTTTTACTTTAATTGATAACGTTAAACAGGAACAATTGAGAGGGTGGATCTCTCTAACGGGGGCACAGGTAGCAAAAAAAACTGACGGGTGTTGTAATCTAATTCCATTGTATCTAAAACAAAAAAAAACCTTTAGTTATACTTTAATGCAGTTCTTATATGTAAAAGCAGTATTAAACCCCAAAGCAAACATTTAATATATTGCAGCATACCAATTCTTAGATGTGATGGCTGCATTAGTTATTTTTTAGGCTCTCTTTCTTCTATTTTCACCTGGTCATCCAGACAGTAAGTTGGTTGTTTTTTCAAAAGGACAAGCTCTCTTGCAGATGTATCAGTTACAGGGATGAGACAAACCATTTGTGTAAAATCATTATCCCAAAAGGAAAAAAATATAAAATGTTTCTATAACTGCTTATACAGCTTTAGCTGGGGCTTGGATTAATTTTGTTACTGTACATAAACCTGCTAGTAGTTCTAACACTCCCCTTCCCCAAACTGACTATGCTGTTGGTCCAAATGTGCCCTCTGTGTTTATTCATCCAGAGTGGAAGTGTGTTACTGGCCAGATCACAAGGTGAAGACAGAGAGGGAAAAAAAGTCTAAAAATAAAAAATAAAAAATAAAAAAACAACTGGTGCAGCCACCACATCTAAAGATTGATAAGCTGTACTATATAACATTTTGTTTTGGTTTAATGCCACTTTTTAACAATTCTAAATGTATTTTGTTAAATTCAAGCAGTGCAGCTACATGACTGTGGCTTATCAGCCTCTAGCAGTTCCTGTACGGCAGTGTTCAGACTGAAAGAGTGAAGTAGCACAAGGAGCGAACAGTTTTGTTACAACTCAAGGAACATATGAATAGAAGGCTAGAGTAGAGTGACAGAGAGATGAGCTTATCAGTGTACTGCTCCCCCTGTTACTGCCCAGTCACAGATGGGGGGGCAGGGATTACACCCGTAGGTGTTACTGAACTGCAGGAGCGAAAAATCAAGTCTCCTGCCCTTTTAGGAAAGGCAGTGTCATGTGGCAGAGCTGTGTAAATCTCAGGGTTGGGTAGATGGAAATACCAATTCTTTGTTAGGTAAAACAGCTCTCTATATGTATTTTATATCTATTTTTCCTTTATTTAGGCTTCAACTGGCATGAAAAGGGTGGGATCACTGACCTGAAGATATAACGCATTGATCCGTGACATTACTTTGCACACAGGTGGTCTACTCACGTTGTCCTTGTAGCAGTTGGTGAGCACCCTAACATTCCCCCCATGTATGGATTGTTGCTCTTGTGTTTCGTTTGTTAAACAATATCATTTTTTTTATATTAATCAGACATAACATTACATGGGACAGTCTGTTCAGTAGTTGGTCATGGAAACAGAAATCACATTGCTGTTAGGTTTGGCTTAAGTGGATACTTCTCAAGCAAATGCTGTTGGATACAATGGGAACGTACAGTGCCTTGCAAAAGTATTCACCCCCCTTGGCTTTTTACCGATTTTGTTACATTACAGCCTTAATTTAATGGTTTTTTAATCTGTGATGGATCAGAACACAATAGTCTAAGTTGGTGAAGTGAAATTAGAAAAATATATACATAAAACTATTTTTCAGAAATAAAAAAATGATAAGTGGCATGTGTGTATGTATTCACCCCCTTTGTTATGAAGCCCATAAAAAGCTCTGGTGCAACCAATTATTAAGATACTTATATAGCGCCGTCAATTTATGCAGCGCTTTACATATACATTGTACATTCACATCAGTCCCCTACCCTCAAGGAGCTAACAATCTAAGGTCCCTAACTCACATTCATATACTGGGGCCAATCTAGACAGAAGCCAATTAACCTACCAGCATGTCTTTGGATATGTGGGAGGAAATCGGAGTACCCGGAGGAAACCCACGCAGGCACAGGGAGAACATGCAAACTCCAGGCAGGTAGTGTCGTGGTTGGGATTCGAACCAGCGACCCTTTTTACTGCTAGGCAAGAGTGCTACCCACTACACCACTGTGCCGCCCAATTACCTACAGAAGTCACATAATTAGTGAAATAATGTCCACCTGTGTGCAATCTGAGTGTCACATGAGCTGTCATTACATATGCACACCTTTCTGAAAGGCCCCAGAGGCTGCAAAACCTAAGCAAGAGGTACAACTAACCAAACACTGTCATGAAGACCAAGGAACTCTCCAAATAAGTAAGGGACAATGTTGTTGTGAAGTACAAGTCAGGGTTAGGTTATAAAAAAATATGCAAATCTTTGATGATCCTTAGGAGCAACATCAAATCTATCATAACCAAATGGAAAGAACATGGTACAACAGCAAACCTGCCAAGAGACAGCCGCACACCAAAACTCACAGACTGGGCAAGGAGGGCATTAATCAGAGAGGCATCACAGAGACCTAAGGTTACCCTGGAAGAGCTGCAGAGTTCCACATCAGAGACTGGAGTATCTGTACATAGGATGACAATAAGCCGTACTCTCTATAGAGTTGGGCTTTATGGCTGAGTGGCCAGAAGAAAGCCATTACTTTCAGCAAAAAACTAAATGGCACGTTTTGAGTTTGCGAAAAGGCATGTGGGAGACTCCCAAAATGTATGGAGGAAGGTGCTCTGGTCTGATGAGACTAAAATTGAACTTTTTGGCCATCAAAGAAAATGCTATGTCTGGCGCAAACCCAACACATCACTCAAAGAACACCATCCCCACAGTGAAACATTGTGGTGGCAGCATCATGCTGTGGGGAGGTTTTTCAGCAGTCGGGACCGGGAAACTGGTCAGAGTTGAGGGAAAGATGGATGGTGCTAAATACAGGGATATTCTTGATCAAAACCTGTACCACTCTGTGTGTGATTAGAGGCTAGGACAGAGGTTCACCCTCCAGCAGGACAATGACCCCAAACACACTGCTAAAGCAACACTTGAGTGGTTTAAGGGGAAACATGTAAATGTGTTGGAATGGCCTAGTCAAAGCCCAGACTTCAATCCAATAGAAAATCTGTGGTCAGACTTAAAGATTGCTGTTCACAAGCACAAACCATCCAACTTGAAGGAGCTGGAGCAGTTTTGCAAGGGAGAATGGGCAAAAAATCCCATTGGTAAGATGTGGCAAACTCATAGAGACTTATCCAAAGTGACTTGGAGCTGTGATATCCGCAAAAGGTGGCTCTACAAAGTATTGACTTTAGGGGGGTGAATAGTTATGCACATTGACTTGCACATTGACTTTTTCTGATATTTTGTCGTATTTGTTGTTTGCTTCACAATAAAAAAAAAAAATCTTCAATGTTGTGGGCAAGTTCTGTAAATTAAATGATGCAAATCCTCAAACAATCCATGTTAATTCCAGGTTGTGAGGCAACAAAACACGAAAAATGTCAAGGGGGTTGAATACTTTTGCAAGGCACTGTAGATACCACTGTTGTATTGAGTTGACAGTTTGAACAGTCTATTATCGCTATAGCTACAGTCTCAAACTGGCTTCAGAATAAATCACACAAATAGGAAACATAAGGGGAATACAAACACACTGAATTCAAAAGAGCCAACTTCCCTAAACTACGAACCTTGTTAGAAGGCATGAAATAGGACAAAATCTTAGGAACAAAGAACACGGAGGAGAGATGGGTTTGCTGTAAGAGCATATTAAATAAGGGCATTAGCCAATGCATCCCATTGGGTAATAAATTTAAAAGAGCGAACAAAAGTCCTGGATGGCTTAACTCTAATGTGAAAGTAAAAATGCATATAAAAGCAAAGGAGAAGGCCTTCAAAAAATACAAGGTTGAGGGATCATCACCAGCATTCAGACTTTATAAAGAATGCAACAATAAATGTAAGGGTGCAATTAGGGCGGCTAAGATAGAACACGAAAGACACATAGCGGAGGAGAGCAAAAAAATCAAAAGGAGCAAAAAAAAAAAAGCAAAAACAAATTCTTAAAGTATGTAAACAGTAAAAAAGGGAGAAAAAAGCATATACCCAGAGAGCAAAAAATCAGTTTTAAGGTGCAAGAAAATCAATCAAAATCAAATTTACAAAAAATATAGAATTTTTTAATACATAGATAATATAAAACTACCGGTATTTATAAAATTCGGGCCAAAACAACCCAATGGTCAAAGTACAAAAGTGTGATTGCCTCTACATGTTTCACCACAAACGTAGCTTCTTCTGGAGCTTTTGTAGGACCTCGTTTTTAATACATTACCACTAAAACAGAAAAGAATAATATCAGTTTTGCATTTTAATAATCAACAATACATCCATATAGGGAAAAAAAGGTTGGACAGACCATATTGGCCCCATAAGGAATGAGGAAGGACATCTGGTTACAAAGGATAGGGAGATGGCGAAGGTATTGAATTTATCCTTCTCCTCAGTCTTCACGAGGGAATCGGGGGGGCTTCAGTAACCAAAACTGTAGTGTTTATCCTTATGACACATCACAGGAAGTACCTTCATGGTTAACAGAGGACAGAATTAAAATTAGACTTGGAAAACTTAACATTAATAAATCACCGGGACCAGATGGCTTGCATCCGAGGGTACTTCGGGAACTCAGTCAAGTAATTGCCAGACCATTGTTCCTAATTTTTACTGACAGTCTACTGACTGGAATAGTACCAGGTGATTGGAGAAAATCCAATGTAGCACCAATATTTAAAAATTGCCCAAAATACATCCTTGGGAATTACAGACCAGTTAGCCTAACATCAATAGTATGCAAGCTCTTGGAGGAGATAAGGGACTATATACAAGATTTTAGTAACGAGAATGATATCATTAGCAGTAATCAGCATGGATTCATGAAGAATCGTTCTTTCCAAACCAATCTATTAACCTTCTATGAGGAGGTGAGTTGCCATCTAAAGGAAGGCCCGTAGATGTGGTGTATCTGGATTTTGCAGAAGCATTTGACACAGTTCCCCATAAACGTTTACTGTACAAAATAAGGTCCATTGGCATGGACCATAGGGTGAGTACATGGATTGAAAACTGGCTACAAGGGCGAGTTCAGAGGGTTGTGATAAATGAGGAGTACTTGGAATGGTCAGAGGTGGAAAGTGGGGTCCCCCAGGGTTCTGTGCTGGGACCAATCCTATTTATTTTGTTCATAAACAACCTGGAGGATGGGGTAAACAGTTCAATCTCTGTATTTGCGGACAATACTAAGCTAAGCAGGGCAATAACTTCTCTGCAGGATGTGGAAACCTTGCAAAAAGATCTGAACAAATGAATGGGGTGGGCAACTACATGGCAAATGAGGTTTAATGTAGAAAAAATTTAAAATAATGCATTTGGGTGGCAAAAATATAAATGCAATCTATACACTGGGAGGAGAACCTCTGGGGGAATCTAGGATGGAAAAGGACCTGGAGGTCCTAGTAGATGATAGGCTCATCAATGGCATACAATGCCAAGCTGCTGCTAACAAAGCAAACAGAATATTGGCATGCATTAAAAAGGGGATTGACTCCAGAGATAAAACTTTAATTATCCTGCTCTACAAGACTCTAGGCCGCACCTAGAGTATGCTGTCCAGTTCTGGGCACCAGTCCTCAGGAAGGATGTACTGGAAATGGAGCGAGTACAAAGAAGGGCAACTAAGCTAGTAAAGTGTCTGGAGGATATTGGTTATGAGGAAAGGTTGCGAGCACTGAACTTATTCTCTCTGGAGAAGAAACGCTTAAGAGGGGATATGATTTCAATTCATAAATACTGTACTGGTGACCCCACAATAGGGATAAAACTTTTTCGCAGAAGGGAGTCTAACAAGACACATGGCCACCTATTGAAATTAGAAGAAAAGAGGTTTAACCTTAAACTACGTAGAGGGTTCTTTACTGTAAGAGCGGCAAGGATGTGGAGTTCCCTTTCACAGGCGGTGGTCTCATCGGGGAGCATCGATAGTTTCAAAAAACTATTAGATAAGCACCTAAACGACCGCAACATATAGGGATATACAAAGTAATACTGACATATAATCACACACATAGGTTGGACTTGATGAACTTGTGTCTTTTTTCAACCTCACCTACAATGTAACTATGTAAACTGAAAGCTACAGAGATGTCTGCTAGTCGGTTGTTATGGTAACTAACCTGACATATAAAAGGACTTATCATGCCTTAAACACGAGGGACTTCATCATGCATTAGAACCAAGGACATTCTGTAAGCCCAGGCGACTCTTATCATGCCTTAAACACCAAGGACAGTCTGTAAAACCAGAAGGCTCCATAATGCATTAACACCAAAAAACTAAGAAGGTACCTGTGACAGACCTAGCCGGGAGAGAGACTTTTGGAGGGGACTGAATGCTAGCCTCTTGCCGATCGATCGTGGGCCCTGGCATTTGGGGGAACGGTGCTCTTTGTGAGCTGTATGCCTGGGGACCCTTGAGGTGGTATTACTGTGGATTCGGGTCCTGGTCCCCCAGGACACACAGACTCTGGGGACCCTGTGTATGCCATATGGCAAATGGTGACTTGGAGGGTATGTCTTGGATTGCTTAAAAGGGGACAGTAATATTTATCCCCAATATCTCCCAGGATATATATGTAAAGACTATTATTGGTTTGTTTGATTCTGAACTCAACATGTTAATTGAGTGAGCTGATCACATTAGCCTCCAGGACTGGCTAGGACAAGAACAGTCTACTCCTACTATAAGTGTTGATGACTAGGCTGAGGAGGGGGGAGAACACTGTTTGTATTGTTAATTGTAATTAGCTCCTGCTATTGTGAAAATGTCCTGTGGTTGTACTTATGATAATGTATAATGTACTGTGTGAAGCTCGGTGACCACAAGTCTTGGCAAAAGGTCATGTTAGTAAACTAGCTCATGTTAATTAGGTTAATTAGGTTACAGGTGTATTGTTAGAGTACTTTGAGCAGGAGGTATACACCTCCTCTTTTACTGTATAAAAGAGCCTGTATTCCTGTCAATAAAGGAGATTCCTGGTTGAACTTACTTACAGTCTGCCTGGTGTTTGTTCTCAGCTACACAACTGGATTAGAACGGCACATAGCTGTAGTTCTAGTCCCGGAGCATCGGATGACCGAACTATCAGATGTTGAGATCTGCAATCTGATTCTATAGCTGCAGAGGAGTGTCGGGAGAGTGGAACCAAGCGAGCAAGGGGCTCGTTACATTGGTTGGAAGCCGTGGGATTTGCTCTCCAGTTACTGGGACACTCCAAACCAGCCTGCAGGAGAGCCACGCTGAAAGACTTACTTGAGAGCCGTGGAGGGAATGGTGGGATCGTGCTTCCTTGCCGTGAACACATCCAAACCATCACCTGGATCCAAGGTCCAGATAGCAGGAGAGGAGAGGTACAGATACCAGCCACTATGGAAGAGGAATTCAGAAGGAGGTTGCGAGAGATGCAGATACAGCACAGAGGACCAGTATCAGAGCAGGTCCTGCTAGGATGGTTTGTATCTATCCGCTGCGAACTCTGGAAGGAAGCGCTAGCCTGTGAGCAGCGAAACCAGGGAAAAGTTCTCCCCTCCATCCATGTAAGTTACTGGTCGCAGTATGAAGTGTGAATGCTGTTATTGGGGGTACAGCTGAACCAGGAGTGGACAGCTGAGTTAAGCAGGCTGATCCGGGCAGAAATGCGGTTGGACGAGAGCTACAGAGCCCTCCAGTGGTATGTAGCCCAAGTGTGCCTGTGGACAGCGAATGACAGCCCCACGGAAGGCTTTGACTACGATGGCCTGGGATTGTTGTACTGGAGGCTGTCCAGGGACCCTGACTTTGGGAGTGATCGGGAGTGGCGTTTGGAGGAAATAATGGAGCACAGAGAGCGAAGATTGAATGTCTCGGAAGTGCACTGGGCACAGGAAGATTTGGAGTTTCTGGCCGTTCAGGAATGGGAGCTTGAGATGGCCTACAGACAGCTGCTAGGCTCCGCTCAGCAGCAGGGTGGGGCTCCCTTTGCCTGGGACTATCAGGAAATACCAGTTGACAACTCTGAAATCCTGGCTGAAGAGTTGACAATGTGGCAGAGTAACAGTGTGCTTTGCCAACCTGCCCCCACAGCTAGGGAGGTGGAGGTCTTATGGCGGATGCAGCAAGTGCTGACTGACCTTGATGATCCTGTTTCTGCATGGGATGATCTTGGATGGAGGAATGTGCCTGTCCAGCAGCATGCCAGAGAATCGGCAGTGGAAAATCTGAAGATTGCCGTCCCCAAACCTGAAGTCCTGACAACAGGGCAGAGCTCTGCTAACCTCTGCCCAGCACTGATAGCATCTTCTGGGTTCCATGGAGAGGAGATGGTGAACCTTTATCCCCAGACACCAGTTGCAGAGACAGGGGATTTGATAGACTTTTCTGCTGAGGAAGAACAACCTGGTGAGCCTCCAGCAGAAGAAGAGCTGTTATTAGGGCCCAACCTCACTGTGCTCTGCCCATCACTAACAGAAGTATCTGTGAAGTTACAAGGAACTTCCCCAGCTGAAGCGCTGGCAACCGGACAGAGGGTCCAAGATCTCTGCCCTACACCTACGGCGGTTCCGGAGGCTCAGGGTGAGAAGGAGGTGGTCACTTCCCAGCAGCAGATCAGGATACAGGGGAGAAGGGAGAGGAGGTGTTCGTCGTCCCTCCCCAACAGTTGGCCAGGGTGGAAGAAGTGGTCTTTCCTCCCCAGCAAAGATCCGTGCACCTGGGAGACAGTACCACAGACATATCGTCCCAACATCCAGATTAGGGAATGGAAAAGGAAGCAGCCGGCTCACCTCCCCAATGGCAGCTACACAGTTTGGGAGTGGAGGAAGCCAGCCTCCTGCCCCAACGGTTAGCTGGAGCAGAGGATGCGGAGTCCCCAGCAGAAGTGCTGGCAACAGGGCAGAGTGCTACCAACCTCTGCCCAGCACCGGCAACAACTACAGAGTTCCAGGGAGGCGGGGCAGTCAACCTCCCTCCCCAACAGTTAGCCGGAGCAGATGGTGTGGGGTTTCCAGCAGAAGGGCTGGCAACAGGGCCGAGTACTGCTGGATTCTGCCCTCAACTAACAGAGGATGGATTTCCTGTGAAGGTGGATGGGACTTCAGTCTCCACCTGTATACCCCAGGGATGCTGGGCAGTCGGCCCAGATCCCCAACAGCATGACGGAGTGAGCCCAGACACCCTGTCTTCTCTCCAGCGGCAGAAAGGACTCCAGGGAGAAGGGCCAGTCCAGGCCTCTCCCCAGCGGCAGATATGTTCTCTGAGAGAGGCAGAGGTTGGCTGGATGTGTAATGCTTTGTTTGGAACAATTTGTTTGGGGTACTGTGTGGGTACAGGCATTAGAGGACTGGAACTACTGACTAACTTCGGAGTCAACCCGTCTGGGGTCTCCTCCTGTGTTACTCTCCTGCCAAAAGGGGAGAAATGTGACAGACCTAGCCAGGAGAGGGACTTTTGGAGGGGACTGAATGCTAGCCTCTTGCCGATCGATCGTGGGCCCTGGCATTTGGGGGAATGGTGCTCTTTGTGAGCTGTATGCCTGGGGACCCTTGAGGTGGTATTACTGTGGATTCTGGTCCTGGTCCCCCAGGACACACAGACTCTGGGGACCCTGTGTATGCCATATGGTAAATGGTGACTTGGAGGGTATGTCTTGGATTGCTTAAAATGGGACAGTAATATTTATCCCCAATATCTCCCAGGATATATATGTAAAGACTATTATTGGTTTGTTTGATTCTGAACTCAACATGTTAATTGAGTGAGCTGATCACATTAGCCTCCAGGACTGGCTAGGGCAAGAACAGTCTACTCCTACTATAAGTGTTGATGACTAGGCTGAGGAGGGGGAGAACACTGTTTGTATTGTTAATTGTAATTAGTTCCTGCTATTGTGAAAATGTCCCGTGGTTGTACTTATGATAATGTATAATGTACTGTGTGAAGCTCGGTGACCACAAGTCTGGGCAAAAGGTCATGTTAGTAAACTAGCTCATGTTAATTAGGTTAATTAGGTTACAGGTGTATTGTTAGAGTAATATGAGCAGGAGGTATACACCTCCTCTTTTACTGTATAAAAGAGCCTGTATTCCTGTCAATAAAGGAGATTCCTGGTTGAACTTACATACAGCCTGCCTGGTGTTTGTTCTGAGCTACACAACTGGATTAGAACGGCACATAGCTGTAGTTCTAGTCCCGGAGCATCGGATGACCGAACCATCAGATGTTGCGATCTGCAATCTGATTCTATAGCTGCAGAGGAGTGTCGGGAGAGTGGAACCGAGCAGGGGCTCGTTACAGTACCTAATCTCCAAAAGAAGAAGCCTGAGTACGAGTTGTCAATGGAGATCACGAACACACAGTAACCAGAGTTAAGTAACTTTTAAGCGTACTTTTACTGTGTATAGACCATAGTTTCTGTTTATTTGCTAGGCATTTTGCCTGTTATAGATATGATTTGTATTTGCTATAGATACCTGTCAGTCTTGTACTATATTCCTAATAGTAATTAATAGTTTTGTATGTACAGCATTTTTTGTTTAGCAAAAGCACATTTACACACTGCAGAGGTCTGAGTTTCCTTGCTTATACCACAAAGTAACCTTGCTAGATAGACGTAAGGAAAACACCACCCAGTCAGTTTAGTTCTACTTGAGTGTTTTAAAATATGAGTTGTTCGACAATGTTTTTTTATTTTTAAATAAAAACTTTGCTACTCTATTGGAAGCGATCTTTCTCTGGGTACCTATTCAAACATTTCAGGGCTAAGACGGTTACTTTAGTTCAGCGATATGAAGATATACAGTTGTGTTCAAAATAATAGCAGTGTGTTTAACCACTTGCCGACCACCCGCCGCAGTTATACTGCGGCAAGGTGGCTCGGCTGCGCGAATCCCCGTACTGGTACGGCGATTCGTGCACTAGCTTCTGTGGCCAATCAGCGGCACTGGCAAACTCGATGCCCGCCAGTCGCCCATGATCATTCCCCACAGAGACAGAACGGGGGTCTGCCGAAATAAACAAGGCAGATCTCAGTTCTGATGGGATTACACGGAGATCCTGTCTTTCTGTTATGCAGGAAGATGGATCTCTGTTATCCCAGGCAGCACATCCCCCATACAGTTAGTAAGCACACCCAGGGAACACAGTTAACCCCTTGATCCCCCCTGATGTTAACCCCTTCCCTGTCAGTGCCATTAGTACAATGTCAGTACATATTTTCAGCAACGATCATTGTAATAATGTCACTGGTCCCAAAAAAGTGTCATAAATGTCAGTTAGGTGTCCGATCTGTCCGCCACAATGTCGCAGTCCTGCTAAAAATTACTGTTCGCCGCCATTACTAGTAAAAAATAAAGAAATAATACAAATGCCATAAATCTATCCCTTATTTTGTGGACACTATAGCTTTTGTGCAAACCAATCAATATACGCTTGCTTTTTGTTTTTTTTTTACCAAAAAAATGTAGCAGAATACCTATTGGCCTAAGTTGATTTTATTGGGTATGTTTTATAGCAGAAAATAAAAAAAATTGTTTTTTTTTTTTCAAAATGAATGGGCTTTTTTGGTTTATAGCGCAAAAATAAATACTGCAGAGGTGATCAAATACCACCAAAAGAAAGCTCTATTTGTGGGCAAAAAAGGACATCAACTTTATTTGTTTACAGCATCGCACGACTGCACAATTGTCAGCTAAAGTAATGCAGTGCCATATCGCAAAAAATGGCCTGGTCATTAAGGGGCTGAAGTGGTTAACAAAGTGAGTAAGGCTCAAAATCCTTATAACAGCTTTTATTTCCATACACACAAATGCATTGGAAACATTGCACAGTCTATTCCAAATCAAAACATGAAGAAACATGTTTCAAATTTGTTATTACTTGACAGAAAGTCAAGAAAAAGGAATATTAGGCTTTTCCAAAATAATTGCAGTATCTGCATTTTTATTTACAAACGCAAACATTTACTGTATAAACTGAAAAATGTTTGAAGATTTAACTATACTGTGAATCACTGAACTAATATTTAGCTGTATAACCACTGTTTCTGAGAACTGCGCTGTATAACCACTGTTTCTGAGAACTGCTTCACATCTGTGTTGCATGGAGTCGACCAACTCCTGGCATCTGTACATAGGTATTCCAACCCAGGACCTTTGCACTACATTCCACAATTCCTCTGCATTTCTTGGTTTTACCTCAGAGACAGCATTTTTGAGGACACCCCACTAATTTTCTATTGGATTAATGTGTGGGGATTAGGTTGGCCACTCCATAACGTTAATCTTGTTGGTCTGAAACCAAGATGTTGCTTGCTTACTGGTGTGTTTGGGGTCCTTGTCTTGTTGAAACACTCATTTCAAGGACATTTCCTCTTCAGCATAAGGCAACATGACCTCTTCAAGTATTTTGATGTATTCAAACTAATCCATGATCCCTGGTATGCGATAAATAGGCCCAACACCATAGTATGAGAAAAATCCCCATATGATGCTTGCGCCACCATTCTTCACAGTGAACTGTGGCTTGAATTCAGTGTTTGGGGGTCGTCTGACAAATTGTCTGCGGCCCCTAGACCCAAAAAGAACAGTCTTGCTTTCAACAGTGCACAAAATGTTGCGCCATTTCTCTTTAGGCCAGTCAATGTGCTCTTTGGCAAATTGTAAACTCTTCAGCACATGTTGATTTTTCAACAATGGGACTTTAGGGGGCTTCTTGTTGATAGCTTGACTTCACATATGCATCTTTTAATTGTTACAGTACTCACAGGTAACTTTCTTTGATCACCCTGGAGCTGATCATTGGCTATTTTGGCTAGTCTTCGATTAATTTGAATGGTAGTTTTCCATTTTCTTCCACGTCTTTCTGGTTTGGGTTGCCATTTTAAAGCATTTGAGATAATTTTAGCTGGGCAACCTATCAGATTCTGCACTTCTTTCTCATGTTTTCCCCTCTCCAATCAACTTTTTTTTTTAACAGAACTTCAATCAACTTTTTAAGTTGAAAGTACGCTGTCCTTCTGAACAATGTCTGGAATGATCCATTTTACCCAGATTTTCAGAGAGAAATGCACTATACCCAGCATGTACAACATTTGCTGCCTTCCTCCTTAAATAAGGGCTGAATGACCTCACTAATTAAACTTCACACTGCTATTGTTTTTAGCACGCCCCTTTCCATTAATGATTCAAATACACAGAATCAGCAGGATGCATGTCATGACTTTTGGGTCTGTTGGTTTTCTATTACTCTACTACACCTACTAGTAAATTAATTTGCCATGCCATAATTTATACCAAAACAGTGATTGATCTGGTTAGTGATGTTGGTGCTATTATTTTGAACACAGTTGTGATGTATATAAATTGGGCTATAGCTGCCAGCAGTGATCATTGTATTCTGATGGCTGGGAAACCTCCCACTGTCAGAATACAATAGCATAGCAAGAGGGGTTTGCCCATCAACACCGCGTTGATAGGGCAATCAAGCAAATTTTGTTCCATCCACTCGTGGTTGTATAATCTATGGGCCTCTTGCTATGGGGGCACTCAAGCAAGCTTGCTCCTGAGCCATGCATCCGTTAATGGACATTGTCCAATCACACACAAAGCATGGCTCGGCCCCACCCCCTACTCTCATTGGCTCACTTTGCTTCACAGCAGGAGGAGTCAATGGCTTCCGCTGCTGTGTGAGCCAATGAGCAGAGAGAGACCCGGGAGAGGCGCTGCTGCTCCCATGCACATTTGGATCAAGATGGGGTTCAGGTAAGTGGGAGGGAGCTGCACCCAGAAGGTTTTTTACCTTAACACATAGAATGCATTAAGGTAAAAACCTCCTGCACTTAGAACCACTTTAATTATGGCAAACTGTTAACTGCATTTGCTCAAGATATGTCCAATTGATAAACTAAAAACCGACCAAACCAACACCTTGAAAATAGACATGCTATGCCATTTCCTATATATTTTAAACATCTAACCTAGAATTCTGCTTAAACATGGAAATAAAAAGCCTATACTGAATTCCTTCATACCTTTAAAGCCAAAACAGGAAGATGGAATGGGATTCTCAGAATTTGAGCTCAATCACAAGGCAGCTCTTCACAATAGGTTAGCTGGTTGGTTTTACCGCCGCTCTGTTAGATGAGTAGCACAACTGAAGCAAAATCTCTGTCCCTTAGAGCCCTTCCCAATGACCCCACCAGGTTTCTCTACTTTTCTGGCTCTTCCTCCTCTTTTGACATGGAACCGGTTCGTCCTACTTAAAAAATTGCCCCACCGACCTGGCCCTCTTACTCCATTATTCAATAAACCAGATTTTGGCCCAGGCCTTCAGGTTTCTGAAACATGGCCCCAACTTTGTCAGGTATTACCTATGCTACTCACAACCCAGATAAGAACTCCTGCCATGACGATACCTACAAGACATCCAGACTGGTGTATTACTACACAACTTTGTAGTTTCATCTACAAATGTAAGCAACATTTGCCATTATCTCTCAAATCCAGCCCACTTGAAGCACTACTTTCTGACACTACACTCCACACAGGTTTACCAGACATTAACAGAGCGGACCTCTGGAGATGGATTTCCTTTTCTATCCAAGTGGTAACACTACCTGGACCAAGCTTTCTCCGATAAGTATTGGGGGAAATGTTGTACTCTCATAATAATACAGAAGAGACCCAAGTCACCCAGCAAGTCCACTAAACATGGAATTGCTGGGTGACGTATAAGGTTTCTGACGCTTTCAAGGCTGACAGGCCACTAATTAATGAGCTCCTATGCCCCGCTGATAGCTTTCATACTCTGCTCCTTATCCCCTATGGCTCCTGCAATGCATAAGAGAGCCCACCAAGATCTTATTCTATTTCTGCCTGGGATTGTGTGGCACAATAAAGCATAAGTTCACCTTTAGAAAAACAGTAGATTTGAGGCAACTATACTTTCATGGTACAGTAAGGACTCAAATGCAAAAATTGTAAAAATATATAAATTTATTAGAACAAGACATAATTAAAATAACACTTTTAGGGAAAAATACAGTACACAAACTAGAATCTCTGAAAAAGAACTGAAAGAGTAAACGTATATCCATCCGTGAAGGTGATCAGATAGTCGTCCTTGATCAGTTCAGTCTCGCGGTAAGACCGCTTCTTCAGGAGTATACTTCAGAGTTTATTTGTATATGTGTGAATATCTCTATAGAGAACAAACATATATATGAGAGTATGTAACATCTTACAAGTTCCACCGGTATTTCACCACTTCTTCCACTAATCCCCCCCTTCCCTGTGACGGTAAGTGGAGGTTGTTCTCCAATAGGGATGAGCCGAACACCCCCCTGTTCGGTTCGCACCAGAACTTGCAAACAGGCAAAAAATTAATTCGAACACGCGAACACCGTTAAAGTCTATGGGACACGAACATGAATAATCAAAAGTGCTAATTTTAAAGGCTTATATGCAAGTTATTGTCATTAAAATGTTTGGGGACCTGGGTCCTGCCCCAGGGGACAAGGATCAATGCAAAAAAAAGTTTTAAAAACGGACATTTTTTCAGGAGCAGTGATTTTAATAATGCTTAAAGTGAAACAACAAAAGTGTAATATCCCTTTAAATTTTGTACCTGGGGGGTGTCTATAGTATGCCTGTAAAGGGGCGCATGTTTTCCGTGTTTAGAACAGTCTGACAGCAAAATGACATTTCAAAGGAAAAAAAGTCATTTAAAACTACTCGCGGCTATTAATGAATTGCCGGTCCGACAATTCACATAAAAGTTAATTGATAAAAACGGCATGGGAATTCCCCACAGGGGAACCCGAACCAAAAAATTTTTAAAAAAAAATGACGTGGGGGTCCCCCTAAATTCCATACCAGGCCCTTCAGGTCTGGTATGGATATTAAGGTGAACCCCGGCTAAAATTAAAAAAAAAAATGAAGTGGGGGGTCCCCCTAAATTCCATACCAGGCCCTTCAGGTCTGGTATGGATTTTAAGGGGAACCCTATGCCAAAATTTAAAAAAAATGGCGTGGGGTCCCCCTAAAAATCCGTACCAGACCCTTATCCGAGCACGCAACCTGGCAGGCCACAGGAAAAGAGGGGGGACGAGAGAGCGCCCCCCTCCTGAACCGTACCAGGCCACATGCCCTCAACATTGAGAGGGTGCTTTGGGGTAGCCCCCCAAAACACCTTGTCCCCATGTTGATGAGGACAAGGGCCTCATCCCCACAACCCTGGCCGGTGGTTGTGGGGGTCTGCGGGTGGGGGGCTTATCGGAATCTGGAAGCCCCCTTTAACAAGGGGACCCCCAGATCCCGGCCCTTCCCCGTGTGAAAAGAAGCATTTAAATAAGGGGTTCCCCTTAATATCCATACCAGACCTGAAGGGCCTGGTATGGAATTTAGGGGGACCCCCCACATTATTTTTTTTTTGGTTCGGGGTTCCCCTGTGGGGAATTCCCATGCCGTTTTTATCAATGAACTTTAATGTGTATTGTCGGACTGGCAATTCATTAATAGCCGCGAGTAGTTTAAATTTTTTTCCTTTGAAATGTCATTTTGCTGTCAGACGGTTCTAAACACAGGAAACATGCACCCCTTTACAGGCATACTATAGACACCCCCCAGGTACGAAATTTAAAGGGATATTACACTTTTATTGTTTCACTTTAAGCATTATTAAAATCACTGCTCCCGAAAAAACTTCTGTTTTTAAAACTTTTTTTTGCATTGATTCATGTCCCCTGGGGCAGGACCCAGGTCCCCAAACACTTTTTATGACAATACCATGAATATAAGCCTTTAAAATTAGCACTTTTGATTTCTCCCATAGACTTTTAAAGGGTGTTCCGCGGCATTCAAATTTGCCGCGAACACCCCAAATTGTTCGCTGTTCGGCAAACTTGCGAACTGAACTCGAAGCTCATCCCTATTCTTCAAGCATCGATAACCACTTTTCAAAAATAGCGTAGCTGTGCGGAGCTCCAACCACACAGCCACATCATTCATTTATAGAGTCCTGTGAAAGAACAAACTACAAGTACTGTCTGTCCCGCGGCTGCCAGACCTGTAGTTTCAATTAGCTGTGGGGGCGCTGATGAGTGCTCTTGTAGTCCCCTGACATGTCCTCCGGCTTTCAAACAGAAATCCTATACAGTAGTATAGATGGAAAGCTGAAGGACATGTCTGCAGGAGCCCACATTGCACCCATGATCTACTAATGCTTTCCAGACTCCTGCAGGAAAAAATAATACATGCACACTTTTTCCTATGTGCATTTATTGTTTTTTTCTGCAAAGGTCAACTTGACCTTTAAGGTTCAACCATTGTCCTATTGCACCCCTTCTTGTATTTTTTTTGCTCTTTCCTTCCTCCCTATTTTCTCCTCTGTCCCCCCACCCCTTTTCCCTGTTGTATTGTATTGTATTATTGTATCTAATGTATTGTAAGGTGACTATTATTGCTTTGATTTGTAAATTCTAAAACTAAAACTGAAGAAATATTTAAACTGAACATATTAGTATCAGTACACCACTATTAACCTTAGGTCATTTAGAGTATGAATCATTACTGTCTCAATACAGTCTATCCATTTACAGACTGAATTTTCTAAGCCTATAGACTTCCTTACACATTTGTGTGGAATTGTGTCAAATGCTTTTGCAAAGTCCAGCTATACTATATCCACACTGGTGTAGCAATTCCAAGGAAACCACAGCTCACCCACCACTCAGTCCTCTCTCTCTGTTCAGGTTAACAAACAGCTTAGCCAACAGTTGTAAAAGCACATATCTTTGTAAAAGGTCCAGCACTTAAAGCGGGGTTCCACCTATCGTTTTTTTTTTTTTTTGAGTTCATTCACAAACTTTTCTTCTCAGCATTACATACTCACATATTGTGTGTAATATGTCCGCCTGTGTCAGATTTCGTCGGAAAGAATAACTTATATTATTCACTGCAGGCGGTTTCCATCTTCATTGTGGGCAATTGAGGCCCACAAGCATTTATTTCCTGGATATGGTGAATGCTGTGCTCCCAGCATTCACTGCTCGTTCCCGCACATGCTCAGTGGCATCCTGGGAAGCCTGAGACTAGCTCCCAGGAGTCTGGGAGAGGCTAGAAACATGCCTACTCCCACGGGAGGAGAACCAGGAAGTGCAAAGAAGAATAGAAAAAGAAAAGGTAATTACGGCGATTTAAATTTTTTTAAACGGCATGTCAGCATCTAGGCAAGGAAGAGAATACATACAGATATTGTTCAAAATTTGGGTGGAACCCCACTTTAACCTCACGCAAGGGTGAAATTAATTTCTATATACAATACTACAAGTCCAAAAGTTCACTGCACTAAAAACAGTTTCCTGTAATATGAGTCCACCACATTTTAACCTTTCTGAACAATACTGGTGAACCCATATTGCAGGAAACTGCATTTAGGACAGGTACTGTACATTTGGACTTGTATTATTGTTAAACAGTTGACTAAATATTATGGTAACTGTTGCTTTCAAGTTGCCAGTGATTGAAAGCAGAGTTATGTCCTGTCACTGTTTTGGTGTATGCTTTTGTGAAAAAGTTATCCTTTCTTGCTGTCGGCTAAAATGATTTCTGAATATAACACAGTCACTGCTGTTCAGGTTTGGTCAATATACTATTGCCCGTACGGGTAAGGCTAACATACCACAACCAATGTTTCGTCAGAATGTATAACATTTGTTGGTTGTATCAACATGTTTAATTTAAAATTTTCGTTATTACTTGAATGATTTGGGTGGCCCATCTATTCTGTGGAATTTGGCCGTCACTGTGAATTTGCTTGCATAGATGAACTGCGGATTCCTTCTACAATGGCAATCCAACAAGTGTTAATGCATGCTTGAGTAACTCACACAAAACTGTCTCATACATGTTGGTTGATGTGAAAACCTACTACATCAAAAGCCAAATATCTCCAGTCTAAAAAGTTTGTTGTTAAATATCTTGTAATAGTTAAAGTAATCTTGTCAAGCCCTAACAGTATCCAGTCAAGCAGTACTGATTAAGTGCAAGTTCCTGTATTCTCAAATCAACTGTGTGTAGTGCAACCCCTGCATTTCAAGCCCAGGCTATATAGGGCCTCGTTTTCTTTCCAGGCTGAAATTAAGCCCTGCCCCTTCTCATTTACCTGTCCAACTGTTAACTGTAGTGACCAGTTCTGTCATTGGAGTGTTTACAATGTGAACATCAGCCAACATGTATTATGCAAGAAAATACAGTGTCCCACCTTGTTCTCCATCAATTAATCCTGTAGTTCTGATAAATAAAACAAAACTACAATAACTTGGTCATAAGTTGCCCAACGCAGTCCCAATGCAAGAACAAGGTAAGTAGCTAATGTCCTTGTAATGTACCTGGTAGTTGAGCCTGACTGGTAGAAGGAGACCTCTCTTAAACGCTGGTTCAGGAGCCGCTGGAAGTGGGAACAGTGGTCTCCTGAGCGCAGTGGGTAGGAGGGCCTGATGCAGGTTCCAGCAGAAGCAGACACCGGAACTGGAAGGATGTCCCTCAGGGATGGCTGAACTGCGGATACAGGTAGACTGGTGCAGGCCGGAGGGCAGGCGGACAGATGCGATGACAGCAGCTGGATGCAAAACAAGCAGGCTGGAAGCAGCGTCACAGGACACAGGCAAACAAGGTCAGACAGTCCGTTTTGGCAGGAGATCAGGCAGGTATAAACAGGAGGGATGATCCAAGGATAGTCAGACAGGCAGGAGTTCGGCAATAGGTAACAGAATAAGCAAGGTCAGGCAAGCCGGGTCGGATTGGAGACTGGAGAGAGGTCAGACGTAGCCGGGTCAATAGCAAACAACAGACAAGCAGATACAGGAACTTTCAGGTGCAGAGCTGCAGACGAACAGCACCTGACATGAGCACCTGTCACCCTTTTAAAGGGCCCTTGGCGCCAAACGGCGCTAGCGCGAACGGGCGTGCGCACGCACCCGCGAACGCGCGTACGGGCACACGCGGGAGCGCGCCGGCGCCCCCTGGTGGGGAATTTAGCTGAATTCGCCTAGAAACATTCCTTGTGGACCTGCGTGCACGCAGATTCACCCGACGACTGCTGACATGTCCCTGACATTGCCCCCTCCCAACGGGCAGCCTCCGGATGCCCAGATGACTTTTCTTTTCAGGATGGGCAGAGAAATAGGCATGAATCAAACGTTTGGCATGAATATTACAGTCAGGTTCCCATGAGTTGTTTTCCGGACCATACCCCTTCCATTTAATTAAAAACTGTACTTGCCCAGACCTCTTTCTGCAGTCAAGGATGGATTCCACTTCATACTCTTCATTGCCATCCACCAGAACTGGTTCAGGGACCCTGGTGCCCCTATCAGGAAAAGGGTCATCTACAGCAGGCTTTAAGAGTGACACGTGAAACACAGGGTGTATCTTAAGTGAGTCAGGTAAGCATAATTCATAAGATACCTCGTTAATTTTCCTTTTCACAGGGAAAGGCCCAATAAATTTAGGGGCAAGCTTCTTGGAAGGACATGTCAATCTAATATTATTGGTAGACAGCCATACCTTGTCGCCAAGCTGAAGGTCTAGATCTCCTCTTCTTTTCTGATCAAAGAACCTCTTATTGTCCGCTTGCGCCTTGGATACCGCTTCCTGCAAGATCCGGTTATTATGATTGAGGAACTGCACTGTGTCCTGGACCGCTGGAACTGAGGATTCTGAAAGAAAATCTGGTAAAAAAGATGCATGAAACCCATAATTGGCAAAGAAAGGGGATTGACCGGTGGCAGAGTGGCTGGCATTGTTATAAGCGAGTTCCGCTAGGGGCAGCAGGGACACCCAATCATCTTGCACAAAAGATGTAAAACACCTAATGTATTGTTCCAGAGTCTGATTTGTCCTTTCAGTTTGCCCATTTGTTTGGGGGTGGTATGCTGAGGACAGAGCTAGTTCAATTTTCAGATTTTCACAAAGGGCTCTCCAAAAGCGTGAAGTAAACTGTACCCCCCTATCAGACACTATATTTGCGGGGATCCCATGTAACCTGACAATTTCCTTAATGAACACACGGGCCATCTCCACAGCAGAAGGTGTTCCCTTTAGGGGCACAAAGTGGGCCATTTTGGATAGTCGGTCAACGACCACAAGGATCGCCGAACATCCCTCAGAACATGGCAATTCAACTATAAAGTCCATTGCTATCATCCTCCAGGGCCTATCTGGTATAGGCAATGGTCTTAGTAGTCCCCAAGCTCTGTTCCTGGGAGTCTTATTCTGGATGCAGACAGAGCAGGAGTTAACATATTTTCTGCAAAAATCCTTTAGGTTAGGCCACCAAAAGGTGCGCTGCACCAACTCAAGGGTCCTGCAAGTGGATGGTCATGCAAAAGTGTCAGCACCTTGACTCGGACGTTCTCTGGTACAAAAATTTGACTTCCCCTCCATAATAGTCCATCTCGAGGTGTTAAAGAGGACCCCTGGAGACTTGAAGGTTCTGGGGATGCTTCTCGGATCATGGATAGAAGATCTGTTTGAAGGAGAAGGAAACTGTTTGCCGGCAGAATAGTGTCAGGTACAGAAGAATCTTTAGGATTATCAAACCTGCGCGACAGCGCGTCTGGCTTTACATTCTTGGATCCCGGCCGGTAGGTGATATAAAAGCAAAACCGTGTAAAGAATAGAGCCCAACGGGCCTGTCTGGGTTTTAGTCTTTTAGCAGATCTTAAATATTCCAGATTCTTGTGATCCGTATAAATTAGTACTGGATGGACTGCACCTTCAAGCAAATATCTCCATTCTTCCAAGGCTGTCTTGATAGCAAGTAACTCCCGGTCCCCCACATCGTAGTTCCGCTCACCCGGCGAAAGTTTCCTAGAGAAGAACCCTACAGGATGCATCAGGTCCTTGTTGCCTTGTCGTTGGGAGATAATAGCACCCACAGCTACTTCGGAGGCATCAACCTCTAGGATAAAGGGCAAAGATGGGTCAGGATGGCTAAGAATCGGAGCCGACGTGAAACGCCTCTTTAACTCCTCAAAGGCCTCCTGAGCTTCCGGGTTCCAGTGGAAACGAAGATTCTGCATGGTAAGCTGTGTAATGGGGGAGATGATGGCAGAGAACCCCCTGATAAACTTCCTGTAAAAGTTTGCAAATCCAATGAAGCATTGTACGCCCTTCTTGTCCATGGGTGCTGGCCATTCTAACACAGCAGACACTTTCTGAGGGTCCATTTTGATGCCGGTTGGGGAGATAACTAACCCCAAAAACTGAATCTCCTCTTGTTCAAATTCGCACTTCTCCGCCTTGGCATACAATCTGTGCAGGCGGAGTCGGGCCAGGACTTTACGGACATGTTCCCTATGTTGCTCGAGTGAACTGGAGAAAATTAAAATATCGTCCAAGTAGACAATTAGAAAGATGTCCAGGAAATCCTTAAACACATCATTGACCAGATGCTGAAAGGTGGCAGGAGCATTGCAAAGGCCGAAGGGCATGACTAAATATTCATAGTGTCCGAAACGGGTCCGGAAGGCCGTCTTCCATTCATCCCCAGCCCGAATGCGGACCAGATTGTAGGCCCCTCTCAAATCCAATTTGGTAAAGATGATGGCGGACCTTAATTTTTGAAACAGTTCAGGTAAGAGAGGCAACGGATAACGGTTTTTGACCGTGATTTTGTTTAGCTCCCGATAGTCCACACAAGGGCGAAGCGTAAGGTCTTTCTTGGAGACAAAAAATATTCCCGCCCCGGCTGGTGAAGTGGACTGTCGAATGAAGCCTTTTTCAAGATTTTCGTTGATGTAAACCTTAAGTGCCTCTTGTTCCTTTTCGGATAGCGGAAAGATGCGCCCAAAAGGAATCTCAGCTCCAGGAAGCAGCTCAATTGGACAGTCATAGGGACGATGGGGTGGCAGAGAGTCTGCTCCCTTCTTACTGAATACATCTGCAAAGTCCTGATAGACCTCTGGTATATTTTGAAGCAGATCTGAGTCAACGTCCATACACAGTAAGGTAGTAGCAGAATTGACAGGTTCAGGTAGACAATGTCTTTGGCAATAGGGTGACTGAAACTTGATCTCGCCCGTGGCCCAGTTAACAAGAGGATTGTGGGCTTGAAGACAGGGCATACCCAAAATGATTGGGAAAAGTGGTGAGGAGATAACGTCCAGGACTAGGATTTCTTGGTGCTGAGATGAGCTGGTAGCAGACAGAGGAAGGGTTTCTTGAGAGACCTGTCCAGATTTTATATGGGATCCATCGGCCAGAAAAATTGAAAGTCTATGTGTCTTATCCTTTAAAGGAAGATCTTGTTGAGTAGCAAAAACAGAGTCAACAAAGCAGCTGCATGCCCCGGAATCAACAATGGCGTTGACTTGAATTGTTCTTCCCTGGAGCTGTAATGAGAGAGGGAGGATAAGTTGAGTGGCATTGGCTGTTAAAGCGGATAAACTGGTTGGAGTTGAAGGAAAACACTTACGGATCTTTACTGGGCAGTTGTTCACATAGTGGCCCGTCCCGCCACAATAGAGACAAAGGTTCAGTTGGCGTCTGCGTGCCCGTTCTTCCGGGGTCAGAGTAGTACGCATAAGACCCAGTTGCATAGGTTCAGAGGCATCAGTTGTTTGGTTGACTGGACTTGGCCCGGCAGAAGGTAGATACCGGGAGGCAGGCAGCGGGGCTCTTGTGGTCATCCACATAGGCCGTGTTTGTTGAGAGGATCGTTCAGACCGGCGCTCACGAAGGCGTCGGTCAATTTGGATTGTAATGGCAATAAGCTCCTCCAAAGTGTCAGGCATTCCCACCCGGGCAAGTTCATCCTTAAGACCCTCAGATAGCCCCATGCGGAACTGGTGGCGTAGGGCTGCGTTATTCCATTGAGTGTCCGCGCTCCAGCGTCGAAAGTCCATGACATAGTCCTCGGCCGGCCTACGGCCTTGCTGGAGCGCGAACAAAGCTGCCTCAGCGGTGGCAGCCCGCTGAGGGTCCTCATAAATCTGGGCCATAGCTTCAAAGAAGGCGGGTAAAGACTGGATCTGTACAGCGTTGGATTGTCCTGTAAAGTCTTTACTGCTTGGGTGAGGGCTGCCAAGTGCGTACAGATCTCCTTAATGGGAGAGGTCTCTCCTGCAGGCTCAGTCATGGCTGTTCGTACTGTAATGTACCTGGTAGTTGAGCCTGACTGGTAGAAGGAGACCTCTCTTAAACGCTGGTTCAGGAGCCGCTGGAAGTGGGAACAGTGGTCTCCTGAGCGCAGTGGGTAGGAGGGCCTGATGCAGGTTCCAGCAGAAGCAGACACCGGAACTGGAAGGATGTCCCTCAGGGATGGCTGAACTGCGGATACAGGTAGACTGGTGCAGGCCGGAGGGCAGGCGGACAGATGCGATGACAGCAGCTGGATGCAAAACAAGCAGGCTGGAAGCAGCGTCACAGGACACAGGCAAACAAGGTCAGACAGTCCGTTTTGGCAGGAGATCAGGCAGGTATAAACAGGAGGGATAATCCAAGGATAGTCAGACAGGCAGGAGTTCGGCAACAGGTAACAGAATAAGCAAGGTCAGGCAAGCCGGGTCGGATTGGAGACTGGAGAGAGGTCAGACGTAGCCGGGTCAATAGCAAACAACAGACAAGCAGATACAGGAACTTTCAGGTGCAGAGCTGCAGACGAACAGCACCTGACATGAGCACCTGTCACCCTTTTAAAGGGCCCTTGGCGCCAAACGGCGCTAGCGCGAACGGGCGCGCGCACCCGCGAACGCACGTACGGGCACACGCGGGAGCGCGCCTGCGCCCCCTGGTGGGGAATTTAGCTGAATTCGCCTAGAAACATTCCTTGTGGACGCAGATTCACCCGACGACTGCTGACATGTCCCTGACAGTCCTGTTGCTTAATTTTGTACCAACAAGCTGGGTGTTGATGTGCACTGAAAAAAGTAGGGCATGTTGCATTTTTGCAAAGCATGTTCTACAGCGGTATGCTTTACGATGTGCTGTGATGCATAACAATGAATTTGAGGAGTAAAAAAACACTGCAATGATTAATAACACATTGCAAGGCACACTAAATCATACACAAGCTTGCATGTGTTATACATTTAATAACACACATGCTGTTGTGTCATTGGATCCTAATGTGTTAGCTGTACAAATTTGGGAACTGTATAAGGCCGTGCTACACACCTTAGACCCCTTTCACACTGAGGCAGTTTTCAGGCGTTTTAGCGCTAGAAATAGTGCCTGTAAAGTGCCTGAAAACTGCCTCCTAGGCCGCCTGAGTGTGAAAGCCCGAGTGCTGTATACTAAGCTCCCAAAATGCCTCTGCCCATTTCAATGAATGGGCAGTGCTTCCGAAGCACCTAAAATGCTTTTCAGAAGCATTGCAACACGGGTGTTTTTAACCCCTTCTTTGGGGTTAAAAGCACCCTGCTAGCGGGCAAAAAGCGATGCTTAAATAGCAGTAAAGCGCTGCTAAAATGAGCAGTGCTTTACCGCTAATGCACGGGTGGCCCCAGTGTGAAAAGAAGTCTTATGCTTACCCTTGTTTTAAAGCCTGGCTGTTTATATTTCTTGCGTAAAATAACCCAATAGTGAATTCCCAAGCAACAGCTAAATACGTACACAAATAAAATGCAAAACAGGAAGGTGTTTTACCAGCAGATTAATTTGTATTTCTATCCGTCCACTTCTGAGATGTACACAGGTCTGACACACAGCACAACCCTGTCTGGCAGGGCACAAAATATCGTATTTTTCTCTGTGGTACTTAAGGAACACTCTAGTATTAAAGGTGGTGTTCCACCCCTGCATGAAAAAAAAAAAAAGTCAGCAGCTACACATACTGTAGCTGCTGACTTTTAATAATAGGACACTTAGCTGTCCTGGAATCCAGCGATGTCGGCACCCCAGCCAATGTTTCCGTCGGCTCTCGGTGCTGCCACCGCCATAGCCGGCGGCGGGGGAAGGAAGAGGGGGCCGGACTTGACGTACCTCGCCGCGACAAGGTCCGATGAAAAGTGGGGACAGGTACCTGTCAAAAACAGGTACCTGCTCCCCCCTGCAAGGTGCCAAATATAGCACTGGAGGGGGGGAGGAGACAGATAAGTGGAGCTTCAACTTTTGGGTGGAACTCCGCTTTAATCTTTAATGATTTATACAGCCGCAGCTTTAGGTCTCCTATACAATAGGGATGAATGAAAAGATATTGGGAGTACTCAGTGTGTCAGCTATTGAAGGCAGGTTGCTAAAAACATATTAGTTTCTTTCATAGGCAATTACACATTCCTTTTTGACCTATATTATTATTAGTAGATAAGCTCACACTATTACATATACAGTGCAATTCATAAAGTATTCAGGATCCCCTTCGCTTTTTCCAATTTTGTTATGTTGCAGCCCGACACTACAGCTGTTTAAATTCTTTTTTTTTCTCATTTACACTCAGTACCCCATAATGACAAAGTGGGAGCAAAATTTTAAAAATGTTTGCAAATGTATGAAAAAGGAAACACTGAAATATCTGATTGGCATAAGTATTCAGACCCTTTGCAACAACACTAGAAATTTAGCCCAGGTGCCTCCCATTTCTCTTGATCATTGCTGAGAGGTTTCTACACCTTGATTGGAGTTCACCTATAGTAAATTACATAAATTGGACATGATTTGGAAAGGCACACAAATCTCTATAAAAGGCATCACAGCTGAAAATGCATACTGTATCAGAGCAAAAGTCATAAGGTCAATGGAACTGCCTGCAGACAGGATTATTGCAAGGCACAGTTCTGGGGATGAACATTAGGACTAAGGCCTATGTAGGAGGCTGAAACACATACATTTGTAGGAATTTATTCCTTTGTATGGTTTGATGGATTAAATAAAGATTTTTACGTTCTTCATTGGGTTTTGGACGTTCAGTACTACAGGAGTCAGGGCACAGATATCTTGAACTCCTCTTGTATATCCTTATAAGATTGTGGGGGTTGTAGCACTTTCTTTGTTGTTCTGGACAGATCTGGGGAAAACTACAAAAAAATTCTGCTGCACTGAAGGTTCCCAAGAGCAGTTTGGCACAACCAGGACTCTTCTAAGAGCTGGTCGCCCCCGGCCAAACTGAGCAATTAGGGGAGAAGGGCCTAAAAGAGGTGACCAAGAACCCGATGGTCACTCTGACTGAGCTCTCAAGGACTTTCAAGACTGTGAGGAACATGATTTTCTGGTCTGATAAAACCAAGATTGAACTGTTTGACTGCAATTCTAAACATTATGTCTGAAAGGAAACCAGGCCCGCTCATCACCTGTCCAATACAATCCCAACAGTGAAGCATGGTGGTGGCAGTATCATTCTCTGGGGGTGTTTTTTTAGCAGCAGGGACTGGGAGACTGTTTAGGGTTGAGGGAGAACTGAATGGTGCAAAGTACAGAGATATCCTCAATGAAAACCTGTTCCACAGCACTCAGGGCCTCAGACTGGGCCGAAGGTTCACCTTCCAACACAACAACGATCCTAAGCACACAGCCAAGACAACACAAGAGTGGCTTAAGGACAACTCTGAATGTGCTGGAGTGACCCAGCCATAGCCCGGACTTGAACATCTCTGGAGAGACCTGAAAATGGCTGTCCACCAACGGTCCCCATCTAACCTGTCGGAGCTTGAAATGATTTGCAAGGAAGAATGACAGAAATTCCTCCAATCCAGGTGTGCAAAGCTTGTCATGTCATACCCCAAAAAGACCTGAGGCTGCAATTGCTGCCAAAGGTGCCTCAACAAAGTACTGAGTAAATGGTTTGAATACCTAAGTATACAGTGCTCAGCATAAATGAGTACACCCCTTTTGAAAAGTAAGATTTTAATAAATATCTCAATGAATACAAGAACAATTTCCAAAATATTGAAAAAACTGAGTTTTATAGAACATTTATTTAGCTCATTACATGAAAGTAAGGTTAATAATATAACTTTGAGTAAAACTGAAGATTTTGTAATCTAATTATTTGATGCAAAAATTAATACACCCCACAACAAAAACTACACCATATAATATTTTGTATGACCTCCATGATTTGTAAGGACAACACCAAGCCTTCTAGGCATGGAATGAACAAGTTGGTGATATACTGCAACATCTATCTTTTTCCATTCTTCAAGAACGACCTCTTTTAGAGCCTGGATGCTGGATGGAGAGTGATGTTCAACTTGTCTCTTCAGAATTTCCCATAGGTGTTCGATTGGGTTCAGATTAGGAGACATACTTGGCCACTGAATCACTTTCACCCTGTTCTTCTTCAGAAATGCAACAGTGGCCTTAGATGTGTGTTTTGGATCATTGTCATGTTGGAAAAGTACATGATGACCAAGGGCACAAAGTGATGGTAGCATCTTCTCTTTCAATATAGAGTAGTACATCTGTGAATGATACCATCAACGAAATGCAGCTCCCCAACACCAACAACACTCATGCAGCCCCATAGAAGGATACTGCCACCAACATGTTTCACTGTAGGCACCATTCATTTTTCATTGTACTCCTCACCTTTGCGACGCCATACAGTTTTGAAGCCATCAGTTCCAAAAACATTTATCTTGGTCTCATCACTCCAGAGTACACAGTCCCAGTAGTCTTCTTTTTCAGCTTGGGCCCTGGCAACATCTAGGAGAGGCTTTCTTCATGGACGGCACCTATGATTGCCATTCCTCTGCAGTGTATGTTAAATTGTGTCACAGGAAACAATCACCCCAGTTTGACTTGCTACCTCTTTAGCTAACTGCAGTGAACTTGCATGGAGATTTTCTTCAACCCTTTCCATCAGAAGACGCTCCTGTTGAGGTGTTAACTTCCGTGGTTAGCCGGGACGTCTCCATCTTTGTATCACTTTTGCTACAGTATTCTGACTGATAAGTAAAGCTTTGCTGATCTTCTTGTAGCCTTCACCTTTCTTGTTTAAAGAAATTATTTTCTTTCACTTTCCATGGGACATTTCTCTTCCATGCGGTGCCATTGCTGACAGCATCAAATGAGAAGGGGTTCTCTTTAACCGGTTCAATACTGGGCATTTTCACCCCCTTCCTTCCCAGGCCAATTTTTAGTTTTCAGCGCTGTCGCACTTTAAACGTCAATTGCGCGGTCGTGCGACGTTGTACCCCAAAAAAATTGACGTCCTTTTTTTCCCCACAAATAGAGCTTTCTTTTGGTGGTATTTGATCACCTCTGTGGTTTTTATTTTTTGCGCTATAAACAAAAGAAGAGCGACAATTTTGAAAAAAAACACTATATTTTTTACTTTTTGCTATAATAAATATCCCAATTTTTTTTTTAAAAACAAATTTTTTCCTCAGTTTCGGCCGATACGTATTCTTCTACATACTTTTGGTAAAAAAAAAAAAAAAAAAAAAAAAATCGCAATAAGTGTATATTGATTGGTTTGCGCAAAAGTTATAGCATCTACAAAATACGGGATAGATTTATGGCATTTTTTAAAAAAAAAAAATTATTTATTTTTTTAGCGGCGATTGCGATTTTTTTTCGTGACTGCGACATTATGGCGGACACATCGGACACTTTTGACACATTTTTGGGACCATTCACATTTATACAGCGATCAATGCTATAAAATTGCATTGATTACTGTGTAAATGTGACAGGCAGTGAAGGGGTTAACCACTAGGGGGCGGGGAGGGGTTAAGTATGTTTCCTAGGGAATGATTCTAACTGTAGGGGGAGGGGACGCACAAGGGGAGGAGACCGATCAGTGTTCCTCCGTTCTGGGAACACAGATCGCTCTCCTCAGAGCTGACAGGCTGTGGATCTGTGTGTTTACACACACAGATTCACGGTCCGGCCCGGTTAACGGGCAATCGCGTGTGCCCGGCGGACATCGCGGCCGCCGGCACACGCACCGGGTCTCGAGCAACGCGGCGGGCGCGCGCGCCCCCTAGAAGGCCGGGAATCCTAGGACGTCATATGACATCCACCCAGGATGGGAGATCCCATCCCAGGACGTCATATGACTATAGCTGGGTATTGAAGTGGTTAAGTAATGCCCTTTTATAATCAACTGTCTGCTGGACACCTTTTTAACCCGTTCCCAACCAGCCGCCGCAGTTATACTGCGGCAGGATGGCTCCCCTGGGCAAGCCGACGTAGCTGTATATCGGCTCCTTAAGACGCCACCGGAGGCACGCTCGCGCCTGCAGCGTGTCCCCGGAGAGATGACCGCCGGGCACCCGCAATAGATCGTGACAGAGCGAGAACCGGGATCTGTGTGTGTAAACACACAGATCCCGGTTCTGTCAGGGGAGAGGAGACAGATCGTGTGTTTCTCCTAAGTAGGAACAACAATCTGTCTCCTTCTCTAGTCAGCCACATTCCCCCCACAGTTAGAACACACAAAGGGAACACAGTTAACCCCTTGATCGCCCCCTAGTTTTAACCCCTTTTTTAACCCCCAGAGACCGTAATCATTGGCTATGTTTAGCTCTGATCTCTGTATAAATGTCAATGGTCCCAAAAAAGTGTCAAAAGTGTCCGCTTTGTCCGCCACAATGTCTCAGTCCTGATAAAAATCGCAGATCACCACCATTACTAGTAAAAAAAATAAATGTATAATAAAAATGCCATTACTCTATCCCCTATTTTTTAGACGCTATAACTTTTGCGCAAACCAATCAATATATACGCTTATTGCGATTTTTTTTTTTTACCAAAAATATGTAGAATACATATCGGCCTAAACTGAGGAAGAAATTTGTTTTTTAAAAAAGATTTGGGGGATATTTATTATAGCAAAAAATATTGTTTTTTTTTTCAAAATTGTCGCTCTTTTTTTTTATAGCGCAAAAATTAAAAAATCGCAGAGGTGATCAAATACCACCAAAAGAAAGCTCTATTTGTGGGTAAAAAAAGGACAAGTTTTTGTAAAACTTTGCACAATTGCGTAATTGTCAGTTAAAACGACGCAGTGCAGTATCGCAAAAAATGGCCTGGTCATTAAGGGGACAAATCTTCCGGGGCTGAAGTAGTTAATGAATAATTAGACTCACCTAAAGTTGAATTCTTGTTAATTAGGATTTTGTTGTCTAAAATTTAGCCTTGCTCCTAAGACTTTCATTGGGGTGTATTCATTTTTGCAACATGGTCTTGAATTAATTTGTTAGGAAAAATACATTTTTGTGTGTTAAAATTAACATATCTTGGTTGTAATCAATGGCCCGCATTTGTAAGAGTATTTTTTATCATAGTGTCCCATAGAAATGTTAGTTCTGAAAGGAAAGGTTTTCTGACAGATCTGTTGGGGTGTACTCATTTATGCTGAGCACTGTATATGATTTTCAGTTTTTTCTTTTTTTTAAAAAAATTCACAGACATTTCTAAAAGTTTTCACTTTGTCATTATGGGGTACTAAGTGTAGATTAATGACATTTAACCACTTGAGATCCACGCTATAGCTGAATGACGGCTACAGTGCGGACCTGCTTTGCTGGGACGACATCCATTGACGTCATCCCGTGCACGAGCGGCCTGTGTCTATGAGACTTGCCGGATCACAGATCGCAGTAAGGGGTCGATCGCGACCCCTTAACACATGATCAGCTGTCAGCCAATGACAACTGATCATGTGATGTCAACAGAGCCGGTAATCGGCTATTTTTTCTCCTCGCGCTGACAGCGTGAGGAGGAAAAAAAAGCCAATCACCGGTGGCCGTGAGAGGGACATCAGTCACCGGTGGCCGTGAGAGGGACATCAGTCCCGATCAAGGAGATCTGCCGCCAGATCACCAGTGCCCACCTGTGCCCCCTGCTATTACCACCTAGCAATAGGCAGCAGTGCCGCCTACCAGTGCCCACCAGCGCCACCCATCAGTGCCCACAGTGCCACCCATCAATGCCCACAGTGCCACCTATCAGTGCCCACAATTAGTGCCTCAACAGTGCTGCACATCAGTGCCACCTGTCTGTGCCCATCAGTGTCACCTACCAGTGCCCATAAGTGCCCATCAATGCCACCCATCAGTGCCCATCAATGCCGCCCATCAGTGCCACCTATCAGTGGTACCTATCAGTGCCCATCCATGCCACCTTATTTGTGCCCATCAGTGCCGCCTTATCTGTGACTATCAGTGCCACCTTAACTGTGCCTATCCGTGCCCATCAGTGCAGCCTATCAGTGGCCACCAGTGCCGTCTCATCAGCGCATATAAATGAATGAGAAAAATTACCCGTTTGCAAAATTTTATAACAAACTATGAAACATGATTTTTTTTTTTTTCAAAATTTTCCATCTTTTTTTGTTTGTTTAGCAAAAAATAAAAATCCCAGCTGTAATTAAATACCACCAAAAGAAAGCTCTATTTGTGGGAAAAAAATGATAAAAATTTCGTTTGGGTACAGTGTTGTATGACCATGCAACTGTCATTCAAAGTGCATCAGCGCTGAAAGCTGAAAATTCGTCTGGGCAGGAGGGGGGTTTAAGTGCCCTGTAAGCAAGTGGTTAACCAACTGTAGTATCAGGCTGCAACAAAACAAAATGTGAAGGGGGGGGTCGATTTACTTTATGAATGCATTGTATTTCCTGGATGTCCCACAAACCTCAAGAATGTATGTTGTTGGTTGCCCACCAAATAAAATGTATAATGGAAGAATGTACTTTTGTGTGTGTATGTAAAATATTTCATTATAAAAACCCCTTTGACCCTTTGCATTATTAGCTAATGGTAATTGTGTAAACCATTCCATATAACACATTCTGTCTGGTGGAAACAAGACAATATAAATAAATGTATTTATTATACACACAATGCTGTTTATACATTATTTCTAAGCAGTCTTATAATATTTAAACATAAATCAGTATCAGTGCAATGTTACTAAAGCACAAATTAGTAAATGTTGTAAAAAGAGCAGCAATAGTTAGATATCTTCTAAATAGGAAACTAAAAAAACTGTGGGCATATTGCACTTTGCTGACAGGATGGAGTCTCTACACTTAGTATACCCAATGATCCATTGTTTATTGGATCCACTAAGCAGTTCTGACTTTATGGGGTTGATTTACAAAAGGCAAACAGGCTGTTCACTTTGCGAGGGAATTTTCCCTTTGCTTAGCAAATGTGGTGAAAATTCACTTGGGTAAAGAATACCCAATCATCAAGACAAAAACTGTATTTTTCCTTGCGCGTGTTTAAATGGTAGAAGTCAGCACAACTTTACCTCCTTCAGTAATCTAAGTAAAAGTTTCCCTACCGAGTAAAAATTACCTTGCACGGTAAACAGCCTATTTGTCATTAGTAAATCAACCCCTATCACTGTGTAAATATCTTAAAAACAATAAAACCTGGCCTCAGAAACTCAAAGAAAACTTTTCAGTGGAGTTGTTCACTTAGCTCATCAGCACACATTCCTTCTATAAAAGCTTTATTTTCAATCAAACAGAGAAAACAAATTATACCTCCATTGGCCATAGATTGCCAATGCATTGAAAGTGAGACAGCAGTGTTGTGTGCCTCATTTAGAAACCACCTAAAACCAACACTCTTTCATATTAAAATTGAAAAAATGACTAATAGTGATGCCATTTAAAGTGGAACTACAGCCAGAAATGTTACTTATCTCTTTGCACTGAGAAAATGTCATCGCCAATGTCACATTTTTATTGCTGTTTGTGTTCAGGTTGTGAAGATTTCCCCTCATATTCTGTCCCTATGAAGGTTTAAGTAAAGGAGGGGGAATCTCATCATTGGTGACACAGACCTCAATAAAAACTAGAGGAAATTACAATCTATAAAATAAATCTGACTAGAGTCCTACTTTAATGATTAAGCAACAGAAGACATACATTCCAGTTATTTTTCTTAAAGGGCAATTCTACCAATAATAGACAAATCCATTTTGGCAGGAGTGTGATAAAGTTTAAGGCACTTCAAGGACTTTGAAGTGTCTTGATTTCAGATCTCCTCATGCTCCTATGAAAGATTGCTTTTAGCTTCAGGAGTTAACTGGGTCACATGGGCCAGCTGGATGCATAAGATATTCCAATAAAGAATCCACTAGGGCAGGTATCACTAAATGGCAGACCGTGGGCCAGATGTGGACAGAGTCACTGTCCCATCCAAAACCGGTTCGTCGTCGCCGCCGCCGCTGTCATCACAGCACGGCAGCCGTGGGACAATGCTAGACAGACATCGGGAGACAAAGCAGCTTTGGTTGGAGGGCAGGGACTGCTGGAGTTTTCAAGTGTCCCAGCAGGTGATTGGTTGTTAGGATGAAGGGCAGTCCTAGCAACCTATCACCTGCTGGGACACTTGAAAAGTTAACCCCGACAGCTCCTGCTCTCCATCCAAAGCTGCGGTTTCTCCCACTGTCTAGAGCTGCCTTGCCTCCTGCTCTCCACTCTGTGTACCCGAGAAAGGTAGAAGAGTGATGGTGCAGAGTTGAGGGGTCTACAATGTGAATGGGGGGACAGATTTATTGGTCTGTAATGTGAATGGAGGGCAGAGCTATAGGGGCTGCACTGTGATTAGAGGGGCAGAGCTGTGGGGGTCTGCAATGTGAATGGGGGGAGCAGAGCTGTGGGGGCCTGTAATCTGAATGGGGGGAGCAGAGCTGAGGGGGGCTGCAATGTAAATGTGGGAAGCAGAGCTGAGGGGGGCCACAATATGAATGGGGGTTGCAATATTAATGGGGGACAGAGCTTAGGGGGCTGCAATGAATGAGGGGCAGAGCTGAGGGGGACTGCAATGTGAATGGGGGGGCAGAGCTGAGGGGGGCTGCAATATTAATGGGGGACAGAGTTTAGGCGGGTTGCAATGTGAATGGCGGGCAGAGCTTAGGGGGGGTGAAATGTGAATGGGGGCAGAGCTGAGGGGGGCAAAATGGGGGCTGTGGGGGTGGAGGCAGGGGACACTACTGGGCGGGGGACGGTGTGAGGGAGGTCAGGGGACACTACTGTGGGTGGGTGTGATGTGACAGGGGGGCAGAGGACACCACTGTCAAGGGAAAACTGTGATGTAAAAGGGGGCCCGAGGAAAACGAGATTGTGATTTTAGAGGAGGGGGCTGTGACGTGAATAATATAAGTCATCGCACAAAAAGTTGATTCATTCAAACCTTGGCTGGAAGAAAATTTTATGGCTCGGACCGCCGTTAATTTTTTATTTAATACCCCTGCACTAGGGCGTAGGTGACAACAATAGGGAAATAAGTGCTTAATCTAAAACTCAGAACTAATAAAACTGAGGATCTTCACTAGAGCTATGATATCATTAATATCAGTAATAATGCTCTGTAATAAACGTAAGTAGTTAACACCAGAGCTGTTTAGTTTTCTAAGTATCAGATTTGGAAAAAATATATAGAAAACACCTAGCGATACGTATGCATCAAGAGATAAGGCCACCTCTTGCCATCTGAACAGTTTATACCCTTCTAACGATGCGGTCACAGAAGTGGAAATGTGGGTAGTAGGATTGATCATCTGCAGTCTTGGGATGAAGGTAGCAATCTTCTTTGTACTCTGTGCTCCAGGATATGCAATAGTTTCAGAGATGTTTAAATCGGACGATCAGGGAGACCTTTAGAGGCATTTTACTTCATCTTGATGTTGATTAACTCACTCTTTGTTTAGTGTGAACAGAGATGATCATACTAGAATACAAGAAATCATGAAGGATCATATAAAATGGCATAATATTCCTTTGCTGTTTTACAATCATACAGAACAATAACCTAAACAATCAAATACCTTCCATTTGATTGATTGCGGTAGTATTATATCCTTTGGATTTCTACAAAGGTAAACCTACCTTGATATTAGAGAAAGATGGCTTATTAGATCCTATTGCTTTCACAATGGCTCAGGAATCCTGGTTTTGTGATCTTCACACCCAGCTGTATGCCATGATGTGCAGGCTTCGTTTTGAAAAGCAGTTTTAAAATCACAGTCTTATCTTAAACACCAACACTGAGATGCTCGCAATGCACAGTTTTTATTTAGATCAGATCACAGAGATCCAAATTCAATTATGCTACAGTGGGGAAAATTATTATTCTATGCATTAAGGTGAAAAAACTTTTGTGCTGCAGAACTATCCCCCCCTTTTTTCTTACCTGAGCCCGATTGTTTCAGTGACGGGGATGAGCACAGCAGCTCAAGCTGCTGTCTCGGATCCACATTGGATAATCTGATAGCAGCAGGAGCCATTGGCTCCCGCTGGTGTCAATCAAATCCAGTGAAATGAGAGCCGGGGGGGCAGGGCCGAGTCCTGCTGTCTGTGTCAATGGACGCAGCAGCAGGATTCGGGAGCACGCCCGCACGGGTGCCCCCATGGAAAGCGGCTCTTCATGGGGGCATTCGAGAAGAGGAGGTGCTAGGAGCGCTGTGGGGGTACCCCAGAAAAGGAGGATCAGGGCCACTCTGTGCACAACCCTTGCACAGAGGAGGTAAGTATAATATGTTTGTTATTTAAAAAAACAAAAAAAAACCAAAGCTTTACAATCACTTTAAGTATAACTGTTCAAGGCATGGAGACTCCATACATGTTACTTTTTACTAAAGTTTGTTTTATAAAACGGCATTGAAATTTTTATTTAAAAGACTGAATCTGCTCCTGTCTAAGGTGGCTGACTGCTATAGTAAAACCTGCATATGCCTTATCATTATAAGGCACACGTGAGTGGATTGAAGTTTGCCTGTGTACCTTGGTATCCTAACTATTGCACAATGATTGGTTTTTTCTCTTATCTGCCTGTTTATGATTCTCACATTGGTTGTGAATAGAAGCAAAAAGCACATTGTTACTATGAAGGTCAATGAGCACCTTGATTAAGCAAGTGTTTTTAAACAGCTTTGCTAGTGATCAAAAGCTCTATACCAATCAGGATTCTACACCTGTATAATTGAACCTTCTGAATACATCCTTATATTTATTTTTATGTGGATTTTTTATGTGAATTTTTTTACACATTTGGTGTCACTAAATTTTTATAATGTTACACTATTTTGATTGCTGGATTTTTTAGGAATTTTTACTCACCGCTGGATTTATTTTACTATTTATATTTATTCTTATATATTCATTTTCATGCACATTGTGAAGCGCTTCAAATATCATTATTTATTTAATTTAACCACCTCAGTACCAGGATGTTAGAAACCCCTTCATCGTCAAGTACTCAAATAAATTTTATATACCGGATTTATCGGCGTATAACACACACTTTCTCCCCTTAAAATAGGGGGCAAATCGTGTGTGCGTGTTATACGCCAATATAGGTCTGCCTCGGAGGGGAAGGAGGGAACGAGCGCCGCCGAAATAGACAGAGCCAGATCTCCTGTGTATTCGGCTCGGCTCGCAGTGAAGCCCAGTCCCACCCCCTGGACGGCTCCTAGCATTGACGTCCCGGCATTGGACTGGTTTATGTCCATCATAGAAGCCAGGTTAAGGGACGGGACTGGGCATGACTATCAGCTGAGTACACAGGAGATCAGGCTCTGTCTATTCCGGCAATGGAAAGGCTGCAGATGGGCACTGAAAAGGCTGCATTCAACATTCTTTATTTCAAATGTAATTTTTTTCCAGAAACTTCCCTCTTAAAATTAAGGTGCGTGTTATACGCCAATAAGTACAGGTATATGTTTTTTAGACAAAATTCTTTTTGGTGGTATTTAAAAGAGAAGTGCAGGCTTTAAAAAAAAAACAAAAACATACATATTCACCTAGGATGCTGCCAATGCTGCATCTGTCCCCCACCACTTCTAAGACAGAGAACTGCTCGATCTAAGGCCGCTGATCGCTGAGTTCTCGGTCTTCATTGAGCAGAGAGCTCTCTGCTTTGCCCATCCAGCACTTACTGGAGCTCCGGGCTGTGAAGGAGCAGCTGGCTCAAGCTCTCAGCAGCATGCGGAGACTCTGAGCCAGCGGCATGTCAGGCATCTGGGTGGATTCTGACATTAAAGTCGGGATCTCTCGAGAATCTGGACCAGCTGAGTGAGGTCAACCAGCAGCAGCCTTTAGCACATTGTCGGCTGAACACGGATCACAGGAGTGCAGAACGAAGTTATGGCCCTACTTCTCCTTTAATGGCCACTGAGATTTTTTTTTCTGAAAAAAAAAAAGTAAACAGATCAAACATTAACCACTAGCTGACCAGCTGCCGCAGTTATACTGTGGCAGGTTGGCTCGGCTGGGCAAATCGCCATAGCTGTATGTCGCTCCTTTAAGACGTGACGGCAGGCGCGTGTGCCTTCGGAGGCATGCGCACATGCGTGTCACCCGGAGCCGATGCGTGTGCCTGGCGGGCGCAATGACTGCCGGGCACCCGCGATCGCTCGTGACAGAGCGAGAGCCGGGGTTTCTGTGTGTCTAAACACACAAATGCCAGTTCTCTCAGGGGAAAGGAGACAGATCGTTTTTTTAATACTAAGTATGAACACAATCTCTCTCCTCCCCTAGTCAGTACCATCCCCCTTACAGTTAGAACACACCCAGGGAACACAGTTAACCCCTTGATCGCCCCCCTAGTGTTAACCCCTTCCCTGCCAATGACATTTATACAGTAATCAATGGCTATTTTTAGTTCTGATCGCTGTATAAATGCCAATGATCCCAAAATAGTGTCAAAAGTGTCCGATCTGACCGCCGCAATATAGCAGTCCTGATAAAAAAAAAAAAAAATAGATTGCCGCCATTAGTAGTAAAAAAAAATAATAATAATAATAAAAAGGGCATAAATCTATCCCCTATTTTGTAGACGCTATAACTTTTGTGCAAACCAATCAATATACGCTTATTGCGATTTTTTTTACCAAAAATATGTAGAATACATATCGGCCTAAATTTTTTTTTTAAATTTGGGGATATTTATCCCGCAAAAATGACAAAATATTGTGTTTTTTCAAAATTGTCGCTCTTTTTTTTAATAGTGCAAAAAATAAAAACCGCAGAGGTGATCAAATACCACCAAAAGAAAGCTCTATTTTTGGGGGAAAAAAGGACATAAAATTTGTTTGGGTACAACGTCGCATGACCGCGCAATTTTCAGTTAAATCGACGCAGTGTCCAATTGCAAAAAATGGCCTGGTCAGGAAGGGGGCAAATCCTTCCGGGGCTGAAATGAAAAAAAAAAAAAAAAAAAAAAAAAAAAGAAGTTTTGTTCTGTCTTTGGTTAAAAAAAAAAAAAAAAAAAAAAAGCATACATTAGTCTGTTTAAAAGCTAAAGAGTTATATAGTATATTTGCAGTATACTGTAGTTGAAATTTATGAATACTGATGTTTTGTCGATCATATTTCTTGAGGCTACAAAATGCTAAGACTATATAAACACCCCAAAATGACCTCTTGTTGGAAAGTAGACACCCCACGGTAATTTAGGAAGAGGCATGATGACTGTTTTGAAGTTCTATTTTTTTGCTACTATTTTTTGAGAAACTAAGTAAAGATTTTGAGTTGTCATTTCAAAAAGTTAGTTCTTACATGCAGCATAGGCATACTTAAAATTACACTCCAAAACAAATTTTGCCACTCCTCCGGAGTATGGGGATACCACAAGTGTGGGGCTTTTTTTATCCCTACCCACATAAAGGAGCCCAAAATCCAAGGTGTACCTTCAGACTTTCAAGGAGCATAAATTACAAATTTGATTGCCTGACGACTACCTATTATATCTGTTGAGGCCCTGAAGTGCCAAGTCAAGAAACCTGCAAAATGACCACATTTTGGAAAGCAGATATCCTAAGATGAAAAGGTAAACAGTGGCAATGGCTGTGAACAGACACTGGAAACACTGGCACTGGCTGTAACGTGGTGCTGGTGGTACTCAAGGGCTGGCTCTAATTAGGTAGGGGAACTGTGATCAGGTAGAAACACTGTGATCTGGTGTACTGGAGCCCTGTGATCAGGTAGGTGTACTGTGATTTGAACACAAACACTGGCTACTATATGCAGCCAGCTATCCCCTCACTGCTTGTCGCAGCCAGTGTTTACACTTGAATTTGCTGAGATTGGTCACAGTGATTACATGGAACAGAGCAACTTTCTTTGTGTCTGTCCTATCATAGGACAGGCACAACTGCAAAAAAAGAAAGGATGCAAGTATAAATTCACTCGGAACAAATTTTTTTCATTACAGCCACTCCTCATGTAGTTATTAAATGCAAATACTGCTTAAAGGTCAGCTCCAGAAAACTTATTTTTCAGTTTAGAATGTTGAAGGGTTAGAACCTGTAAATATTTTACTACAGTCTCCGATTTAGCAGTAATCAGCATGGATTCATGAAGAATCATTCTTGCCAAACCAATCTATTAACCTTCTATGAAGAGGCGAGTTGCCACCTAGATGAAGGAAGGCCTGTAGACGTGGTGTATCTGGCTATTGCAAAAGCTTTTGACACAGTTCCCCATAAACTTTTACTGTACAAAATAAGGTCCGTTGGCATGGACCATAGGGTGAGTACATGGATTGAAAACTGGCAACAAGGGTGAGTTCAGAGGGTGGTGATAAATGGGGAGTACTCGGAATGGTCAGGGGTGGGTAGTGGGGTTCCCCAGGGTTCTGTGCTGGGACCAATCCTATTTAATTTGTTCATAAACGACCTGAAGGATGGGGTAAACAGTTCAATCTCTGTATTTGTGTAGGATACTAAGCTAAGCAGGGCAATAACTTCTCCACAGGATGTGGAAACCTTGAAAAAAGATCTGAACAAATTAATGGGGTGGGCAACTACATGGCAAATGAGGTTTAATGTAGAAAAATTTAAAATAATGCATTGGGGTGGCAAAAATATAAATGCAATCTATACACTGGGGCAGAGAACCTCTGAGGGAATCTAGGATGGAAAAAGACATGGGGGTCCTAGTAGAGGATAGGCTCAGCAATGGCATACAATGCCAAGCTGCTGCTAACAAAGCAAACAGAATATTGGCATGCATTAAAAAGGGGATCAACTCCAGAGATAAAATGAAAATTCTCCCATTGTACAAGACTCTGGTCCGGCCGTACCTAGAGTATGCTGTCCAGTTCTGGGCATCAGTCCTCAGGTAGGATGTACTGGAAATGGAGCGAGTACAGAGAAGGGCAACTAAGCTAATAAAGGGCCTGGAGGATATTAGTTATGAGGAAAGGTTGTGAGCACTGAACTTATTCTCTCTGAAGAAGAGACGCTTGAGAGGGGATATGATTTCAAATTACAAATACCATACTGGTAAACCCCACAATAGGAATACAACTTTTTCAGGGAAGGGAGTTTAACAAGACTTGTGGCCACTCATTAAAATTAGAAGAAAAGAGGTTTAACCTTAACCACTTGCCGACCAGCCGCCGCAGTTGTACTGTAGCAGAATGGCATGGCTGGGCGAAACGACATTATGCAACGTCGCTTCGCCCTGTGGCCGCTAGGGGCGCGCGCCCCCTGCTCGCCCACGGAGCCGATGCGAGTGCCCCGCGGTCACGATCACGGCCGGGCTCCCGTGATCGCTTGGGGCACATGGAGAACCAGGATCTGTGTGTGTAAACACAGTTTCCGGTTCTCTGAGGGGAGAAGTGAAAGATCGTCTGTTCATACAGAGTATGAACAGCAATCTATCTCTTCCCCTACACAGTCCCCTCCCCCCTTCAGGTAACACACACTAGGGAACAAATTAAACCCTTGATCGCCCCCAGTGGTTAATCCCTTCACTGCCAGTGACATTTTTACAGTAATCAATGCATTTTTATAGCACTGATCACTGTAAAAATGGCAATGGTCCCAAAAATAGTTCCATGTGTCCACCATAATGTCGCAGTCCCAATAAAAATCATCACAGATCGCCGCCATTACTAGTAAAATAAATAAATAAATAATAATAAAAATGCCATAAAACTATCCCCTATTTTGTAGACACTGAAACATTTGTGCAAACCAATCAATATATGCTTATTGCTATTTTTTTTACCAAAAATATGTACAAGAATACATATCGGCCTAAACTGAGGAAAAAAATTGTTTTTTTATATATTTTTGGGGGATATTTATTATAGCAAAAAATATTGTGTTTTTTTCAAAATTGGCGCTCTTTTTTTGTTTATAGCGCAAAAAATAAAGACCGCAGAGGTGATCAAATACCACCAAAAGAAAGCTCTATTTGTGGGAAAAAAGGACGTCAATTTTGTTTGGGTGTAACGTCGCACGACCGCGCAATTGTCAGTTAAAGCGGCGCAGTATCGAATCGCAAAAAGTGCTCTGGTCAGGAAGGGGGTAAAATCTTCCGGGGCCGAAGCGGTTAAACTATGTAGAGGGTTCTTTACTGTAAGAGTGGCAAGGATGTGGAATTTCCTTTCACAGGCAGTGGTCTCAGCGGGAGGCATCGATAGTTTCAAAAAACTTAGATAAGCATCTGAATGACCACAACATACAGGGATATACAATGTAATACTGACATAATCACACACATAGGTTGGACTTGATGGACCTCACCTACTATGTAACTATGCAAGATGATTTCCCCTCACTTTTTATCCTCTGAACAGGATAAACTCAGCAGCCGCTCAGCACAACATCTGGAAGACCGCGAGGCTCACAGCAGTAGCAAGGGCTAATACAGTGATTCTCAGTTTCCACAGGCATCGGCCAAGTATAGAGTATGTACTGTATGCTTACATTGGTCCAAGTTGGACCAATTTAAACTTGCAGACAAAAAAAAATCCATACCTAGAATTCAGCTTTAAACAGCCATAGAATGGTCTAAATATTACATCTTGCATAAAAAAAAAAAAACATTTTCATAGAACTGATGAAGCAATATAGTTCATATTATTATTATTATTATTATTATTATTATAATAATATTCATAGAAACTTGCAAGAGACTCAACCATCTTTACACTCAGTAAAAAAAGTTAGATTGAGTTGAGCTTTAATAGAAATTAATTTCATTGTGGAACTGAAAATCTTACACTATATTTAAGTGAAAATCTGATTAACCACTTGCCTACTGGGCACTTAAACCCCCTTCCTGCCCAGGCCAATTTTCAGCTTTCAGCGCTGTCACACTTTGAATGACAATTGCGCCATCATGCAAAGCTGTAGCCAAATGTAATTTTTTATCATTTTTTTCCACACAGAGCTTTCATTTGGTGGTATTTAATCACTACTGGGGTTTTTATTTTTTGCTAAACAAACGAAAAAAGACCAAGATTTTTGAAAAAAAAAACCCCCACAAAACGAAAAAAATAGGGTTTTTAGAACAGCTTACCTGTAAAATCCTTTTCTTGGAGTACATCATGGGACACAGAGCCTTAAGTAATTACTTAATAGGTTATGGGCCACTTTCAGGTGTTGACACTGGTATACCCAATACAGGAAGTTGACTCCCCTATATAACCCCTCCTCCTTCTAGGAGTACCTCAGTTTTGTAACCAAGCAATATACTTAAACCCCATAAAAAGAGGGGCGGGACTTCTGTGTCCCATGATGTACTCCAAGAAAAGGATTTTACAGGTAAGCTGTTATAAAAATCCTATTTTCTTTATCGTACATCATGGGACACAGGGCCTTAAGTAATTACTTAATGGGACGTCCCATAGCAATGCTACTTGAGGGGAGGGAGACACAACCCGTAGGGCACCCCCAGACCTGAGGACTTATACTGCTGCCTGCAGCACACTTCGCCCAAAGGCGATAGCCTCATTTCTCCTTACATCCACTTGATAACATTTTGTGAATGTATGCACTGAAGACCAAGTTGCGGCCTTGCAGATCTGAGCCATGGAGGCCTGGTGACGCACTGCCCAAGAAGCACTAACCACTCTGGTAGACTGCTCCTTAATTTGAAACGGGGGAATTTTACCCTTTAAATCATAAGCTTGAATTATCACCTGTCGAATCCACTTAGCGAGAGTGGATTTCGACACTGCCTGTCCTTTCTTAGGACCCTCTGGCAGAATAAATAAGACATCAGTCGAATCTGAGCAGTTGCCTTTAAATAGATTTTCACTGCTCTCACCACATCAAGACAATGTAGTGACTTTTCTTCCCTGGAACATGGTTTTTGAAAAAACGATGGCAGGACAATATCTTGGTTCAGGTGACAACCTGAAACTACTTTTGGCAAAAAGCCTGGATGAGGGCGTAACACCACTCTGTACTCATGAATAATCAAATATGGCTCTTTACAAGAAAAAGCAGCCAATTCTGAAACCCTCCTTGCTGAGGATATAGCAACCTAAAATACCAGCTTCCTTGTCAGAAGGACTAAGGGAATATGCTGTATTGGTTCAAATGACTGTTTTTGTAACACTGACAAAACTAAATTCAAGTCCCAAGGGCTTAAAGGTGTTTTAACTGGTGGATTAAACCGCATCACCCCTTGCATAAAACCCCGGACTAAAGAATGAGTAGCAAGCGGTCTTTGAAATAAGATCGAGAAGGCTGAGACTTGGCCCTTAATAGTACTAGGGCCAATTTCATCTCTACGCCTAATTGTAGAAAGGCAAGAATTCTGCCTATGATATATCTCCGAGGGTGCCAACCCTTGGATTCACACCAGGAAACATAAGCCTTCCAAACTCTATAATATATAGTTCTGGAAGCTGGCTTCCTTGCATTATTCAAAGTTGAGATAACTGACCTGGAAAGCCCACGTTTCTTCAGAATGTGGGTTTCAATAGCCAGGCCGTTAAATTTAGTGTTCATAAAGTAGGATGGAATATCCGCCCCTGTGAAAGCAGGTCTGGCCTTAGTGGGAGGGGCCATGGACCCTCCAGTGCCATCTTTACAGTTTCTGCGTACCATGACCTTCTGGGCCATGCTGGTGCTACCAGAATTACTGGCTTTCTTTCCAGCTTGATCCTGCAAAGAAGTCGTGGCAGCAACTGAACAGGGGGGAATACATAGATCACTGAGAACTGATCCCACGGGGTCACCAACACATCTGTTCCGCATGCGAATGGATCCCTTGTTCTGGACACAAAGTTGACTAACTTTATGTTGAATCTGGACGCTAGAAGATCTACGTCCGGAGTCCTCCATCTTTGGCAAACAGCCCGAAAGACATCGGGGTGAAGAGACCATTCAGGGTTCTTTCGGATCTTGACCACTGTCCCTGGACAGTTGTTTTCTCTAGTACTGCTTCCCAAGCCTGAGAGGCTGGTGTCTGTCGTTACTACTTTCCAGTTAATTGGTCTGAAGGATTTTCCTTTCAGCAGATTCTGGATTAGTAACCACCAACTGAGGCTTTGGGACACTCTTGTGGACAGCCGCATTGGCAAGTCCAAAGCTTGGGTCGTTTTGCTCCAAGCAGACAGGATACTGTTTTGCAACAGTCTCGAATGGAACTGTGCATAGGGAACTGCTTCGAATGAAGCTACCATCTTTCCTAACAACCTCATGCAAAGGTGAATTGAGGGATCTCTTTTTGACCTGACCACTCGTACTAGCTCTTGTACGGAGCTGATCTTTGCCGGAGGCAAAAACATCCTTTTCTGGGATGTGTCTATGATCAGGCCTAAATACTCCAGCTTTCTTAGAGGTTTTAAGGAAGACTTCTCTGTTATGCCCTGTGCCCTTAGCCAGGCTAGAGGTAGGGCCAGTACTTTTGCGAACTCCTGGGGTGCTGTAGCTAGCCCAAAGGGCAAGGCTACAAACTGAAAGTGCTGTTGTTCTACTTCGAACAGCAGAAATCACTGGTGAACAGGAAATATAGGGACATGCAGATATGTATCTCTGAAGTCGATGGATGTCATAAGTTCTCTTCCTTGTAGGATGGAAACTACTGACTTGATTGATCCGAAAGGAGCGGATCTTCAGGAACCGATTTAGATTCCTTAGATCTAGAATGGATCTGACATCCCCATTGGGCTTTGGTACTGTAAACAGGTTTGACTAAAACCACAAACCTCGCTCTTCTGTGGGGATCTGTATGATCACCCCCTGAGCCAATAATCGGTCTAGTGCTTGAGACAGGGATTGCCTTTTCCCTGGGTCTTTGGGAACGTTTGATCTCAGGAAACGAGACGGTGGGAACTCCCAAAATTCTAGTTTGTATCCTAGAGACACCGTGGAGATTACCCATCTGTCCTGAATTTCCCTTTGCCAGACTTCTGAGTATTTCAGAAGTCTTCCCCCCACTCTGGTGAAGGGGGATGGCTCTTCATGATGAGGCTTTAGTATTCTGCTTTGCAGATTTGCGGCCCCAGGTCTTCTTTTGTGCCGGGGTCTGATCCTGAGGTTTTCCTCTAGAGTCTGACGGCAGAGGCCGTCGCCACTGCCTAGAAGCGGATGCCCCTGGCACAGGAGAAAAAGTCAGTTTAAATGAAGGACGTTTATACTTTCTTTTGACTGGCAAAAGAGTACTCTTTCCACTAGAAATCATCTGGATGTATTTATCCAAATCATTGCCAAATAATCGCTCCCCATGAAAAGGGAAACTAGTCAGAAGCTTTATGCAAGGTGCTTCGGCAGACCAATCTTTTAACCAAAGGGTCCTACGCATGTGTACTAGCACAAGCGCAAGGCAAGACGCCTGGTGAATAGAATCCTTCATAGCATCTATGGCAAAACATAATGCTTCTGGCAACTCGGCCAACTCACGGGCCTGTTGTGCAGGGAGCTCTTTAAGAGCCTCTGTGAATTGCTCCTTTAAGGACTGACAGATGCCTATTGCTGCAACTGCAGGCTGAGTAACGGTCCCTGCTAAGGAAAAAGAGGATTTTAACAGGAATTACAAATTCTTATCTGTTGGATCCTTAAGCATTTGGGCATTGTCTACTGGACAAGTTAGACTTTTATTCACACTGGAAATCGCAGCGTCAACTGCTGGTACCTTCCATTTTTTGGTGAATTTTTCCTCCATGGGATAGAGAACTGAGAATCTCTTTGGAGGGAGAAAATGCTTATCCGGATGAAGCATAAATAAGCTTTTCTAGCAATGCATGGACCGGAAACGCATGCAAAGGTTGTAAAGGTTTCAAAGAACCCAAGGAGAAAACCGGACTTTCAGGGGTAGCATGAAAGTGGAGCGAACCATTTCCATAAGGATTTGTACCTCAGACTGTGAAGCTGATAAATCCACTGTTGTTTCCTCCGCAGAGGAATAATCGGCTTGCTTTTCCTCTCGATTGTCTGAGGGTAATACCTCATCCTGTCCCCAATGTTTCCCTGATAAAGGGTTTGAATTGGGAGAGAGGGATCTAGCACGCTTCCTATCCCCTTGGATGAGGATGCGATTAAAGCCACTAATCTTCCTTCTAAGCCCTGCAGGGCAGAGGAATCTTCAGTCAGGATGAATTCTGAAGTGTTTTGGGCAATATTATCTGCTCATATTCAGCAAAATGCTTCAGAACTCATTGGACAGCGTTTCACAGTGCAGATGGACAATGACCCGAAGCATGCTGCGAAAGCAAACAAAGAGTTTTTTAAGGGAAAGAAGTGGAATGTTATGCAATGGCCAAGTCAATCACCTGACTTGAATCCGATTGAGCATGCATTTCACTTGCTGAAGACAAAACTGAAGGGAAAATGCCCAAAGAACAAGCAGGAACTGAAGACAATTGCAGTAGAGGCCTGGCAGAGCATCACCAGGGATGAAACCCAGTGTCTGGTGATGTCTATGCTTTCCATACTTCAGGCTGTAATTGACTGAAAAGGATTTGCAACCAAGTATTAAAAAGTGAAAGTTTGGTGGATGATTGTTAATCTGTCCCATTACTTTTGGTCCCTTAAAAAGTGGGAGGCACATATACAAACTGTTGTAATTCCTACACCGTTCACCTGATTTGGATGTAAATACCCTCAAATTAAAGCTGAAAGTCTGCAGTTAAAGAACATCTTGTTTGTTTCATTTCAAATCCATTGTGGTGGTGTATAGAGCCAAAAAGATTAGAATTGTGTTGATGTCCCAGTATTTATGGACCTGACTGTATCAGATAATAAAATGCTTCCAATGGTAAATTTAATATAGCAAAAAGGTGAAAAAATAAAAATGTAATTGTTAGGGTTTGCATACACTTTAACCGGTTACGGACCAGCCGCTGCAGTTATACTGCGGCAGGTTGGCCCGGCTGTGCAAAGCATCGTAGCTATATGTCGCATGCGCGCGTGCCCCCTAGACGGCCGCGACGATCGGATTCGCTCCAGAGCCAATACCAATGGTATCTGGCCTGGACCTGGTGATCGGTCCTGGCAAATGAAATCCTTCCCCTGCATGTGTATACACAGCAGGGGAAGTGATGTCATCTCCCCTCGTGGAACTCTTATCCTTTCCAGAGAGAGGAGAGGAGGAGAGGAGACATCTCACAGTAAGTGCACCAACACTACACTGACACCAGTTTACGTAGATACACTTGTCACCCCTCGATCGGCCCCCCAGTTAACCCCTTCACCCCCTGTCAGTGTGTCACTAAGTGCAGTGTTCATATTTTTTTTGATCACTGTACTGGTGTCATTAGTGACAAAAATCAGTGTTAGGGTACTTAGTGTAGGCCCAGATAGGTCTAGGGACCCCCCCTAATAAAGGTTTAACCTCTTGATCACCCCGTCACCAGTGATCACTGTATTAGTGTCACGGGTGACGCTGGTTAGCTAGTTTTTTTTATAGCGTCAGGACATCCGCCGTATATTACCTAAATAAAGGTTTAACCCCCTAATCACCCAGTGGGTGATATCAGTTAGGTTTTAGTGTCAGATCGGGTCTATGACGCCCCAGGCAGCGTCAGATTAGTGCCAGTACCGCTAACACCCAGGCACGCACCATACACCTCCCTTAATAGTATAGTGCCTGAACGGATCGATGTCTAATCTGATCAGATCTATACTAGCGTCCCCAGCAGTTTAGGGTTCCCAAAAACACAGTGTTCGCGGGATCAGCCCAGATACCTGCTAGCTCCTGCGTTTAGCCCCTCCGCCCAGCTCTAGCCCACCCGAGTGCAGTATCAATCGATCATTGTCACTTACAAAAACACATAACTGCAGCGTTCGCAGAGTCAGGCCTGATCTTTTTTTGTATAGTTTGAAGCAGTCGCTGACAGTCAGGAGCTCTTTTTCCTGTGAGTCTCAATACTGTACCAGTAAATTTAGAGACCAAAAGGTCAAATCGAAGGTACAGTAGTGAAGAGGCCTACACGTTTCTAATGATGACAGATAGTGAAGAGGAAGCCACAGCAGCGGCACCCTGACAGATGGCTCTGACAACGGAGTATTGGTCCCTGCCAAGGTCAGGCGTACCCGACTCCATTATTCTGCTGTCGTTGTGGTGCAAGAACCGCAGGGCTCTCGTATGGAGCAGAGCGCCAGTACTAGTGCCGCTCATCCTTCTAGTGAACTGGCAAGCACCAGCGGCCTAGTACACCCTGGTCGTACATCCAGCACTGCAGTAACACTTGGTGACGTCTCGATTCCCATAAGTGTAGTTCAGGCTAGTGAGGTGGCTAGCACGAGTAGTGTCCCGCTGCCACCAAGAAGATGACAAACACAGGCCCGTCGAGCCCATAGTGTCCTTCCTGCTGCATTTGCCAATCCTAATTGGGAGCCCACCACTTCTGCAGCACCTGTACTTCCCCCATTCACTGGCCAACCCAGAATTTAGGTGGAAACAGTTGATATTACGTCACTTGATTCTAATTCGTGGAAGATCTCTATAGATCTATTGTGGACCAAAGCAATTTGTATGCTGGTCAATTCATCGCCGCTAATCCCCAGTTGACCCTTGCCAGAGATTGGAGACCTATTATGGTCTCCGAATTTAAGACCTTCTTGAGCTTATTCCTCCTCATGGGCATAACTATAAAGAGTGAGTTGCGGTCATATTGGTCCATTGACCCAATTCACCATATGCCTGTGTTCTCTGCCTCCATGACCAGGACACCATACGAGCAGATCTTGCGGTTCATGCACTTCAATGACAATGAACTCTGTCGTCCTCGGAGTGACTCTGGATTTGATCGGCTCTACAAAATTCAGCCCCTCGTAAACCAACCAACAGTTTGCAGCCTTGTTTACCGATCAAGTTGTCTGCCTTGATGAGTCCCTGATTAATTTTTCTTGCCGCTTGTCTATCAAATAGTATCTTCTCAGCAAGCGTGCCAGATATGGGGTCAAGATGTATAAGCTCTGTGACAGGGCAACAGGCTATACATATAGTTTTATGGTTTACGAGGGGAAATATAGTCACGTAGAGCCGGAGAACTGCCCAGACTACATAGGGAGCGCTGGTAAGATTGTGTGGGAATTGGTGTCACTCTTATTAGGAAAGGGGTACCACTTGTACATGGACAATTATTACGCGAGCGGGCCACTTTTTAGTCACCTTTTTGATTATGGAATTGGCGCATGTGGCACCGTGTGATCTAATCGCTGGGGCTTTCCCAATGGCTTGTAGAATGACTTAGACAGGGGGAGAGAGCCTGCTTGAAGTGTAATAATTTGTTAGCAGTGAAGTGGAGGGATTCACGGAATGTTTTCGCTCTGTCCTCCCTTCACGCAGATACGACAGTCCAAATTCCTACAGCGACTGGTGTAGTGGAGAAACCCCTCTGTGTCCACAAATACAACTTTAATATGGGGGGGTGGACCTCAATGACCAGTTGTTGGCCCTGCACCCAATTGCCCGTAAGGCCAGACGCTGGTACAAAAAAGTGTCTGTATGGTAAATTGGCTTTGCTGAACACTTTTGTGCTAAACAAAGCTTCAGGACGAACTGGATCCTTCCTCAAATTCCAGGAAGAGATCGTCACAGCCCTTCCGTTTCCAGACGGTGCTATGGCCCACCTTCCTAACGCAAATGCAGTGAGCCGGCTGCATGAGAGGCATTTTCCGTATGTCCTCTCTGGTACCCTTACCCAAAGAACACCCCAAAGAAGATGTTGTATCTGCAGAAAACGCGTATTTAGGCGTGACACCCGCTTTTATTGTCCCTCCTGTCCTGACCAACCTGGTCTCTGCATCGGAGACTGTTTCAAACGCTACCACACATTAGTGGAGTATAAGCGTAGGGTACAGCACTACACAGTCCTAGGGCACACTAACACAGGGTCTTGAAAGATGAGATGGCCATCACATTTTGAGAGACCCTAATTTGCAACGTTCAGTTTACAGTTTTTTTTAAAGTGAAAAAAAAAAAACAAACAAAAAAATATAAAATAAAAAAGCCAAAATCAGTTGTGGGTTTATTTTTCTTCTCTCTCTGATGTTCGCTCTCTACTGTCCGCTCTATTGTTTGCTCACTATTGTTCTATATCTATTGTTCTCTCTCCGTTTTATTTTTATTGTTTTATTGCATTTTTATTGCATTTGCTTTGCAGGTATGGCATGTCTTACTGTTATACTGTAATGTTGCTTTGTTTTATTGTTAACCATCATTTGCTTAGCAGGTACGCTATTCAGCTGCAGCACAGGTTTCCACGATACGTAAAGCCATGACCCCAGCGCTGTTGGAGGTGATTGCACCACCACAGTTAAAAAAAAGAGCATATATGCCGAAGCATGGGAGCAGAGGTGGAAGAGCGATTTGCTCCTAACATTAGGGGCGGATTGCCCCCATGCTTCGGCATATATTTTTTAGGCACAGATTGCGTTAAACTTTTTTTATTTTTACTATGTTTTATTGTATTTGCTTTGCAGGTATGGTATGTGTTACTGTTATACTGTAATGTTACCTTGTTTTATTGTTAACCATCATTTGCTTAGCAGGCACGCCATTCAGCTGCAGCACTGATTTATTCTTCTTGACAGCAACAGCGTTTGCTCTCACGATACGTAAATCAGAGTCCTGCGCTGTAGGAGGTGATTTCACCACCACAGTTAATTAAAAAAATGATGCATGTATGCCCATCATTAGAAGTGGGTGGATGAAGGGCGCTATTCTAATGGTGGGCATACCCACTGATCAATCTCTTTTTTCGTTCAGCCCACAGGCTGCATGGAAAAAAGAACATTACAATGTATGCCCAACAAGGACCAGTACTGGTATGTTGCTGGACATTGAGTGGTTATACCAGAATGATGCCTGCAGGTTTAGGTATATTCTTGGTAGCATTCTTTTCAGCCAGGGGACGGCTTTCATGTAAAAGCAATTCTAGCAGCTAATTAGCCTCTAGACTGCTTTTACAAGCAGTGGGAGGGAATGGCCCCCCCCCCCACACCGTCTTCCATGGTTTTCTCGGGCTCTCCTGTCCCAACAGGGAACCCGAGAATGCAGCCGGTGGTTCCACCAGCTGACCATAGAGCTGATGAGAGACTGCTCCAATCTCTGATTCTATCTCTATGATCTCTATTCTATTCTATCTCTATTTCTCCCAAGAAACCTGGAAGCTACGAGCATTTCATGACTTAGGTTTCACCGGATATAAACAGCGCCATTGGGGAATTGGGAAAGCATTGGGGAATTGGGAAAGATCGGTGTGGTCAGATGCTTTAAGGTGCAGAGGAGAGATCTAGGGACCCCAATTTTTTCAAAAAAGAGTACCTGTCACTAACTATTGCTATCATATGGAATATTTACATTCCCTGAGATAACAATAAAAATGATTAAAAAAAATTAAAATCAAAAGGAACAGTTTAAAAATAAAATAAAAAAGCAAAATAAATAATTAAAAAAAAAAGAGAAGCACCCGACCCCGTGCTTACGCGCAAAGGCAAACGCAAGCATCGGTCTGGTGTCATATGTAAACAGCAATTGCACCATGCATGTGAGGTATCACCGCAAAGGTCAGATCAAGGGCAGTAATTTTAGCAGTAGACCTCCTCTGTAAATCTAAAGTGGTAACCTGTAAAAGCTTTTAAAGGCGTATAAAAATGTATGTAGTTTGTCACGCTGCACGTTTATGCGCATGTAAAAAGGGCTTTGTCTTCAAGTGGTTAGAAGAGTGGGTGATGTGTGACATAAGCTTCTAAATGTTGTGCATAAAATGCCAGGATAGTTCAACCCCCCCCTTCCAAATGACCCCTTTTTGGGAAGTAGCTATTTGCTGATAGGCATGTTGAGTCCATGGAATATTTTATCACAAGTGGCGGGAAAATTACAGTTTTTTTTTTTTTTTTTTGCACAAAGTCGTCACTAAATGATATATTACTCAAACATGCCATGGGCATATGTGAAATTACACACCAAAATACATTCTGCTGCTTCTCCTGAGTATGGGGATACCACATGTGTGAGACTTTTTTTTTGGAGCCTAGCCGCGTACAGGACCCCGAAAACCAAGCACCGCCTTCAGGCTTTCTAAGGGCGTAAAATGGTGATTTCCCTTCCTCATTACCTATCACAGTTTCGGAGGCCATGAAATGTCAAGATAGCGCAAATCCCCCCCCCCCCCAAAATACCCCATTTTGGACAGTAGACACCCCAAGCTATTTGCTGAGAGGCGTGTTGAGTATTTTGCAGATCTCGCTTTTTGTCACAAAGTTTTGAAAATTGAAAAAAGAAAATTTTTCTTTTCTTTCTTCATTTTCAAAAACAAATGAGAGCTGCAAAATACTCACCATGCCTCTTAGCAAATACCTTGTCTACTTTCCAAAATGGAGTCATTTGGGGGGGGGGGGGGGGGGGTTGTGCTATATGGACATTTCAGGGCCTCCGAAACTGTGATAGGTAGTGAGGAAGGGAAATCACCATTTTACGCCCTTAGAAAACCTGAAGGCAGTGATTGGTTTTGTGGTCCTGTACACGCATAGGCTCCCAAAAAGTCTCACACGTGGTATCCCCGTACTCAGGAGAAGCAGTAGAATGTATTTTGGGGTGTAATTCCACATATAACAATGGCATGTGTGAGCAATATATCATTTAGTGACAACTTTGTGTAATTTTATTTATTTATTTTGTCATTTTTCAATCATAGGTGACAAACAAAAATAAAATATTCAATGGGCTCAACAAGCCTCTCAGCAATTGCCTTGGGGTGTCTACTTTTCAAAATGGGGTAATTAGGGGGGGGGGGGGTTGTGCTGCCCTGCCATTTTAGCACCTGAAGAAATTAGATAGGCAGCCAAACTAAAAGCTGCGTAAATTCCAGAAGATGTACCCTAGTTTGTAGATGCTATAACTTTTTCGCAAACCAATAAATATACGCTTATTGACATTTTTTTTACCAAAGACATGTGGCTAAATACATTTTGGCCTAAATGTAAGACTAAAATTTAGTTTATTGGATTTTTCTTATAAAAAAAAAGTAGAAAATATCATTTTTTTTTTCAAAATTTTCGGTCTTTTTCCGTTTATATTGCAAAAAATAAATATCAGAGGTAAATAGAAAACACCGCGCTAACCAGTAAAATGAATGAAAGCTGCTGCATACAGTTTGACAAAAACAACAAAATAGGCATATGGAAAAATGCAGCGCATGTACAAATGAATATAGGTCTTTAAAATGGTGAAACAGTCAAGAAATAACTAATTGACCACAGGTGCCTTGAAACACAAACGTCCATAGATGGATGTGAATGTCAAACCGCACAGGAGGTATAAGTACTTCAAGGGGTGGTGATAGTCTGATGGTTGTCAGAAAACACCTGGCATCATACAGCGACTTCCCAACCGAGAAACCGGGTCCCAATGGGTCATTCAGAGAAAGTTTCACAAACGGTCCCCCGAAAGGAGCAGTTGGAGGGACTGGATCTCATGCGGTAAATGTGGAAACAAAAAGAATGTGCCTCCACACGGTGCAGATAAAAAAGGGGTGTTTTTATTGACAAAAACGACCATACACAAATAAAAGCGTGATCACGGTGGATAAAAACAAATGGGCAACAAAGAGAGTGGTGTATGTACCCGACGCGTTTCGACCTAGGGGTCTTCAACAGGGGCATAACGCGAAACGTGTCGGGTACATACACCACTCTCTTTGTTGCCCATTTGTTTTTATCCACCGTGATCACGCTTTTATTTGTGTATGGTCATTTTTGTCAATAAAAACACCCCTTTTTTATCTGCACCATGTGGAGGCACATTCTTTTTGTTTCCACATTTACCGCATGAGATCCAGTCCCTCCAACTGCTCCTTTCGGGGGACCGTTTGTGAAACTTCTGATGCACGCTGGGACGGTTCGGTGTGAGGACGGTTCGTTGTGAGGACCCATCCGGTTGCCGGCCGAGATCCATACAGACCACCATCCAAGAGATTGGCGATTCCTGAGCTCCCATTCCACGTCATTTGTGACAAACTGCGCATGCGATTCCCTGTCGCTGACATGGGAATCCACAGGATCTGGTAAGAGGCTTTTTTGCACTTTCTCTGAATGACCCATTGGGACCCGGTTTCTCGGTTGGGAAGTCGCTGTATGATGCCAGGTGTTTTCTGACAACCATCAGACTATCACCACCCCTTGGAGTACTTATACCTCCTGTGCGGTTGGACATTCACATCCATCTATGGACGTTTGTGTTTCAAGGCACCTGTGGTCAATTAGTTATTTCTTGACTGTTTCACCATTTTAAGGACCTATATTCATTTGTACATGAGCTGCATTTTTCCATATGCCAAAAAATAAATATCGCAGAGGCAATCAAATACCATCAAAAGAAAGCTCTATTTGTGGGAAAAAAGGACACAAATTTCATTTAGGTACAACATTGCATGATCGCGAAATTACCAGTTAAAGCAGCACAGTGGCAAATTGTAAAAAGTGCTCTGGTCATTGAGCAGCCTAATTATTCTTCCGCGGCTGAAGTGGTTAAAGCTTTTTTTTAGCTTTTCCTCTATTAAAAATTTCTGACACATTACGATCTTAAGTGTAAACCCCTTCCAGCCAGTCACCTTCCTTAAAGGTGCTTCAGCGTCAACTTACTCCATAGCAAGAAAGGAAAAAAGAAAGACAAAAAACGTAAAGTGTTACTAAACCCAGTAATATGAAAATAGTTCCTCCCCCCTCAGTGCCCACAGCTTATAAATCTTCCTTTTACATTAAAATACTGCCACTATATACCTTTATGGCTTATCTGTATACCACGGTCAAGTGATAAACTGCAGGGTCTGCCCAAGTGCTGAGTGTTCAGGTAGGAGGAGATTTCCACTACAGCCTGTGTTTCCCTGCTGTTATGGGAGGCGGATCATCCATGAATCAAGATGTGACATCCCACCCACTGTTTTTTTTTAGTTACTGGGCATGGAGGAGGAGGGAGGGACTGAGCTGTCATTTAGGATCTGTATACACACCCACATGTGTGATGTCAATATCATGTGACCTGAAAAGCTCAGCTTAACAAGGAAATATTCTCTCCAGCAATAAAGACCAAACTGAGCATGTGCAGCTTTACTACTCTGACTGTGTATTATCTGACCTTGCCAACCGAGACCCTGCAGGAGAGGGAGGATCTGTGCATATAGGATCAAAGAGCCTTTTTACACAATTCAGAGGATTAACCCCTTAAGTTCCACAGTGAGTATAATAAGAATGCTATTCTGCATATACAGGCAGATTTTACTGTTGTGGGTTTAGTAACACTTTAAATTCTGACAGAAAGTCAAAATATTGCCTTCCTTCTGTTATGGACAAAAAAAGCCAAAAAAGGTCCCTAGCTATTTTAGCCATACTAAATATAAAAAATACAAGTAATCTATAGAGGAAGACTTCGGCAAGCATCCACTGAGCCAAAACTTATTTGATAGATAAATAAGATTTCCCTGCAGCTTTGCTCATTATGAAATAGGTTTTAATCCCTGAAACCAAGTTCAAATGTCAAGGTTCCATCTATGGAAATAATAGCGTTTGAGCACTTGTAGACCTTTTCTAAACCATAATATGCAGTGGGGGAGCCTCACTGCAAAGGGTACTATTTGGATTTTCCCCAAAGTTCAGTTTTAAGAAATACTGCTTGAATTCTAAAAACATGGGACTAAATGAGTGTAATAAAAGACCATTCAAATGTCAACAGCTGGGAGGAGTACTTGTGATAATATTAAATCATCTACTCAACAAAGAGCTCAGAAATGCTAAGGTGTAAAGTCTAAACAACCGCACTGCATATCAGTAGTAATCAGTTTGGTTTACAAGCTAATAGACATGTTATACAGGGGAAAATATTAACTTTGCCATTTATGGCCTAAGCATTACACAAATACTTCAAAGCAAAAATGTCACTGTGGTCTTACATTTATATTAGTTAGAGGAACTTTTTGACTCATACCTTTACCCATAACTTTTCTAGCAGGGTCTTTATATTGGAAGCTTGTTTACTACAACCTGCTGTGCTAACTCATCAGAATAGGAACCAAAGTTGACAAGTAGTACATTGTGTAGGCTAGAAAAATAGGATTTTTAGGAACAGCTTACCTGTAAAATCCTTTTCTTGGAGTACATCACGGGACACAGAGTCACAGTAATAACTGTATGGGTTTTAAGGCACCTTCATGTGATGGACACTGGCACACCCTAAAGCACCCTAAAGCAAAGCAATACACGTGTTACCAGAAAGAGGGGAGGGACCTCTGTGTCCCGTGATGTACTCCAAGAAAAGGATTTTACAGGTAAGCTGTTATAAAAATCCTATTTTCTTTATAGTAAATCACGGGACACAGAGCATAATAACTGTATGGGATGTCCCAGAGCAATGCCACCTGAGGGGAGGGGACACAAACAAAAGTAGGGTGCAATCAGACCTGAGGACCTATACTGCTGCCCGCAGCCTACTGCGCCCAAAGGCGATATCCTCATGCCTTCTTACATCCACCTGATAGAATCTGGTAAATATATGGACTGAAAACCAGGTTGCAGCTGTGCAGATTTGAGCCACGGAGGCTTGGTGATGCACTGCCCATGAAGCACTAACAGCCCTGGTGGAGTGCGCTTTGACCTGAAAAGGTGGAAGTTTCCTCTTCAAGCCATAAGCTTGAATAATTACCCGCCGAATCCATTTGGCAATAGTGGATTTAGATGCTGCCTGTCCTTTCCTAGGACCTTCAGGCAACACGAACAAAACATCTGTTTTCCGAATCTGAGCAGTCGCCTTCAAATAGATCTTGACTGCTCTCACTACATCCAAAGAGTGTAGTGACTTTTCGTCCTTAGAACAGGTTTCTGGAAAAAATTAAGGTAAAACAATATCCTTGTTTAGGTGAAAAGCTGAAGCCACCTTTGGCAGAAAGCTAGGATGAGGACGCAATACTACTCTATCCTTGTGAACGATTAAATATGGTAACTAGTTTGTAACCTAGAGCTATTGTGGAGACCACCCATCTGTCCCGAAATTCTTCCTGCCAGACCTTTGAGAACTGCAGAAGTCTTCCCCCCACTTGAGCGAGTGGGGGCGCCCCTTCATAAAGAGGCTTTAGCGTTCTGTTTTGCGGGTTTCCTCCCCCAGGACTTTTGTCCCTTGGGTTGACCCTGAGGTTTACCTCTTGAGCCTGACGGTGGAGGCCGTCGCAACTGCCTAGAGGCAGATGCCCCTGGCACTGGATAAAGAGTCCGTTTAAATGAGGGACATTTACTCTTTTTCTTAACTGTCAAAATGGTATTTTTCCCACTTGATATTTTTGGATGTCCAAATCCTCCCCAAACAGTTTTTCATAGCGGAAAGGAAAACCAGCCAGGAGCTTTTTGCATGGCGCTTCGGCTGACCAACTTTTCAACCATAAGATTCTATTCACAGAGGATACAACAGCGTCAATTGCTGGTATACTCCACATCTTAGTAAATTTTTCCTCCATAGGATAAAGTGTTGAAAACTTTTTAGGAGGGAAAAAGTGCTTATCTGGGTGATTCCACTCAGCATACATAAGCTTTTCTAGTAATGAATGGACAGGAAAGGCACACAAGCTCTTCAACTGACTCCGTTAAGGGTAGCTTAAATGTGGAGCGGACCATTTCAGTAAGAGAATACACCAGCAACTTCTCAGCATGTGAAGCTGAAGAGGGTCCTTCCCCAACTTGATTGCTCGGAAGAGGAATCATCAGCCTGTTCATGGTCCCCTGAGGGGGATTCATCTTCTCCCTCCCACAGTTCCTCCGTTTGAGGATCCTGGGTGGTAGAAGGGGACCTAATGTGTTTTCTTCCACTCTGTGAAGACGTGATTAGAGCCACTAATCTCTCCTTTAAACCACTCATAGCTGAGGAGAAAACCTGCACAGTTATATAGACAGGGGCTGAAGTGTCGGAAGCAATTGCAGCCACTGATGACCCTGATTGCTCACTCTGACCAGCCTCCTTAGATCGGGATGGTGTTGCAGAGAGGGGTCCTTAGGATCTGAGGGCGACCCCTTTGTGTCCTTGGTTTTTGTGGCATTTGAACCACCTCCTCTGGTCATAGTGCTGAGCACAACGCAGAGGTACCACCAAAAAAAGCACCAACTGCTGAGCAATAGTCCAGCAGCTGCCACTGCTATTATGCACAGCCTGATGCTTAAGTAAATGTGCCTGGGAATGCCCGTGTCACCCACTCACATGCCATCCGTCCGCTCTGTGTCCCTCCTTTAGCTGTATGCACCTGAAAAAAGGTACATTCTATAGCTATACAGCCCGCGTTGTGGATGCTGAAGCACGCCAACACCGCTAAGCCCCGCCCCTTCCTCTGACCACCCACCGCGCCCCCCTCCCTCTCTATTTTAAAATAGATCTTAAACTTTTTCTTAAACTTTTTATGGGTATCTTGGGTAATGAATGTAAATTTTTCATTAATAATAATTAGGGTTGCATCAATACTGATACCGATGCATTTGCACTAGTACTTGTGCAAATGCTTTGATGCCTAATCCGATACTGGGCAGTCAGGGGATGATCGGTGTGGCAGTGGGGCTGTTGCAAGCACCGTTGTACCTGTATAGCTTTCAGTAAAGCAGCTGACAGCCACTTCTTCTCCTCTCCCTCCCACGGCTTTCAGCTGCTTTATTGAAATCTATACAGGGAGATCGGTGCTTGTAACAGCCCCCACTGCCGCACCGATCACCCCTAAATGTCCCGTGTCCTTCTCCGTTTCCTCCTCTGTGCTCCTAAGGTCTCCCGCCGTGTCCTCCTCCCGTCCCCCTCCGTGTCCTCCTCCGGTCCCCCCACCCCAGATCTGTCAAGATGGAGAGCGGAGGAAGGAGCCGGTACATCTGTCATTTAGCGGCTCCTTCCTTTTCCGAATGCAAACTGTGTTTACGATGTTTCAGTTTATGAATGAACAGAAGCCTCGGTCTCCTGTACATTAACTTCAGTACATCTGAGGCTGCTGAGAAAGGGACTGGGGAATCTGTGTCCTCAGTTCCTTTCTCTGTCTCAAAGGGGAGATATCACGGGTCTGTTTAGACCTGTGATATCTCACCAAAAATCCCCCTCCCCCAACAGAGTTGATGTTGATGTTATACAGGGGAAAATATTAACTTTGCCATTTATGGCCTAAGCATTACACAAATACTTCAAAGCAAAAATGTCACTGTGGTCTTACATTTATATTAGTTAGAGGAACTTTTTGACTCATACCTTTACCCATAACTTTTCTAGCAGGGTCTTTATATTGGAAGCTTGTTTACTACAACCTGCTGTGCTAACTCATCAGAATAGGAACCAAAGTTGACAAGTAGTACATTGTGTAGGCTAGAAAAATAGGATTTTTAGGAACAGCTTACCTGTAAAATCCTTTTCTTGGAGTACATCACGGGACACAGAGTCACAGTAATAACTGTATGGGTTTTAAGGCACCTTCATGTGATGGACACTGGCACACCCTAAAGCACCCTAAAGCAAAGCAATACACGTGTTACCAGAAAGAGGGGAGGGACCTCTGTGTCCCGTGATGTACTCCAAGAAAAGGATTTTACAGGTAAGCTGTTATAAAAATCCTATTTTCTTTATAGTAAATCACGGGACACAGAGCATAATAACTGTATGGGATGTCCCAGAGCAATGCCACCTGAGGGGAGGGGACACAAACAAAAGTAGGGTGCAATCAGACCTGAGGACCTATACTGCTGCCCGCAGCCTACTGCGCCCAAAGGCGATATCCTCATGCCTTCTTACATCCACCTGATAGAATCTGGTAAATATATGGACTGAAAACCAGGTTGCAGCTGTGCAGATTTGAGCCACGGAGGCTTGGTGATGCACTGCCCATGAAGCACTAACAGCCCTGGTGGAGTGCGCTTTGACCTGAAAAGGTGGAAGTTTCCTCTTCAAGCCATAAGCTTGAATAATTACCCGCCGAATCCATTTGGCAATAGTGGATTTAGATGCTGCCTGTCCTTTCCTAGGACCTTCAGGCAACACGAACAAAACATCTGTTTTCCGAATCTGAGCAGTCGCCTTCAAATAGATCTTGACTGCTCTCACTACATCCAAAGAGTGTAGTGACTTTTCGTCCTTAGAACAGGTTTCTGGAAAAAATTAAGGTAAAACAATATCCTTGTTTAGGTGAAAAGCTGAAGCCACCTTTGGCAGAAAGCTAGGATGAGGACGCAATACTACTCTATCCTTGTGAACGATTAAATATGGTAACTAGTTTGTAACCTAGAGCTATTGTGGAGACCACCCATCTGTCCCGAAATTCTTCCTGCCAGACCTTTGAGAACTGCAGAAGTCTTCCCCCCACTTGAGCGAGTGGGGGCGCCCCTTCATAAAGAGGCTTTAGCGTTCTGTTTTGCGGGTTTCCTCCCCCAGGACTTTTGTCCCTTGGGTTGACCCTGAGGTTTACCTCTTGAGCCTGACGGTGGAGGCCGTCGCAACTGCCTAGAGGCAGATGCCCCTGGCACTGGATAAAGAGTCCGTTTAAATGAGGGACATTTACTCTTTTTCTTAACTGTCAAAATGGTATTTTTCCCACTTGATATTTTTGGATGTCCAAATCCTCCCCAAACAGTTTTTCATAGCGGAAAGGAAAACCAGCCAGGAGCTTTTTGCATGGCGCTTCGGCTGACCAACTTTTCAACCATAAGATTCTAGGCATATGTGCCAACCCAAGTGTAAGGCGAGAGGTTTGAAGAATAGAATCTCTGATTGCATCAATTGCAAAGGACAAAGCTGCTGGCAACTCAGCTAATTCTTGAGCTTGCTGTTCAGGGAACACCTTGAGTACCTGTTTCAAATGGTCGCTCAAGGACTGACATACCCCAATTGCCGGCACTGTAGGTTGAGCCACTGAACCTGCCAGGGAGAAAATGTTTTTTTTAACAGGAATTCCAATTTTTTATCAGTTGGATCCCTAAGCATTTGCACATTGTCAACCCGGACAAGTCAAACTTTTATTCACAGAGGATACAACAGCGTCAATTGCTGGTATACTCCACATCTTAGTAAATTTTTCCTCCATAGGATAAAGTGTTGAAAACTTTTTAGGAGGGAAAAAGTGCTTATCTGGGTGATTCCACTCAGCATACATAAGCTTTTCTAGTAATGAATGGACAGGAAAGGCACACAAGCTCTTCAACTGACTCCGTTAAGGGTAGCTTAAATGTGGAGCGGACCATTTCAGTAAGAGAATACACCAGCAACTTCTCAGCATGTGAAGCTGAAGAGGGTCCTTCCCCAACTTGATTGCTCGGAAGAGGAATCATCAGCCTGTTCATGGTCCCCTGAGGGGGATTCATCTTCTCCCTCCCACAGTTCCTCCGTTTGAGGATCCTGGGTGGTAGAAGGGGACCTAATGTGTTTTCTTCCACTCTGTGAAGACGTGATTAGAGCCACTAATCTCTCCTTTAAACCACTCATAGCTGAGGAGAAAACCTGCACAGTTATATAGACAGGGGCTGAAGTGTCGGAAGCAATTGCAGCCACTGATGACCCTGATTGCTCACTCTGACCAGCCTCCTTAGATCGGGATGGTGTTGCAGAGAGGGGTCCTTAGGATCTGAGGGCGACCCCTTTGTGTCCTTGGTTTTTGTGGCATTTGAACCACCTCCTCTGGTCATAGTGCTGAGCACAACGCAGAGGTACCACCAAAAAAAGCACCAACTGCTGAGCAATAGTCCAGCAGCTGCCACTGCTATTATGCACAGCCTGATGCTTAAGTAAATGTGCCTGGGAATGCCCGTGTCACCCACTCACATGCCATCCGTCCGCTCTGTGTCCCTCCTTTAGCTGTATGCACCTGAAAAAAGGTACATTCTATAGCTATACAGCCCGCGTTGTGGATGCTGAAGCACGCCAACACCGCTAAGCCCCGCCCCTTCCTCTGACCACCCACCGCGCCCCCCTCCCTCTCTATTTTAAAATAGATCTTAAACTTTTTCTTAAACTTTTTATGGGTATCTTGGGTAATGAATGTAAATTTTTCATTAATAATAATTAGGGTTGCATCAATACTGATACCGATGCATTTGCACTAGTACTTGTGCAAATGCTTTGATGCCTAATCCGATACTGGGCAGTCAGGGGATGATCGGTGTGGCAGTGGGGCTGTTGCAAGCACCGTTGTACCTGTATAGCTTTCAGTAAAGCAGCTGACAGCCACTTCTTCTCCTCTCCCTCCCACGGCTTTCAGCTGCTTTATTGAAATCTATACAGGGAGATCGGTGCTTGTAACAGCCCCCACTGCCGCACCGATCACCCCTAAATGTCCCGTGTCCTTCTCCGTTTCCTCCTCTGTGCTCCTAAGGTCTCCCGCCGTGTCCTCCTCCCGTCCCCCTCCGTGTCCTCCTCCGGTCCCCCCACCCCAGATCTGTCAAGATGGAGAGCGGAGGAAGGAGCCGGTACATCTGTCATTTAGCGGCTCCTTCCTTTTCCGAATGCAAACTGTGTTTACGATGTTTCAGTTTATGAATGAACAGAAGCCTCGGTCTCCTGTACATTAACTTCAGTACATCTGAGGCTGCTGAGAAAGGGACTGGGGAATCTGTGTCCTCAGTTCCTTTCTCTGTCTCAAAGGGGAGATATCACGGGTCTGTTTAGACCTGTGATATCTCACCAAAAATCCCCCTCCCCCAACAGAGTTGATAAAAAAAAAAAGGAAAGAAACATTTTAATAAATATTTAAAAGTAAAATTGTAAAAATAATACAAAAGCAAATAAAAAAAAAAAACACTGACACTATCCACCCCCCCCCCAACAAAAAATTAAAGCACCGTAAAGAAAATAAAAAATATATAAATATTTAAAAATAATAAGAAAAAATAACTAAAAAAAATAAATGAACTAAAAATACTACTGACACAGTACACGCATCATCAGTGCCCATCATTACTACTGTCACATGACATTAAAAAAAGTATTGGTAATTGGTATCGAGGAGTACTTGAAAAAAGTATCGTACTTGAACTCGGTCTTAAAGCAGAGTTCCACCCATAAAAATAATTTTACATAAATGTGTAGCAAATAACATAACAAATGACATTTGGAGAAATTATTTTTTTTTTACTTACCTTTTAATTCCTGTTGCTATGTGGTCCCTTCTAATCTTCCCCTTCCTCACTGCGGCTCCTGATGTCACTTCCCTCGGCTCCTCTGCTCGCTACTGCTTCTGGGAGATGTGTGTCATCATTTCCCAGGAGTCAGTGGGCAGCGCCGAGGGCTAGGTTGCCATAACAATGGGATGGGCACTTCCAACGACACTGACTGTTGTGATGGCAACCTGTATAGTTTACAGCGCCGATACGTGCTATTACTGTGCATGCGCAAGCACGAGCGGTGCGTGCTGGGAATATAGCAGCGCCGTATCCCAGAACAATATGCTTGTGGGCTACTCCTGCCCACAAGCAAGATGGAAATCCGCAAGGAGGAAAAGTCTAAGGTATTTTTTAAGATAAATATATAATAAAGGCAGCGCTAATGACAAGAATAAGAATAGTTTGATATGCATTATGCAAGATTATTAGTCATTAAAAAAAAAAAAAAATCAAAGATGTGGGTGGAACTTCACTTTAAAAAAAGTGGCATTGGTGCAACCCTAATAATAATGCCATTCAGCCTATTTTTGACTTCTGGAAAGTTCAATGTGGGGGATTTCCACAAGCAAGCTATTGTTGCTTGGGAGCACTGACTTTAATGCTACTAAGCTTGTTTGCTTCTCTAGAATGGGTTTATTTAGCAGAGCCTCCATGGGGTCCATCCTCATATTGTGGTCAAAGTGGTTCTAAAGGTAAACGTTTTTTACTTTAAAGTGATTGTAAAGTCTGTTTTTTTCCTTAAAAAAAATAACAAACATTTTATACTTACCTGCTCTGTTGCAGTGGATTTGCAGCCCGGATCCTCCTCTTCTCAGGTCCCTCTTCTGTGATCCTGGCCCCTCCCTTCTGTTGAGTGCCCCCACAGCAAGCAGCTTGCTATGGGGGCACCTGAGCCGAGTCACAGCTCCCTGCGCCCAGACATGGAGCCCTGCTCCCTCTGTCCCCTGATTGGCTAGCTTTGATTGACAGCAGCGGGAGCCAATGGCACCACTGCTGTGTCTCAGCCAAACAGGAGGAAGAATCTGGGATGGCTGAGACACTCATGGACATCGCTGGACAGAAAGGGACCTGAGGTAAGTGTTAGGGGTAAGGATGGGCTTAGGCGTGTTCGCAGTTCCACATGCCTGAGCCCGCCAGGAAGCTTACACTGCGCAGCGCTAATCACAGGCAGTGAGACATTTCCCGATCCACAGTGCAGGGATCGGGAAATGTCTCACTGCCTGTGATTAGCGCTGCGCAGTGTAAGCTTCCTGGCGGGCTCAGGCATGTGAGGCTGCGAACACGCCTGAGCCCATCCTTGCATAAAAGTAAAAAACATTTTGCCACTTGCTGTAACAACCACCCCAAACACTTACATGATTCCTGTATCAATCCAGCATTGTGACTGGCTGCTGGTCGTCTATCCCCTCTCCATGCTCTCACAAGCAGTGGAAGTCATTGGCTCGTGCTGCAATCAAATGATGCGAAGAGGGAGTGGGGAATCTACACACAGCCCGGCTCGGGATTGAGCCCACACATCTGCCACATAGCAAGCAGCCTGCTATGGGGGAAGACACAGAAAAGGAGGAGCAAGGATCCCCAGCGGAGGCCCCAGAAGAGGAGGTTCAGGGCCAGTCTGTGTAAATCATTGCACAGAGCAGGGTAGTATAAGAGGTTTAGAATTTCAATTTAAAAATGCCCTTATAACCACTTTAAAGGGTAACTCCACTTTTGTTGAGGAAAAAAAACATTCCCCTATGCGTGATCTAATAAAATTGCAAGGACTTTGTTGCAGATTCCTGCTTCATGTTATTCTGAAGAAATTGCTGTTTGTCTGTGTTCATGTGCAAAGTGAATCTGTATGGGAGTGATTTATAATTATCGATCAGCTGCTACACCTGCAGGGCTCTAATGAGGAAAATTGTGGGGTCTGCATTCCCTTAGATGTGATTTCCCTTTAAGAGCATCTCACCAAAAAGTGCATTTTTGCTGCAAGGGATGATCAAAATCTGATTTGTATCTTAGTGCAGACTTTTGGGAAAATCAGTAAGCCAATCACACAAGCAGGAAATGACATGTGGGGGGCCATATTGCGGTACATTTTACAGAAAATGACTGCAGAGCTGCAGATTGAACAGAAAAGGTAATTTTTTTTTTCTTTTACTTTAAACAGTATCTTTATTGTAACAAAAGATAACAATTCACAAAAATATATGCATAGGAAATGTCCAATATGCTTGACAATCTTACCAATGGTTATCTCTAACAGACATCTTGTATACAATCAGATCCATAAATATTGGGACATCAACACAATTCTAATCTTTATGACTCTATACACCACCACAACGGATTTTAAATTAAACTAACAAGATGTGCTTTAACGGCAGACTTTCAGCTTTAATTTGAGGGTATTTACATCCAAATCAGGTGAACGGTGTAGGAATTACAACAGTTTGTATATGTGCCTCCCACTTTTTAAGGGACCAAAGGTAATGGGGCAGATTAACAATCATCCATCAAACTTTCACTTTTTAATACTTGGTTGCAAATCCTTTGCAGTCAATTACAGCCTGAAGTCTGGAATGCATAGACATCACTAGACGCTGGGTTTCATTCCTGGTGATGCTCTGCCAGGCCTCTACTGCAACTGTCTTCAGTTCCTGCTTGTTCTTGGGGCATTTTCCCTTCAGTTTTGTCTTCAGTAAGTGAAATGCATGCTCAATCGGATTCAGGTCAGGTGATTGACTTGGCCATTGCATAACATTCCACTTCTTTTCCTTAAAAAACCCTTTGGTTGCTTTCACAGTATGCTTCGGGTCATTGTCCATCTGCACTGTGAAGCGCCGTCCAATGAGTTCTGAAGCATTTTGCTGAATATGAGCAGATAGTATTGCCCGAAACACTTCAGAATTCATCCTGCTGCTTTTGTCAGCAGTCACATCATCAATAAATACAAGAGAACCAGTTCCATTGGCAGCCATACATGCCCACACCATGACACTACCACCACCATGCTTCACTGATGAGGTGGTATGCTTTGGATCATGAGCAGTTCCTTTCCTTCTCCATACTCTTCTCTTCCCATCACTCTGGTACAAGTTGATCTTGGTCTCATCTGTCCATAGGATGTTGTTCCAGAACTGTGAAGGCTTTTTTTAGATGTTGTTTGGCAAACTCTAATCTGGCCTTCCTGTTTTTGAGGCTCACCAATGGTTTACATCTTGTGGTGAACCATCTGTATTCACTCTGGTGAAGTCTTCTCTTGACTGTTGACTTTGACACACATACACCTACCTCCTGGAGAGTGTTCTTGATCTGGCCAACTGTTGTGAAGGGTGTTTTCTTCACCGGGGAAAGAATTCTTTGGTCATCCACCACAGTTGTTTTACGTGGTCTTCCGGGACTTTTGGTGTTGCTGAGCTCACCGGTACGTTCTTTCTTTTTAAGGATGTTTCAAACAGTTGATTTGGCCACACCTAAAGTTTTTGCTATCTCTCTGATGGGTTTGTTTTGTTTTTTCAGCCAAATGATGGCTTGCTTCACTGATAGTGGCAGCTCTTTGGATCTCATATTGAGAGTTGACAGCAACAGATTCCAAATGCAAATAGCACACTTGAAATGAACTCTGGACCTTTTATCTGCTCCTTGTAAATGGGATAATGAGGGAATAACACACCCCTGACCATTACTTTTGGTCCCTTAAAAAGTGGAAGGCACATATACAAACTGTTGTAATTCCTACACCGTTCACCTGATTTGGATGTAAATACCCTCAAATTAAAGCTGAAAGTCTGCAGTTAAAGCACATCTTATTTGTTTCATTTCAAATCCATTGTGGTGGTGTATAGAGCCAAAAAGATTAGAATTGTGTCGATGTCCCAATATTTATGGACCTGACTGTATATTATACTACATGCTGAGACACACATTTACACATGTATCAGAATATTCAGATATTAAGAATACTCATGGTACATTGCTGAAATACATTTCCTCATCACTTAGTCATCATTAACCACTTCAGCCCCGGAAGATTTTACCCCCTTCCTGACCAGAGCCTTTTTGCGATTCGGCACTGCGTCGCTTTAGCTGACAATTGCTTGGTCGTGCGACATTGTAACCAAAGAAAATTGATGTCCTTTTTTCCACAAATAGAGCTTTCTTTTGGTGGTATTTAATCACCTCTGCAGTTTGTATTTTTTGCGCTATAAACAAGAAAAAAAAAATCGACAATTTTGAAAAAAGCAATATTTTTTACTTTTTGCTATAATAAATATCCCCAAAAAATATATAAAAGAAAACTCATTTCTTTCTCATTTTAGGCTGATACGTATTCTACGTATTTTTGGTATTTAAAAAAAAAAAAAAAAAAAAAACCCGCAATAAGCGTATATTGATTGGTTTGTGCAAAAGTTATAGCGTTTACAAAATAGGGGATAGATTTATGGCATTTTTATTATTTTTTTTTTTTTATTAGTAATGGCGGCAATCTGAGATTTTTATCATGACTGTGACATTATGGCGGACACATCGGACACTTTTGACACTATTTTGGGACCATTACATTTATACAGCGATCAGTGCTATAAAAATGCACTGATTACTGTGTAAATGACACTGGCAGGGAAGGGGTTAAACACTAGGGGGTGATCAAGGGATTAAGTGTGTCCTAGGGAGGTGTTCTAACTGTAGGGGGGATGGGACACCACTGACATGACAGCAATCACTGCTCCCGATGACAGGGAGCAGTAGATCCCTGTCATAACACTAGGCAGAACGGGGAAATGCCCTGTTTACATAGGCATCTCCCCGTTCTACCTCTCCACACCGCAATCGCAGGCCGCCGGCGAACATCGAGTTCCCGGGACCCGCGGGCGCGTTCCCGCGGTGTGCGCGCACCCGATAGGCGGCAAATTTAAAGGGACGTACAGGTACGCCTATTTGCCTGCCTGTGCCATTTTGCCGAAGGTACATCTGTGCGAGGTGGTCGGCAAGTGGTTAAATAACAAATATGATGATGGAGGGCAATTTAGAGGTACAAAGAAAAAAGGTTTGCCTTACTAAGAGTTTCTGAGGTTTGTAGCCACCTATCCCAAATGTTAGTGAATTTTGACGACAGCCTCTGTGCTTATATATGAGTTTTTTATATGGTAAACTGTTGTTCACTTCTGCTATCCATGTACTGATTTCAGGTGAATTAGTTCTCATCCACTGTCTTGCCAGGACTTTCCATGCAGAAAAAAGCATTTCCTTTAGGAATATTTTAGTGAATTTATCCATATCTGGTTCTGGATATATCCCCAGAAGGCAAGGTTTGGGGTGCAGTGTAAGAGAAGAGCCCATTGTTTCATACAGGAACTGTATAACTTGTGTCCAGAAGCCTTGCACCCTAGGGCAGCTCCAAATTAAGTGATAGAATGTGCCCGTTCCTGGTTACACATCGGGCAAAGAGCATTTTGGTCACACAATGCACCAGGTAAGCCAAAAGTTTATCGGCCCTTCCCCCATGTTCAAATAATTTTTGTTTATGGAAGAACAATTTACGTTTAGATTTTTCATATTGCAGTTGCGTGACTATCCTAGAGTGCAATCTAATACGGTTCGCCCTGGTGGCAACAACTGCAATCAAGCATTTGCGATAACTGGCAATGAGTCTTTCACATTGTTGCGGAGCAATTTTGTCCCACTCTTCTTTGCAGAATTGTTTTAATTCAGCCACATTGGAGGGTTTTCCAGCATGAACGGCCTGTGTAAGGTCATGATACAGCATCTCAATTGGATTTAAGTCTGGGCTTTGAATAGGCCACTCCAAAACCTAAATTTTGCTTTGTTTCAACCATTTGGGGGTGGACTTGCTGTTGTGTTTCAGATCATTGTCCTGCTGCATAAAGTGCACTTGAGCTTAAGGTCATGAACTGAGGGCCGGACATTCTCCTTTAGGATTTTCTGGTAGAGCTCAGAATTCATGGTTCCATCAATTATTGTAAGTCGTCCAGGTCTGAAGCTGCGAAGCAGCCCCAGACCATCACGTTACCACCACCACCATGTCTGACTGCTATGATGTTCTTGTTATGAAAAGCTGTATTAGTTTTATGCCAGATGAAATGGTACGCACACCTTCCAAAAAGTAAAATTTTTGTCTCATCAGTCCACAGAATATGTTCCTAAAAGTCTTAGGGATAATCTAGATGATTTTTGGTAAATGTGAGATGAGCCTTTGTGTTTTTTTTGGTCAGCAGTGGCTTTGGCCTTGGAATTCTCCCACGGATGCCATTTTTTCCCAGTCTCTTTCTTCGTGTTGAATCATGAACACTGATCTTACCTGAGGCCAGCAGTTCTTTAGATGTTGTTCTGGGTTCTTTTATGACCTCCTGGATGAGTAATCGTTGTGCTCTTGGAGTAATTTTTGTAGGCCAGCCACTCCTGTGAAGGTTCACCACTGTTTCATGTTATCTCCATTTGTGGATAATGGCTCTCGCCGTGGTTCACTGGACTTCCAAAGCCTTAGAAATGGCTTTGAAACCCTTCCTAGACTGATACATGTACATTACTTTGTTTCTAATCTGTTCTTGAATTTTTTTAGATTGTGGCATGATGTGTGGCTTTTTGTGATCTGTTAGCATGCTTCACTTTGTCAGACAGCTTCTATTTATGTGAATTCTTGATTCAACAGGTCTGTCAGTAATCAGGCCTGGGTGTGGCAAGTGAAATTTAACTCAGCTTTTCAAAAAATTGTGGTTAATCACAGTTCATTCATGATTCAGCATGGGAGGGGGCAATTACTTTTTCACATAGGGCCAGGCAGGTTTGAACAGCTTTTTTCCCTTAATAAATGAAATAATTATTTTAACAACTGCATCTTGGATTTACTCGAATTATCTTTGTGTAATATTACAATTTGTTTGATGATCTGAATCATTTAAGTGTGAGAAATATGCAAAAAAAAAAAAAAAAAAAATCAGGAAGGGGTAAATACTTTTTCACAGCAATGACTCTTAATTTTTACAAATGACTAAACTACTTTGCTGTGCCCTACACATACCTTCATAGTGTTTCCAAATGTAGTAGTCAAGGTTCAAGTAATAGTCTGACCAGTTTCTGAATTTCTTCCCTCTGCTGGTAGATATAGATTTGTGTATCCCACAGCATATTAACTAACACTGCATCACTAACTTCATCCAGCATCACATCTGTTTGCAGCTGTGGGCTTAATCTGTATTGGAAAAAATGAAATTAAGAAAATAGCGTTGCTGTAATTGTTAAGTAGACATATATCTAGATAAACACTGCTAGCTGTGTGGGTAGGAAAATCAGTTTACATGCTGATTTAAGTTTCCCTGGAGAATTATGCTTTTATATGATTTATGACTAATGTACTTTTCATTTTAATCTTAAAAAGTATATCAGAACCCAGAAACTGTAAATATTACATCTTAAATATTGTGGCAGCATTAGTTTTATTTTCTATGGCTTATTTTTACCTGGTAATCCTGTGAATACATTTGCTGTCTTAGACCCCTTTCACACTGAGGCGTTTTTCAGGCGCTACAGCGCTAAAAAAAGCGGAGAAAAAAGTTTAACCCTGCGCTTACCCAAAACATCAGCAGCTCACACAACAAATAAGGATTTTGTCTAAAGTTATAAGTGCACAAACAAGTGTAGCGCTAGAGATTTTACAAGCTTATGATATAACTTATATATAAGAATATGAAAAGAAAAGTCTATGTCAGTCCACAATGTGCAAAAATACAGTCTCTGGTGCTCTTCAGATGTCCCTTCAGATACAGAAGACTGTTGTTAATCCAAAGGGTATATAGAATTCCTTAGTCACCACGTGGATCACACATGCAAAAAATTAGGTGTGATGGACCCTCCACACAGAAAGAGTGAAGGCTTACCAGAGGAATTGAACTCATAAGAACATACGTTCAATGAGTCAATCTAGTTTGTATCACCAACAGGCAATAAAAGGAAGGACCTCCCAACTGGATGGCAGCAAAACTCCAAACGTATCCAGAGCCGTGAGGGAACTTTCTTTATAATGGATGGCAAACCTTCCCATGGATCATCTCAGAAGAATAGCCCATATGAAATAAAGAAGGGGGGCCACATAGCATAATACCGTTTTGTAAAACGAATTTATTAAAATAAGTAAACAACTTACATTTCTGTAGTAAAAAAAAGCGCTTCAAGTAAAATTATGGCAGGCACTGGAGTCTTCCGACGCGTTTCGTCTTATAAGACTTCATCTGGGGTACTCACCCACTGCTGCCATACCCCTTAATATAGATACCTTAGCCCCCTTAATGAGGATCCAGCTCGTATCTAAAATTAACAAGCACTTCCGGGTTTGGCCAAAATGGCGGACCCGCGTGCGTTCCAAGCCTCAATATGGTGTGTCTGTGTGCGTTCCAACGTCATGCCAAATATTATCCCAATATTCTCATAAATATAATGGGATCATGAATATAAACCACTTCCTCAAGAAAAAATCTGCCAGTAAACTTGAACTAATGGGGTTACTATATCTCTGGTAATGAAATTTGTATTCCGAGATGGGGAGAGCGAGTGACCGGACATGCGTCACCTCGTCTAGTGAGGCGAACGCACATTACTTCCCTTCTCGTGGACCGCTAAAGGTAAACAGCGGCTCAAGCCTCGTTACGGCAATCGGCAACGCAGTGACGTCAGTTACGCTCTATACTGACGACACGGCAAGGCGATCAACTGTGCGCAGTAACGTTAGCTAGGATCTGCGCAACCAAAGGATAGATGTAAAATTTAAATAAAATAGGTGAATGTATATAATTAAGATGACATAAGAAATAGTGTATCGATGTCAATTGTCACTCAGTGTATCCATTAAATAGTGATATCGTGATGGTAAAATGGGAAACAAAAAGAAGGAATAGAGGGAAGAGAAATAAAAGTGAATGGAATGACGTGCTGTGATAGTGAAGCCTAAATGGAATTAAAAATTAAAAGAATGGGAATGTGAAAGAAAGAAAAGAGGGAAGATGTAAATATGCAGAAAATATAAAATAGGAATAAGAATGAGATAAATAAACATAAAAATAATAAGTGATGAAATAAAAAATAATAAAATTAAAAATAAATAGAAATATTGAATAAATAATAAAAAATAAAATAAAAATAAATATAAAAATTGAAATAAAAATAAAAATAAAATTAAAAATAAAATAAAATAAAAAATAAAAAATAAATATAAATATGAAGATAAATAAAAATAGACGTAAACAAAATAAAGAATAAATACAGATATTAAATCAAAATAAAATAAATATAAATATGGAAATAAAGATGAGGATAGAAAGAAGTGTATAAGAGAGAAAAATGAAACTAAAATGATAATGTGAAGAATATAGAATGATCATTTAAGAAGATGATGATAGACACCACCTTGGGGTGTATATATATTCCAATATAGACCAAAACGTTTTTAAATCAAAAATGGGAATAATGAATATTATTGATAAGATATCTTAAGGTGTACATATCATCAAATAAGGACATAGAAATCCAAATGCCATAATTGACTAACCTGTGTCATTAAGTAATGGAGTGTGACCTAAAAGGCTAGAAGGTGTAAGAGATCTTTGTGGTAAAAAAATCAGTGGGTCATGACCTGAAAGGCCAGAGGGTGTGAGAGATCTTTGCAGTGAAAATATCGGTGGGTCATTCGATATATGAAAAAAAATTTTTACACAAAGGAAAATAGCCTCATATAGATCCGAGATAGATTCTCAAAAAAGTTCCACAGAGTTATGCATATACCAACATATACAACATACATTTTTGCTGTAGGTATATAATCTAAGAGTCATTAATAAATGCATTTATATCAAGTTCCATATTCATACCACGTGGAGAGAGGGACTGTAGCTCATGTATCCAGAATGTTTCTAGACGGGAAACACCCCTGGTCATAGCGCCCCCTCTCCAGGGTGGGATGTATTGGTCAATGACTAGAAATTGTGAACCTAGTGGGTTACCATTATGGAATTCCTTAAAATGTCTGGGTACGCTATGTTTCGACTTCCTCCCTTTGATGAGGGCAATATGTTCGCCTACTCTTCTGGTGAAAGTTCTCATTGTGCGGCCAACGTATTGTTGGCCGCATGGACATGTAATTAAATAAACCACATGTCTGGAGTTACATGTGCAGAAAGGCTTGATGGTATACCTTTTTCCTGTGACCGTAGATGTAAATTCTGTTAGTTTACGTCCCGTTAGTGTATTGTGTTGGCATACAACACATTTTCTACATGGAAAGAAGCCAGTCCAGTTATGAAAAAATGAAGGCCGCACTGGAGGGTTAGTGACATTAGGTGCTACTAGGCCACGTAGGGATGGTGCTCCTTTAAAAATTAGTTTAGCTTGTTCAGGTAGCATTTTACCTAGAATGTTGTCTTGCTTCAAGACCCCCCAATGTTTTTTCATGATATTCCTAATTTGTTTATGTTGCACTGAGTATGAGGTTAACATTGCCCACTTGAATGTGGAATCCGCTTCTCTTTCGGGTTTCACCTCAAAAAGGGAATCTCTGTCCATATTAATGACTCTCCGAAGGTCTAATTCTAGAGTGGTACCGTCATATCCCTTGTCGAGAAAGCGTTGTTTCAAGACATTCGCTTGTTCTATAAACACATCTAGATTTGTGCAGTTCCTCCGGAGACGCAAGAACTGACTCCGGGGGACTGCATTAAGCCAAGATCTGTGATGACAGCTATCCCTAGGGATAAAGCTGTTTCGATCTGTTGGCTTAAAATAAGTATTAAATTCAAAACGTTTATTGACAATCCTAATTTCTAAGTCAAGGAAGTGGATCTCATTTTCGCTAGCTTTGTATGTTAAAGGAGATACCTCTATCATTTGTATTAAGATACTCGAAAAATTGTTTCAATGATTCTGGAGTGCCACTCCATAGGAGGAGGATGTCGTCTATATATCTAGCCCACAGAACCAATGAAGTAGTTCCGTGGGTATAGACGACATCCTCCTCCCACTTGGCCATGAAGAGGTTCGCAAGACTCGGAGCGAATTTTGCTCCCATGGCCACTCCACGTTGTTGTAGATAGTAACGCTGATCGAACCAGAAGTAGTTGTGTTTGGTTGCGAATTCAAGCAGTTCTATCAAAAAATCGCATTGAAAAGATGCCAGAGATTGTTCCCCATAAAGGAAATGTCTGACAGCCTCTATGCCTCTCTCATGTGGTATGCACGTGTATAAC